>NC_056759.1:27172134-27773384 GCF_018687715.1 Carya illinoinensis
TATAAAAAAATTAAAATAATAAAATAAAAAATAATTACCAGGTGGTCCAAATCCAGACTGATCACCACCCTCATCGGTCTCCTTAAAATCTAAAATATCCGGAACATGAATATCCTTTCCTATCGTCCAACTCTGTGTGCATATCAATGCCTCTACAGTTGTAGGAGACAATGAACTACGGAAAGGATCCAATATACGACCTCCGGTACTAAAGGCTGACTCTAAGGCAACGGTGCTAATAGGGATGACCAAAATACAGCGGGCAATCTCAGAAATGATGGGATATTTCTTTGAGGCATTCTTCCACCATCCTAATATATCTCAATGATCATCATCATCTTGGACCATATCCGCTGACAAATAGTTGTCTAACTCAGAAACGACCTCCGTAGATTGTTGGACTAGTGTGGGATTCTGTGCGAGGGTCTTAGTCCACGGCATTCTGCGCTTCTTTGTAGGAGGCCCGGTCACGATGTCTGTAGAAGGAGTTGGGGTCGGTGTATGTGTCTTCGATGTAGTACCACCCTTAATTGCCATAAACTCGTCATACAATTTTTTCAGGGTATCTCGGGCCAATTCACCAATAATGTCAGTCCATACCTGATCGTGAACAAGTCCCAACCCATATAACAAGCCTGAAACTTTCAGACGGGGATCAAGAATAACAGCCACATATAAGAAAATATTCATTCTAGTCAAATCTCCCCAATACTTGTCATATTTTAGCATCATGGAATTTGCCATCCCCCTCATCCTTTCATTGGAACCCCTACGCATATCTTCTAATTCTTCTTTTACCCTACATATTTGTTGACAAAACCCATGGGATGTAGGGTACAAAGAACCAGATATATTCAACGTGACATCATAAAATAATCCAAAAAAATCAACGAAAGTAGAAACTACCACCCAGTCATCATCATTAGGCTTTCGTGATCCCCCGTGCTCATCAAAGTATTTGACATATTGGATGTCTTCATCACCCAATAATTGAAAGGCTGCCTTATATTCCTGGGCCGCCTCCAACATCAAGAAGGTTGAGTTCCATCTGGTAGGAACATCAGTACAAAGACCCTTCTTCGATGTTATGCCCGCAGCCTTTGCAGCAACTTTGAATTTCTCCAATTTTGAAGGAGAAGACCTCACCCATTTCACAGTCATTCTAACTCGGGCAACCGAGTCATCAACATCTTTCAACCCCTCAGTCACAATTAAATTCAAAATATGTGCAGCACATCTAACATGCAAGTATTCACCACCCAAGAATGTCTTATTTGCATCTTTAAGATAATTCTTTAGATATCCCAATGCGACATTATTAGATGACGCATTATCAACTGACACAGACAAAACCTTTTCCAACCCCCACTCCTTTATTGCGGCCTCCAATGCCTTCCCAATCGTCTCACCCTTATGATCAGTTATTTGACAAAATTTAATAATCTTTTTGTGCAGAACCCAATCAGCATCAACAAAATGCACAGTCAACGACATGTAATTCATATTTTGGATAGAAGTCCAAGTATCGGTAGTGAGGCAAACTACCAAACCCGCGAGTTGGCCCCTCAAAACATCTTTATCACGAAGGTACATCTTCTTAATATCCTTTGCCACGGTGTGACGAGAAGGAAGTACAAATCTAGGTTCCAACTCTTGGACAAATTCTTGGAACCCTTTACCCTCCACAAACTGAAAAGGCAGCTCGTCCATGATAATCATACGAGCTAACTTCCTTCTACACTCATCGGGGTTATACTTCGTATACCCCTTCAATGTTGGCCCCCCGGCCCCACTACTCCCATCAGCCATTTTAATATCTAGTCTAGATTGGCCCTTCTCTACTAAGGATTTTAATATTGGACTCTTCTTGCATTGTTCCTCTAGATGGACCTTCAGCTGGGATGTACCATGTTTCTTATAGTGACATCCATACATTTTCCCACAGTGATTACATTTAGCTTGTGGATTGTTGGGGTCCCCACCCTCTAGTTTGGTAAAGTGTTGCCAAACTATAGATACAGGTTTCTTGCCCTGTATGGGCTTCGGAGCAGGGCAAGGTGTACTCGTTATAGGGGTAGGAGTAGGGTTAGTTTCTGGGGTAGGGGTGTTGGCTGGGGAAGGCGAGTTATCACTGAAATCCGAAGACATTCCTGATTTTCCAACAAAAAAAAAAAAAAAAATTCAAAGTACAATCCAACACAATCAGCAAAAACTACATTCATAACTATTATTGATGTATTAAGTACTTTTTATATATAATGATGATAATATGAATGGCTACACTATAATAAGTTTTTACACCTCATATAAGCAATTCCAAATAATTTGATTAGGAAGAGTCGAAGAGAGATGCTTCATATTTTTAATAGGCATTATTTTAATAGGCCATGTTAATAGGCATTATTTTAATAGGCCACTTTAAAATAGGCATTATTTTAATAGGCCACTTTAAAATACATTTTTTAATAGGCATTATATTATTTTGTTCTCTCATTTTTACTTTTCATATATTTAATTTTATAAAATTCATTTCTTAATAGTTACTGACATTAATATTAGTATATTGGTATATCTTTTAATTTTTTAAAATCTTGAAAGATGTTTAAAAAATATGAAAATGAGATATATGTTAAAAAAAATAGTTTATTTACCACATGACAAAAGAAATAATAATTTATGACAGAAAAATATATATTTTTTCGAAATTTACTATCTTACTAAAAAAACTATCTTATTAAATTTTCACTTTAATAAGAAAATTTATTTTAAATATTATAATATTTTCATCTCTTAATTTTTGTCCAATCATTTATCTCTATTCCAACGTCTAAAAAATATAAAAATAAAAGCAACATTCATAACAAGTAACAACTCAAATTAGGTATGGGAGACAGAGACAAGCATCCAAAACGTGATGATTTAGGGGTTTCAACCCCTAAATCAAATTAGGGTTTCGGATTTGGGATAGAATTTTTAAAATTAGAGACATTTAATTAGGGTTTCGGATTTGGGATACATTTAATTAGAGACAAGTAACAACTTTAAAATACATTTAAAAGTTTTCAACTCTGATAAAAATGCAACTCTGATAGAATTTTTGTCCAATAATTTTGATTTAGGGGTTGAAACCCCTAAATCAAAATTAGGGTTTCGGATTGGAACCCCAATCTGAAACCCTAAATTGATTTAGGTTTCAACCCCTAAATCAAATTAGGGTTTCGGATTGGGGTTCCAATCCGAAACCCTAAATTGATAGGGGTTTCAACGCCTAATTCAAAATTAGGGTTTCGGATTGGGGTTCCAATCCGAAACCCTAAATTGATTTAGGTTTCAACCCCTAAATCAAAATTAGGGTTTCGGATTGGAACCCCAATCCGAAACCCTAACCCCTAAATTGATTTAGGGGTTTCAATCATGAAACCCCTAAATCAATTTAGGGGTCCGAATCACAATGCAATTAACAAAAAAAAAAAAAATAACAGAGCATTCAATCGGGAATCCAAACAATCACACAATCTGAAGACATCCACAGCACACAATCCAAACAATCCCATCCTCCATCTCCGATTCAACCCCATCCTACCTCCAATCTCCGATCAAAACTAAAAAAAAAATAAAAAATAATAACCAAACGGAGAAAATCAAAAGGGGAGGAGAAATGTTACCGTGCGGCGTGCGGCGTGCGTCCGGCCTCGTGCGTCGTGCGAGAGAGAGGGATGATGGAATACGTGCGGCGGCCGGACTGGTTGCCGGTGGGAGGAGGGAACACCGAATGGATTAGGCCGAAGGGGGTGAAGCCGTGAAGGGACTCGGGAGGGGAGGGGAGGGGAGGGGAGGGGAATCAGGGGATCGGGGGGGGTTGGGTTATGGGTTAGGGTATTTAGAGAAACGGCGCCGTTTTGTGGTGGACAAAACGGCGCCGTTTCTCTTATATAACTTATATATATATAATATATTATATATTTATATTATATATATATATATATATAGATGCGGGGCGGGGGAAACACGGACCGGGGGGGGTCCGTTTCCGTCCCCCGCCTCCGCTGAGGGTTGGGATACGGGCCGGGGCCCCCCGCCCCGCCCTATGCGGGGGCGGGGCGAACTGGGCGGGGCAGCGGGTTCTGGGGCCCCGCTGCCCACCCCTAGTTTGTATTATTTTTTCATTTAAGATTTTTTTAGCTTTAAAATTTTATTTCTAATTTATTTATCTTGTTTAGTGTATTAATGCTTCCTTATTATCTTTAGGTATTTATTTTATTTTATGCATTTCTTTCTAATTTTAATATACTCCTATAAAATTATAGTTAATTTTGTCTTGCTTTTTATTTGGCTTCTATATTTTAAGTTGTTTTTTTTTTTACATGAACCTTTTTATTTTTATATTTTAAGAGTAATATTGCTCATCTAAATTCTCATTATTTTATGATGTGATATTAAAAAATTAAAAAGTATTTATTATATTTTACTTGTAAATTTATTATCTAATATCATATCATAAAATAAAAAAAAATAAAAAAAAATAAATGATAAATAAATTTTTTAATAATTTAATCCAACATGAGAGATTTCCTCACGGGATTGGTTCAACGAGGCAAATGAGAGACGCAAGTAATTTTTGTCAATTAGTTAATATAGTTTGGGTGGAGAGACCATTTTATAGACAAGAATTACAAACGTCACATATATCCATACGTGGTTAGTCCTAAAGTGGAAAATGAGTCACAGGTTAATAATTCCTGTCAATTATTTAACAAAGGTTTGATGGACTGATCATTTTAATTTGAGAAGAAAAATTGTTACAGATAAAAAAAAAATTATATAAGATAAATCTATAAATTGATGTGCTTTCATAAAATTCATTAAATTTACTTTAAAATAAAATTGACTTTACATTCTGACGTACCATATGTATATATTTTGTCTACAAAAACTTTTATAAAAATAAATATATAAAATATTATTTGACATGATACGTCAAATTATAAAATTATTTTTATTATAAAATATATCTAATATTATATTATATAAAATTATGTCAGTTTATAAATTTATTTTTATAAAATTTTTTTATAAGTTCGTGATAGAAGATTTTTAAAACCTCAAAAATCAATATGGTATTTTTGATTTAAAAATAAATTAAATTTAATATAATGATGACCCACTTGTAATTAGGATAATAATTAAAAAAAATTATGGTTTAAATATATGACTTGGTTCCAAAAAGTGACTATAAAAATAAGACGTTGATAAACACGTTGGAAGAAATTCAGGACAACGTCCATTCACAATTAGCCACATATGGAGTTGGTCATCTCAATGCAAACCAGTTGTTTATTGAACGAAAGAGACGTTTGTGGTAACAATCATAGGTGCCTTGCAGACCATCTATCTTGATGCATAGAGTAGATTATGCATGCCCATTACCCCCAAAGTCCACTCGATTTAAAATATAATAATAATAATAATAACAATAATAATTGCACACTGATCTACTAGTTCCCACTAGCTCGGTAGAATTTTATTTTATTTTATTTTTTTTTCTGAATTTGAGAGTTTCAAGCGAAAAAAAATAACAGATCTTATAATATTTATTGTTGTCCATATAAATCTCATGTTGTCCAAACATACCTTAAATGTCATAGCGCCTGTTTGGTATATCAATCTCTCTCTCTCTCTCTCGTCTCTCCTTAGGTTCTTAAGTAGATGACCTTGATTCATTTTTTTTAGAAAAGTTACATGAAATACAAAGAAATTATATAAAAATAAATTTATAAACTGATATAATTTTTTATAATTTATTATATCTACTTTACAATCTAACGTATCGCATCAAACTACACGTCATTTTATGAATTTACTTTTATATAATTCTTTTGTAGCTACGATACTTCTCTTTCTATGAGACTAGATCTGTAACAGCCCGCTAGAAATTTAACGGTGAAATTTCTATTGGTTTTAGGAATCTCGTGAAGACCCGATAAGTTTTCACTAATCTATTAATCGTATAGTTGATGTTATTACTCACTGTGGTATCAAAAGTATGTTTTTGATTAGGAAAAATCTATTTGTCATCCTCACACTTCACACACCACACTTATTTTAATTTTTTTTTTCATTTTTTCTATAATAAATATGTAGTGTATGGATGATAAATAAAATAATTTAATTAGTTTCATAAGAATAAAATAAAATAAAAAATAAAAAAAATAAAAAATAATATTTTAATATATAAAGTGTGTGGTGTATGATGATGTGTAGCATTTCTCTTTTGATTATTGGAGATAATTAGAAAGTTTTAATAGGACACATGGAAAGATTTTAGTCACCTTACTCTTCCAAGTATACTCTCCACTTTTGAAAAATAGTCTAAACTGATTTTGTGGATATTATTGGATAAAAATATATATATATATATATATCTTGAGGTAATTTTCGTGAATATTATTGGGTAAAAATATCTTGAGTTGATTTTTATAGATATTATTAGATAAAAATATCTTAAGTTGATTTTTGTATATATTATTGGATAGAAATATCTTGAGATGATCTTTTATAGATATTTTAGGTAGGAAAAAACTACACTCAACTCTCAACTCCAGCCTTATCACTTTCCTTATCTCGTCCATAAGTATCTCCAGCCATCACCCACGAACTTATCTTCATTTACACGTTCCTTTAAAAGAATATCAAACACTTTCTCTCGGACAGCTTTTAGGAGTTCTTTTGCACGCCCATTTCGAAGCTTTTTTTCTCATGATCACGCTTAAGATTTTATAAGAAACGCAGAGATCGAGGTAAGTTAGCTTTTAACTTACTAGCAGTTTACTATGTATGTGTGTTAAGTAAAGAAACTACAGTGTATATATATGTGTGTTATCATATATGTTATACCATGCCAACTTATAACATAATTGTCTGTTATATAGAATTTATTCTGTCATCGGTTTTTATCTGTTACATAATATATTCTGTCATGTATATAAAAACTGTTACATAATATATTCTGTCATGTATTGCTATACATTACAAGTACGTCATGTTAAGTATGCCATCTATTACATGTATGTCAAGTCATGTAATATTCACTATTGCAAGTATGTCATATTAAATATGTTGTCTATTATATGTCATGTTACGAAATGTTTCTATCTCAAGTTGGTCATGTATTTCAAGTTATGTTCAAGTCACATTATGTTACGTTAGAGTTTCAGTCATTTCATATTCCAGTCACGTTTCATCTTGAGTTACATTCAGTTTCGTGGGGTCCACAACAACTGTGGCATACGAAGTATGGGGTCACAACAATTATGATGCATACACTACGTGAGACACAGCAATTGTGACACGTAGACTACATGGGACTACAACAATTGTGGAGTATGTATTTAACTGTATTGTGACACGTAAAATACATGAGGCCACAACCACTGTGGAGTATGTATTTAACTGCATTATGACGTGTAGAATATATGGGGCCACAATAACTGTGGAGTATGTATTTATACGTAGAATATATGGGGCCACAACAACTGTGGAGTATATATTTTTCATTTTAAATCAAGTTTCAGATCAAGTTCATGTCAAGTCAAGTTCAGTTCACGTTTCAATTTAAGTTATGTCAATTATGCTATATTGTACTTCAAGTTATGCTTCAATTACTTATGAATTTGATTATGCATTCATGCTTTTACTGTCATCCATGCATCATTAGCCTGTGTGGAAGTTTGTTTTGTTAACTTACTGAGATTTGTAATCAAATCTCACTGTGGTAGTCCCAACTACCATTCTCCCGAATGGTAGATCTTGTTATAGGATCTGAAGAAGGATCAGGAGCTGACCAACTAGATACAGTCGACTGAACGACAGTGCGTCGTTAATGTTAATATAGTAGTTAAATTACTACTTGTACGATGGAGTTGCATCTCCAGTACTTTTGGATCATAACTATTTGGACTAGTGCTGTGATCTTAGTTATTCAATGGATCTTTATATATGTATATTTTAAGTATTTGGGATATTTTCAGTTTGGTGCATAGTATTACTAAAGAAAAAAAAATTATCCGCTGTAAATATTGCATAATGTTAGATACATATTAGGAATATTGTATCTTATATGTCATGAACGGGGGCAGATAATCTTGTATTGCATGTCTCAACGCTTCAAATATCCGTTCGATCCCAAACGAAATTCGTCACAAGATCTATAAGAGTACCACTATCTTTCAATGCTACTTTTGAAATGGAAAGTTGGAAAAATGTCAAGGGATTCCCATAATTTTATGCCACCTTTTATAATTCATTTAGAGCCTCCAATATCAAATAGTGTCTATCGACGTGCTGAATGGACTTTAATATTGAATAATAAGATATCTCTATAATGTGTCTATATCACTCTAAATTATCAAAACTATATTTATAAAAAAAAAAATTTAAAGAGTATTATCCTAAGGGTCTTCCATCTATTATCCCCAACCATTGCCATTTCATTGAATGGTAGGAATACTATGACATCATCATTTATCCTTTTGGGCCACAAATAATAGTTTGGTCTTTCACGCAAAGTTAAGTTTTAGAAGCAAGCAAGGAATCCAATAATGGTCGAAGCACATGGTGCGTGATGCATGACTTGAATGACCAGAGCACATCCACAATTAGGCTTTTATCTTTATTTTAGATATAATTTTAAAATATTTAAATCTCGTATATTCTTTTTTTTTTTTTAAAACTAAGATTTAACATTAAAAAAATAATTTTTTATATATATATTTTTTAGAAGGAGTCCACAAGATTTATACATTATAAGATTATAAATATTTTTAAAAGAAGTTTTAAAATTATAAACAACTGACTAAGTATATGAGATAATTGAACCGCACGTCTCTTTGTAACAGCTTGTCGACAAAAATCAATCACAACCAAACTGATAGCTTTGATAGTTTCGTTGCACTAGATCTATTGCTTTTTTTCTACAATTACTTGCGAATCAATCGCACGCCAAGAGTAGTAGGACACATGAAGTGGGTGATTACTGCCCACCACACACATATATAGTTTCCACTCCTATTCTTTGGAATATATGATCTCCCTCTATGATATTATGTGCCATTTCTCAGTCACATTGTCAGATCGATACATAGTTTAAATGAAATGAGATTGAGATAAAATATTTTGTTAAAAATTAAATAATATATTATTATAATATAATATTTTTAATATTAATTTTATTTTAAAATCTAAAAAAATTATAATAATGAGATAAGATAGTTTATTTTTCGTGTAAGCATATCAGACAGACATTAAAAGAGGTCATCATCTTCATTTCTTGATATTCCCTTGGAATTATATATGTGGTGGGCATGGCTTACAAATGAGCCAACGTTTATGTCCAATATATATCTTTTGTAGTTTTCATTTCCGCGGCCAGCATCTCATGCGCGCCATTGAAATTTGAGTATGATATATAAGGGAATCTTTTTTCTTTTCTCTTTCGAGGGGAAATTAAAATGAAATTATAATTTACATCCTCATACGACATATGACACTTGGAAGATTTATTTTTATTTTTGAAAGGAACATGTATACTTTTCATTTCACTGTAAACAATTGTTACAAAGTTTGTCTTGTAAAACAAAAGAAAATACTTTTCTATCCAAATCTTCTTTTCAGTATATGACATGGCTAATTTTGCCTGTTCGTGAGCAACTTTATTACCTTCCCTGTATATATACTGCAATCTCCAAGTTTTCCTATTTGTGAACATCACCCTTAAATCATCTGCCTGTACCAAGAACTACATCCCTCTTTGCCGTTTATCCTTCCAATAACTACTACTGCATCTCCTTCAAACACAATCATGGAAATATTCAATTATGTACATAACTACACTGCACGCTACAGAGCACATATCTCAACTAAATAGCATTGCATATTTTCATTTTTTGCATACACAGTGACACCAACACCTCACCCTCTTCAACCCTTATAACCACACCTGCTCCCATCCTTATCTGTTTTGAATCATACGCTGCATCCTAATTCATGAAGATTTATGAAGTAATAGAATGATTGAGAACTGATATATATATATATCAATAAATTTATATATAAATAAATTTATAAATTAACGTAATTTTATAATAAAAATAATTTTACAATTTGATGTATTATATGAAAATATATCAGTTTATACGTTTTCTTTTGTATCTAAATTATTTTTCTTTCAAAAATTTTAATGATAAGAGTTGTGATATAAGAGCACTCCCAGTTGATTTTTTATCATATCCTTTAAAATACATCACTAAAATTTACTTTTTCTATTTTACATAATGACTTTTATAATATACCATACATCAACTTATTTATTTTTTCTTCATGTCATTTAAATATTCTTGTTTATTTATTTTAAATAATTTCTCAATCTTCTCATATCTTTTAATATTTACTTATCTCCCCATCCTCAACATCTTCATCACTTGAAAACTGAGATGAATAAAAAAATCATCATTGGTATGGACTCTAAAAATAATTTTAGTGAAAAGCACACTTGTCGTATTTTTTTTCTCCATCCAAGTAGGTGAAAATTTTCAAGAATTTCTCAACAATTGAATAAAGCCTAAATTTTATTTCTCCACAAAATCCAAAGGCCCAGACGTCCTAAAATTTTCCCAATGTTTCAAGGCTTCTGGCCAAGAAAGAACACCAAATAAAAACCATTAAGAGAGCTTTTCGTCTGAATTGATGCAGCCCAAATCAAGGAACAACAAAGATGAATAATAAACTTTGCTCTGCAGGTGGCGCAAAGGAAGAGCTTGAGCAAACAAACAACAGGGGCTAAACGAAATTATTCTAAAGTTCAACAGCCGGGAAACAAGCATTCACAGGGGGGAGAAACAAATTAAAAATGTTTTACAGTGTGAACAGTATCCTCTAGATGTAGCGGGATCACTGTAGCAACATGAAAAATAAAGATAAAATAAACATTGGAGGTCTTTTTTGAGCAAATTTCTTCAAATTTTAGATAATTGTCTTTTTCAACATCCCTCGGGAGTGCTCTAATCAACGGAATAATCCACGGGATGCGGCAAAAAACTTTTGCATTAATGTTCATATGACTTCCCATTTTCTCTATCGTTTCAGTATAGGGATATCACATCATCAGTGCTCTCTAATTATATAAAAACTAGCCAGTAATTACTCTTAATTTCTAAACTAGACTTCATAAATTAGCTTAATTTGCAATAGAAACAAACACCGTGCGATTCTGCTCAAAAAACAAACCACACGCAGATGGTTCGTGGAAAAACAGTCACCGGCACGCATGTTTGAAATATCATGCTTCTGCATCTATCTACTGTACAGTACGTATCCTTCCTAGTATATGTATTGTATTGTATCTGTCGTCGTCTTCACTCCAATCTGGATTCTGGATTAGTTTTCAACTCCATCACCAGCACTGGTCCGTTTCCCAGTTCCTGCGCGTGTAGCCGGAAAACCCCGAGGTCGTCGTCAACGGCCGAAACCGACGAAAAACCTTGCGATCGTAATCGGCGCGTTTCTTGGGGTCCGACAGGGTTGAGTAGGCAGCATGGATCCTCATGAACTCGCCGGCAGACGAATCCTTCCGATCGGAAGCAGCCACGACGTCGGGATGGCAAGTCCTTGCCAATCGCCGGTACGCCGTCTTGATCTCCTGAAAAGTGGCGCCCGTGTTGATGCCGAGGGTCTCGTACAGCGAGGTGCGCGTCGCCGTCGCGGCAGCCATATACGACGTCGTGCTGCGGCTCTCGGTGGAAGTGGCCGCGAAGGCGGACGGAGGAGTCAGTCTCACACGTGGCGAGGCTTGAGAGGGAAGCTTTACCGAGAAATATGGAGCGTAGAAAATAGTAGCAGGGGAAGGGACGGAGAGCATGGTACTGTGAGGTTTGGGCTTTGCCGTGGTGTGAGAGAGAGAAGCGCGTTGGGGTCTCAGGCTTTTTTTTTATTTATTAATAGGGTCTCAGGCTATATAAATAGAGTGAGCGCCAAGAAAGGAATAATATATTAATAGATTGGGCCCGGGGTTTATTTAACCAATGTATATGGTCAAGTTGTGGGGGTCGATTGATCGACTAAGACCGATGGAGTACCGATGAAATGACCGATGAAGTGTAAAAAAAATTATTTATTTATTTTTATTTTAATAATTTTTTATACAGTTTTAAATATTTTTAAAAAATATATTTATTTATTAATATTTACTTATTTAATCATTAAATAAAATTAAAAAATAAAAATAAAATAAAAATTCAATCAATCAAATTTATACGTTAAATATATCAATTCAATTAGCATTTTTCTATCTTTTAACATCTCACTATTAAAAATTGAAAAAATATATTTATCATCTATTTTTTTATTATTTTCTCATCAATTAATAATGTAATATTATATTATAGGTTTATAAGTAAGTGTCGTATAGTTATTTAAAAAAATAAAATTTATTACTAAAAAATTAATTTTTTTTTATAAATTCTATATTTATTCATTTTTTTAAAATGATTACGCGACAATTATATACTTACTATTATAATTATGATTTTGTATTGAGTAATACTTTTTTTTCTTTTAGATAAGATAACATGTTACAAGTCCAAAATTTAGATTGTATAAGTATCGTACAAATTTTTTAAAAAATAAAATAGAATTCATTATAAAAATCTGAATTTTTTCAGATGGATACTAATATTTTCAAACGATTTCCAAAAAACGTGCAGATAGTGTGCTTGCATAAAATATTTTCCTTATATTACATATGAGATAAGATCTTTTTCTGTTTTTCAAGTTCTAGTTTTCTCGATTGTAACGTCTTCTCTTTTTGAATGATAGATAATTGGACTCATCAAAAGATTACCATTTGATTGAACCGCTATTAATATGGAATATTAACCCACTTTTAACTAATTAAGATTATATTAAGATAAATGTTTAGAAAATAATATGATTATTTTTAGAAAATAAGTTATACAATCGGACAAGTTCTGAATTTAATATTTACATTAAAAAAATTTATTTTTCAATAAAGGATTTTACTTTTTTAATAGAAGTGCGTACATAAAACGTACATATTCTAAAATTATATCTAGCATTACCAGAATAATAATTATTAAAATAAAACTTTTGAAAATATGCATTTAAAAGTAATTTTAATAATTGAATGTATATTTTTGATTAAATATTTTTATAAGTTAATCATGTGTATACACAATACCACTTATTACGGCATTATAATATGTAATAAGTATTTTTTATATATAAATTTTATGTGTAATCACTCTTATGTATTTTTTATATATTCTATTAATGTAATTAGTTTCATTATTTTTTTAATATAAAATAATTAATTTAGTCAAACACATCAATAGAATGTATAAAAAATATGTAAATGTGATTATATATAATAAAATTATTTTTTATATTATATGACTTGACGGATTTATCTTCTTGGTATCTTTTACCAAGTGAAGTATAAAGGAATCATTTTGATCACATGGAAAGCAGTTTTGGTACTCATAGCATTAGTGCAAAAGATAAGATACTGTCGTTGAATAACAGTACCATGATCTTATCATGCCTTACCCCCACAACGCACAAAGAATATAAGATCATATAACCTGCGTGGAAGAAACAAAAGCTTTAAGGATTTTATTACACGTAGCTAAGCAGACATGAGACAACCTTTTTACCCCAAAATTACTTTCCGAACAATATACCTTTGCCTTTCTGGCACGTTCATATAGAACGACCTCCACTACATTGCTAACTTTATGAATAAGATAAAAGGGTTGGTCAAGTTACACATATCACATCTTTGTTCTCTTGATCACAAGTCACGCGGTTTTATACGATCTATTAAATTTATTTTATAATAAAAATAATTTTAAATATATTATTTTAAATCACGTTAATTTATAAATTCATTTTTAAAAAATTTTTTATAATTAAAATATTTTTTTAATTTTTAATATTACGTGAATAATATAAGAATATTTAATACTGTATCTTTCTTTTTAAACCATTCAATTTGTAATTTGTTAACGATTCTGATCAGCTGGCCACAAGTGTAATTTGGCTGCTTTTGGAATCTCTCCTTACAAAAGGGATAAGAAGTAAGAACCAAGAAGTCATTCAACTTGTCTTTCAAAATGAAATAATTAATACTGGAAGAAAAGCATCAACCGTGTATAGTGCAATGTTTCGAACTTTAGACACAACCAACAGTCACTTGACAAGTACAAAGGCCACTAACTTTATTTTATACTAAAAAATTAAAAAAACCAATCAGATCACTAGCTAATTCTTTGATGTGACCCTCTTTTCCTCTCCATCCCAAAATAAAAAAATAAAAAATACATAAAGAAATATGGAGTGACAACTTAAAGTACGGCTGCTGGTAATTGTTCAGCAAAATGCTAGTTTGCCTTTTGTTTTTACTAATTAAAAAAATAATTATTATTGTATTTGTATTTTTTTTTTCTTCTTAAATGTTTAAAGATGTTTAAATACATGTATTGATCGGTATGTACTAGAGGCATACCCATCAGTACATGTATTAACCTTGTGTCAAATTTTGTCTTTGATACCTTTAAATGTGTCATAACTAGCTCTTCCTACCATAGCAGGCAACTCCAGATATTTTTTACAACTCCAGATATTTTTTACAACTACTTTGCAACCTTGTCCCTAAATCATGCACTATTCTATCCTTCTCTACTTGTTGGACTCTAGAGCTAAACATCACAGTTATTTTTTATAAATTCATGCATTGACTAGAAACTGCTCCGTATACCCTTAATATATCTTTTACTCTCAAGCATTCTAACCACTTGGCTCTTACAAAGATAATGCAATTATTAGCAAATAAGAGGTGAGAAACTCTTATACCTCCTCTTGTAACAACCATTCCTCTAATATCTCCCTTGGCTTCAGCTGCATTAATGAGGCTGCTAAGTCCCTCAACACATAATAAGAATAGGTAGGGGGATATTGGGACCCCTACCTAATACCCCTCGAGGAATATATAATATCACCTGGCCTCCCATTCACCAAAACAATATAAGAAACTGATATCACACGGGCCATGATCATCCCTATCCATTTCTCCCCTAGGAACATTCAACCCTGTCATATGCTTTCGAGATGTCCATTTTCAATGCCATACATCCCCCTTTCCCCTTGGATCTAATCTTCATCAAGTGTAAAGCTTCATAAGCTGCTATTACATTATCCACAATCATCTACATAGAATAAATGCACTCTGATTTTTAGCAATAATCTTGTCTAATACCAACTTCAATATATTTGTAAGGGTTTTTGAAATTAGCTTGTACAAAACATTGCACAAGTTAATTGGTTTATAATCATCAACTTTCTTAAGCTCCGAAACTTTAGGTATCAATGCTACATAGGTAAAACTAATGGATTGCTCAAGAACACCCCCATTCAGAAAACTCAACACTGCAGCACACACATTCTCCCCAACTGTATGCCAATAGGTTTGAAAAAAGCATACCCCAAACCCATTAGGGCCAGGGGCTTTCAAAAGTACCCATTTGCTTAAAAGCTACTAGAACTTCATCCCTTGTAAAAGGTTTTTCCAATTCATAATTCACATGATCAATAACTCAAGCCCCAATGGATTTTACCCCCTTTGCCACCTACTAATTTGAAGGAGCTTCTGGTTTATAAGCCTCTGTATAGTATTGCCTAAAAGCCTCCACCACTTCCTCATTCCCTTTTTTCAATTCTGAACTTGCATCTATTATTGAGGTGATCTGGTTCTTCTTCCTTCTCTGTTTAACACAAGCGTGAAAAAGTTTTGTGTTTTTATCTCCTAGGGAATACCAATTGCATTTTACTCTTTGTTTCCACCTTATATCCTCCTTTTCTAGTAACAAACTGACCTCCTATTGCACTCTATGAAGTTCTACAGTATCACAAGGCCCCTCTCTTTCCTATAGCTCCTTTATTCATTTGTTCAACTGTTTAATATCATGACACCTCTCCCTATCCCTTTTCTTGAAGTTCTTGCTCAATTTACCACTGCACACTTTCAATATCTTTTGAATACACAAAAGGTTCCATTCCAGCTCGAGAAGTATCAGTCCAATCTGTTCTAACCAATTCCTCACAATCATCCTCCCTAATCCAACTTACCTCAAATTTAAAAGAATGTTGCAATCTAGGACCACACCTCAAGTCCCTCCTCATAAAGAGCATGACTGGGTGATGGTCTGAACTACTGACTATAAGACCTTCTACTTTAGCCTTCCCAAATAGACTAATTCGCTCATTATTAACTATATATTTATCTAATCTTTCTTTTGTAAAAGTGTGGTCTGAGTGTTTATTATTCCAAGTAAAGGGATTGCCAACAATTCTCGTATCCACCAGCTTATTAACTTCTAAAGCTTCTCTAAAGCCCAAGATCAACTTCTCATCTCTTCTGTTGCCTCCCCATTTCTCATTTTGTGATAACAATTCATTGAAGTCCGTAGCTACACATCACGCCCTTTCTTTTGGTGGATTTAGTTGCTTAAGAAGCTCCCACAATTGCCACCTCTTATTAGCCTCAGGGTGCCCATAGAACCTAGTAAAAAAACCAGCATTCATGATCCCCACCTTTAATAGAAGCACTAATATGCTACTGGGAGTAACTTTCTACTACAACATCATCCTCCTCTTCCCAAAACAAGGCCAAACCACCTCTTACCAAAGGATTAATTGCCAAGCACCCTTCCATTCCCAACCTCCTTTTTAATCTTTCAACAGCAACAACTTTTATTAGGGTTTCAATAAGAAATACAATTTTGGGTCTCTTATTCTTCACCAACAAGTAAAGCTCTTGAACTATCTGAGGTTTTCCAAGTCTTTGATAGTTTCAACAAAAAAGATTCATAATACCAAGTGGTGATGTGACGCCCCCAAATTCCGTTTGGGATCGGACGGACATTTGAAGCGTCGAGATATGCAACACAAGGTTACCTGCCCCCGTTCATGACATATAAGATGCAATATTCCTAACATGCATCTAACAATATGCAATATTCGCTGCGGATAAATTTTTTGTCTTTAGCAATACTATGCACCAAATTGAAAATATCCCAAATGCTTAAAACATACTTCATACATAAAAATCCATTGAACAACTAAGATCACAACACTAGTCCAAAATGGTTATGATCCAAAAAGTAGTAGAGATGCAACTCAATTGTACAAGTAGTAATTTACGTTAATTACTATATCAACATTTATGTCGCACCGTCACTTAGTCAACTGTGTCTAGTTGATCAGCTCCTGATTCTCCTTCAGGTCCTGTAACAAGATCTACCATTCGGGGGGAATGGTAGTTGGGACTACCAAAGTGAGATTTGATTACAAATCTCAGTAAGTTAACAAAAAGTTTCCACACAAGCTAATGATGTATGGATGTCAGTAAAAGCATAAATGTATAATCAAATTCATAAGAAATTAAAGCATAACTTGGAGTACAACATAGCATAATTGACATAACTTAAATTGAAACATGAACTGAACTTGACTTGCAACTTGACTTAGCATGAACTTGCTCTGAAACTTGAATTAACATGAAAATACATACTCCACAGTTGTTGTGGCCCCATGTATTCTACACAAACTTGACTTAACATGAAAAATACATACTCCACAGTTGTTGTGGCCCCATGTATTCTATACAAACTTGACTTAACATGAAAAATACATACTCCACAGTTGTTGTGGCCCCATGTATTCTATGTGTAAATACATACTCCACAGTTGTTGTGGCCCCATGCATTCTACACATCACAATGCAGTTAAATACATACTCCACAGTTGTTGTGGCCCCATGTATTCTACATAAACTTGACTTAACATTAAAAATACATACTCCACAGTTGTTGTGGCCCCATGTATTCTATGTGTAAATACATACTCCACAGTTGTTGTGGCCCCATGTATTCTACACATCATAATGTACTCAAGATGAAATGTGACTGGAATACGAAAGGACTGAAGTCCTGACGTAACATAACGTGACTTGAACATAACTTAGAATACATGACCAACTTGAGATAGAAACATTTCGTAACATGGCATAACATATAATAGACAACATATTTAACATGACATACTTGCAACAGTGAATATTACATGACTTGACTTACATGTAATGGATGACATACTTAGCATGACGTACTTGTAATGTACAGTAATATATAACAGAATATATTATGTAACAGATAAAAATTGATGACAGAATAAATTCTGTATAATAGACAATTACATGATAACTTGACATGGCATGACACATATGATAACGTACATACATACACTGTAGTTCTTTTACTTAGCACACATACACAGTAGACTGCTAGTAAGTTAAAAGCTAACTTATCTCGATCTCCGCGTTTCTTATAAAACCTCAAGCGCGATCACGAGGAACTGTAATTAGTGATTCTAAAAGTTAGTACTAAATCACTAATAATTTGAAATATGGAAAAATACTAACTTAAAGAGTAAAATTTCCATTTTACTTTCTATATGTAGGAAAATGACCGTTTTACCCATAACTTAAGGATTTTGCATACTAACTCCAAAAGTCACCAAAATTTACATGCCTCATGTAAATTTTATCCTCAACTCAAATATCAATTTAGAAAAATTTAAAACTAATCACAACTATTAAAACTCCATAGGGCCGAAATTCTCATATGCTATTTCTATTGATTTTTGTTTCCAACTTGTTTTGATCAACCTTTTGATCTATGACTTATAAATATGTGATCTTCAAACCAAACCATCACATGGTTTAAAAAGATGTCCTAAAACATATATAAGCTTCTAATTCAAGATCACATGGTTAAAAATTAACCAAAACATAAATTTAGCCAAGAACATCCACACTTTGGCTTATCTGAATATCTCTTTACATAAAATTTCATATCTTTGAAACTAACATCAAATATCTTCAAAATAATAATATAACATGTATATAAGATGCTTAGGATCCTCCAATAAAATTATCAAAGTCATTAGAATAAGTTTAGACCACCAAAGAGTTAAACTTTCTCAAAATAGAAACTGTTTTTCTTCTTCCAGTTTCTAAGTTTCTAAATCTAAGCAAATATTTCATCAAAACCTTCAATCATGCAAAAATCCTCAACCAATAGTCATATATACATGTTAAAAATACTCCATAAAAATTTCGGACCAATATCTATCCATTAGCTTGGTCAAAAACTCCAAACTATAACATATTCTCCAGTTTATCTCCCAGAATGACCTTTCTATAGTTTACACAATATTTGACTGACCAAATGATCTTCAAATTGGGCAAATAAGATATCTATGTAAACTAGACTCAAAAAGGAACAACTTATATGAAGGATACTTTATGATAAAACACTTACAACAGCTTCGAAATGGGCATGCAAAAGAACTCCTAAAAGCTGTCCGAGAGAGAATGTTTGATATTCTTTTAAAGAAACGTGTAAATGAAGATAAGTTCGTGGGTGATGGCTGGAGATGCTTATGGAAGAGATAAGGGAGATGATAAGGCTGGAGTTGAGAGTTGAGTGTGGTTTTCTCCTACCCAAAATATCTATAAAATATTATCTCAAAATATTCTATCCAATAATATCTATAAAAATCAGCTCAATATATTTTCCAAATGTGGAGTAGACTTGGAAGAGTAAGGTGGCTAAAATCTTTCTATGTGTATTTTAAATCTCTATTCTTAAGATATTTTCCAAATGTGTATTTTGCTTAGGTGTCATGATCTCACACCTTGATTTCCTTCACAATTCCATCTAATGGTTTCTCTTTGTGCCAAGTATCTAATACTATTCATTATGTGTGGTTAAGATCTTGCCAAGTGTCCAAATAAAATATCGCTATCCTAATTTGTACATTTCACACTATGATTTTGAAAACACTACGCTCAGTACATTTACCGAGGTTACTATTCACTCCAAAAATAAACGTAATAAACTTAGTACTGAAAAATTCTAAATATTCAATTAAGCCTAGTGGTGTAGACTATAATGTATTCTGACACTTTTAACTATCTCAAATAATTAAAATCGCATTTCTGGCACCATAGTGAGTGATAACACTAACTATGTTGACAGGCTAAAATTTATGCGATTAGTCGATTCGTGTAAACTTACAGAGTTTTCACGAGGTTCCTAAAGTCAATAGAAATTCCTTAATTGAATTTCTAGCCGGCTGTTACAAGTGACACCACCCCAGTCTATCATCACAAACCCAATCATCACTGGCTCTCATCTTCTTCCCTTCCACTATCATTTCCCCAAATTTCCCCACACATTCAATTCCTCTTTTCAAACTAGAGTTTGAACTAGTAGACTTACGTGACTCAGGCCTAGTTCTAGCCCTTCTCTTCCAACGTGATGCCCTTGTACACTCCTGAGTTTGTTCTACATCATTAGAGCTCAACCTTTCAATCAACAGATTACTCTTCTATACAATATTCTATACATCAACCAAACTTATACTAGAGCCATGCTTCACCTCATCCACCACTTTCCCCTTAGTCTCCTCCCGTACTTGAGGCTTTACAATCAGCTCCTGGTCATCACTCATATGGAAACTCTCATCATTCACCCCCTGCCCTTCCTTCACTATCTCCTCTACCCTTTCTGCCCTCTGAGCTTCTCTTTCTTGTTTTACATCTTCAAAATTAGAACACCATACTGGTGAACATTCCCCTCACTCTCCTTCCACCCATCCTTGTAATGGACAATTCTCCAACATTTAAAGCGTAACCTAGGTAGCTTTTCTGTGACGCCCTAAATTCCGTTTAGGGTCGGACGGATATTTGAAGTGTCGAGACATGCAATACAAGGTTACCTGCCCCCGTTCATGACATGCAAGATGCAATGTTCCTAACATGCATCTAACATTATGCAATATTCGCAGCGGATAAATTTTTTCTTTAGCAATACTATGCACCAAACTGAAAATATTCTAAATACTTAAACATACTTCATATATAAAGACTCATTGAACAACTAAGATCACAACACTAGTCCAAAATGTTTATGATCCAAAAAGTACTGAAAATGCAACTCCATAGTACAAGTAGTAATTTACGTTAAGTACTATATTAACATTGACATTGCATCGTCGCTTAATCAACTGTGTCTAGTTGGTTAGCTCCTAATTCTCATTCAGGTCCTGTAACAAGATCTACCATTCGAGAGGAATGGTAGTTGGGACTACCACAGTGAGATTTGTCAAATCTCATTAAGTTAACAAAAAACTTCCACACAGTCTAATGATGGATGGATGCCAGTAAAAACATGAATGCATAATCAAATTCATAAGTAATTAAAGTATAACTTGACGTACAACATAACATAATTGATATAACTTAAATTGAAACGTGAACTGAACTTGACTTGACATGAACTTGTTCTGAAACTTGACTTAACATGAAAAATACATACTTCACAGTTGTTGTGCCCTATGTATTCTACGTGTAAATACGTACTCCACAGTTGTTGTGGTCCAATGTATTTTACGTGTCACAATATAGTTAAATACATACTCTACAGTTATTGTAGCCCCATGTATTCTACGTGTCACAATTACTATGTCTCACGTAGTGTATTTTACACAATTGTTGTGACCCCATACTTCGTGTGCCACAGTTGTTGTGGACCCCACGAAACTAAATGTAACTCAAGATGAAACGTGACTGGAATATGAAAGGACTGAAGTCCTGACGTAACATAACGTAACTTGAACATAACTTGAAAGATATGACCAACTTGAGGTAGGAACATTTCGTAACATGACATATAATAGACAACATATTTAACATGACATACTTGTAACAGTGAATGTTACATGACTTGACATACATGTAATAGATGACATACTTAACATGATGTACTTGTAATGTATAGCAATACATGATAGAATATATTATGTAACAGTTTTCATATAGATGACAGAATATATTATGTAACAGATAAAAACTGATGGCAGAATAAATTTTATGTAATAGACAATTATGTGATAACTTGGCATGACATGACATGACATATGGGATAACACACATACATATACACTGTAGTTCCTTTACTTAGCATACATACATAGTAGACTGCTATTAAGTTAAAAGTTAACTTACCTCGATCTCCGCGTTTCTTATAAAACCTTAGGCGCGATTATGAGGAAAAAAGTTTCGAAATGGGTGTGCAAAAGAACTCCTAAAAGCTGTCCGAGATAGAGTATTTGGTATTATTTTAGTGGAAAGTGTAAATGAAGATAATTTCGTGGGGGTGGCTGGAGATACTTATGGACGAGATATGGAAGAGGATGAGGCTGGAGTAAGAGTTAAGTGTAGGTCTCTCCCCCTAAAAAAAAATTTCGTCCTCGAAATCGACATAAGTAACAAACCAAAAGTTAAGGAAACACATATACTTTATTGATATCCAAACAAAGAAGTACAACATCTGATATTATCAGTCTCGTATAAGTGAACCACAAAGTATCAACTAAGTACAAGCCAAAACAACTCTACAAGACTGAATTTAGATGTCAAATAACTGGGGGAAGTTGGCTTGCATATCAACTTCCTTCTCCCAAGTTGCCTCTTGAATATTATGACCAATGGGATCTTGCGGTTCCACAACTCTTTATTTTTCCAGTCAATAATTTGCATCAGCTTCTCTTCATAGGTCAAGTTGGATTGTAAAGGTATACTATCGGAATCCACTATCAATGATGTCTGATTCCCAAAACTCTTCTTCAAAGAAGATACGTGGAAAACATAGGAGATACCTTCACATAGAACCAATCTCCAACTTTAAAATCTATGCTCCTCTTTTGATTATCAGCGTAGCTCTTCTGTTGACTCTATGCTGTTATCATCATTTCTTTAATTAGGTAATCTTGGTCTTTTATCTCTTGCAAGACTTCTGGTCCAACTACTTTATTTTCCCCCACTTCATTTCAATACAAAGGTAATCTACACTTTCTACCATACAAGGCTTCATATGGTACCATTTGAATAATGACGTGGAAACTATTATTATAAGCAAATTCTACCAAAGGTAGTTGCTTCTCCCAACTCCCTTCATAATCCAAAACACAGGTTTTTAGCATATCTTCCCAAAGTTTGAATCGTCCTTTCTGTTTGTCCATCTGTTTGTGGGTGGTACACATTACTAAACCTTAAACTAGAGCCCATCGACTCTTGTAAACTTTTCCAAAAGCGTAACGTAAAATGAGAGTCTGACACAATCGTCTTAGGCACTCCATGCAATTTGACAATCTCTGCTATATAAATTCTCGTCAATCTTTCTAGAGAATCTGTATTCTTGATGGATATGAAGTGAGCACTTCTCATCAAAGGATCAACTATTACCCAGATAGTATTATTTCTAGCTGAGGTCCTTGGAAAGCCCACTATAAAATCTATTGAAATCGAAGTAAGTAAGGAATAGCAAGTTAAGGAAGAGGTATTGCTTACCAACCTACTGTCTATCCCGTATATATTTACCTTTGAGATTATGTCTCTCCTTAACTCTCTTACTTTAATCAACAATTATATTATAATTCTTTCTGCAAGGTTGGCCAAGTTGTATCGACATACTCTCCAAACCTAAAACTTCAAGTAAATAATCTTCCGAAACTCTTCCTTAGAAAAATATAAGCGATATACTTTAAGTATTCTTGTAAATACCATAGTTAGTAGAGAATTCATCAAAATTAAGCCGTTAATCTATATATATATATATATATATCTCTCTCTCTCTCTCTCTCTCTCTCTCTTTAACAAAAGTGGTGGCCTCTGTTTTAGACCAGACAACTCTGATCCGTAGAATTTTTTATAGGTCTTCTGTAACTGTCAGGCGCCGCATAGCTATGACACTACGTTGCTCTTCTGTAGTTGTCAGGCGCCGCAGCTATGATACTACATTACTCTTCTGTAGCTGTCAGGTGTCGCAGCTATAATACTACATCACTTGTCTCTTGTAGAGAGATGCTTCACGAGAGATGCTGTGAAGCAATAGAGATGCTTTGTCATAATTTTCTCTATAAAAAAATTATTCAGCTCATCTTCATTCGCATCTCATATTCTTCACTTTTCTGAATTTAGTCTGCATTCTTACTCTGCAATCTCTTTCTGCATTCTCACTTTGCAATGGCTCAATAATCTTCTCATAACCAATATATGAGGTATTTTGCACCTCGTTCATCAGTTGTTTCTGCTTCTACCGTAGGTTCTATAATGCAATCCAATAATGATCTGATTAATAAGTCAGATAATGAAATTATCTACGAACTTGTGAGTCTCGGTACCCGATACTCATCAACCATTGTCGCATATTCTCAGCGACTACAATCCAAGGCTGGTGGAGTTGACAAACTCAACGAGAATATTTCTATCCTTCAGCGGCTTCTTCTGGAGTCAAACATGAAGATAGAAGCACTAAAGCAAGAGAACAGAGATTTAAAATCCTTGCTCAAATCTTCTTTTCGATTGTCTACTCCTTTAGATAGAAAAGGCATGCAGATCTTTGAAGAGTAAGAGCGTTTAAAGATTGAGGTGAAGAGCCTAAAATTTCTATAATTTTACTTCGAGATAATAAAATAATACTTCACAAATATTCATATTTGTGTTTCTATCTTTTGGTAGATGTTCTATGTGCTCCATTTTATTTCTCCTTTAATAATGCACACTTCTTACAAAATCATAATATGAATCCGAAATATTAATTGTATTTAAGAGATAGTATTTCAAATCTAATAATTTCAGATTTATATTTCAAATATGTGCAGTTTTCATGAGTTTTTCTGGAGCCGCAATGTATATCATGATCCAATGATCCAAATAAATATGCAATTAATCATGCATATCCAATCAATCTTAATTAAGCTTAACAATATAATGGTCTTAGAAATATACCAGGAATGACACTTGCTCTGGGAGCATCAGTGTCTGTCTCTCCAGGATAGTGAGTGCATACACTTGAGCTGACACTGGAGGCTGTGGTTTTGGTTTGAGATTTCTGTTGGGCACAATGCCTTTCCTCTGAGTTTTCTTGGGACAATTTTTTTTTTTTTTTATCACATGGTCAGGTTGGCCATATCCGAAACAAAGTTCTGAGGTGAGTTTACACGTGCCTCCATGGTTCTTTCCGCACATATCACATATTGGATATATGGTCGGCATTGAGCTTTTAGTCTCAATGCCTTTCCCTTTGTCTAGTCTAGTAAACAGTTTCTTCCTTTTTGAACTCTATTCACTAGTATACGGTGAAATCCTCTTTCTTTTTGCAATAACCGAGGTGGTCAACCTCTTCTACTCTACCTCTGCTATGGCAGAGACGTTTATCATCTCTTGGAAATTTTCTATTATAAGGTAAGCTACTTGATTTCGGATTCCAGGTTGAAGTTCTGCTTGAAACTTCTGTGCCTACATCATTTGAGTTGAAATTAAGTGTGGTGCAAACCTTTCTAATGCTATGAACTTAGTGACATATTGCTCTACAGTCGAATTGCCTTGTGTTAAGGATGCGAACTTCAAGGCCTTCAGTTATTTGACAGAGTTTGGGAAGAATCTGTTGTCAAACTCTTCCTCGAACCTCTCTCAAGACAATGCAGCCACACTTTTTAGTTCCCTAACTAGAAGTTGCCTATGTGTATCTCACCATATTCCAGCTTCTTCTTGGAATAGGTATCCAGCATATAGAATCTTTTGGTCCTCAAGACATCCACAAATCTCGTACGTTCTCTCGAGATCTATAATCTATTTCTCGGCTCTCTGTGGCCCTTCATTACCAAAAAATTCGGGTAACGGTAAATCAAAAACTTATCATATGGACAACCCCTAACTTCGGGTCTAGGTACGTGCACTTGTTGCTGTTAGCTTTAGGAACCTCGTGAAGACCCCATAAATTTTCATGAATCCATTAATTGTATAGGTTTTAGTCTAACTACATAGTTAGTGTTATTATTTACTATGGTATCCGAAGTGTATTTTTGATTATTGGAGATAGTTAGAAGTGTCAAAATGTATTATGGTTTATACCATTAGACTCGGAGGGTTATTTAAGGTCTTATGGCGCAATAACACTTTTTCATATTTTTGGACGAAACGTCTGTTCAAAACTGTAGATATTATTGGATAAAAATATCTTGAGCTAATTTTTGTAGATATTATTGGATAAAAATATTTTAAGCTAATTTCGTGGATATTATTGGGTAAGAGAGTCTTACACTTAACTCTCACTTCGGGTAAGAGAGTCCCACACTTAACTCTCACTTCGGGTAAAAGAGTCATACACTGAACTCTCACTCCAGCCTCATTTCTTCCATATCTCATCCATAAGTATCTCCAGCCACCCCTCCCCATGAAATTATCTTCATTTACACTTTCCATTAAAAGAATATCAAACACTCTCTCTCGGACAGATTTTAGGAGTTCTTTTGTACGCCCATTTCGAAGCTTTTGTAAGTATTTTATCATAAAGTCTCCTTCATATAAGTTGTTCCTTTTTGAGTCTTGTTAACGTGGATATCTTATTTGTCCCATTTGAAAATTATTTGGTCAGTCAAATATTATGTAAACTATAGAAAGGTCATTCTGGGAGATAAACTGGAGAATATGTTATAGTTTGGAGTTTTTGACCAAGCTAATGGATAGATATTGGTCCAAAATTTTTATGGAGTATTGTTAACATGTATATATGACTATTGGTTGAGGATTTTTGCATGATTAAAGGTTTTGATGAAAGATTTTCTTAAATTTAGAAACTGGAAGAGGAAAAATAGTTTATGTTTTGAGAAAGTTTAACTCTTTGGTGGTCTATACCTATTCCAATGACTTTGATAATTTTATTGGAGAATCCTAAGCATCTTATATACATGTTATATTATTATTTTAAAGATATTTAATGTTAGTTTCAAAGATATGAAATTTTATGCAAAGAGATATTCAGATAAGCTAAAGTGTGGATGTTCTTGGCTAAATTTATGTTTTGGTTAATTTTTAACCATGTGATCTTGAATTAGAAACTTATATATGTTTTAGGATATCTTTTTAAACCATGTGATGGTTTGGTTTGAAGATCACATATTTATAAGTCATAGATCAAAAGGTTGATCAAAACAAGTTGGAAACAAAAATCAATAGAAATAGCATATGAGAATTTTGGCCCTATGGAGTTTTAATAGTTATTATTAGTTTTAAATGTTTTTAAATTGATATTTGAGTTGAGGATAAAATTTACATGAAACATGTAAATTTTGGTGACTTTTGGAGTTAGTATGCAAAATCCTTAAGTTATGGGTAAAATAGTTATTTTCCTACATGCAAAAAGTAAAATGAAAATTTTACTCTTTAAGTTAGTATTTTTCATATTTCAATTTATTAGTGATTTAGTGCTAACTTTTAGAATCACTAATTATAGTTCTTCGTGATCGCGCTTAAGGTTTTATAAGAAACGCGGAGATCGAGGTAAGTTAGTTTTTAACTTACT
This sequence comes from Carya illinoinensis, assembly GCF_018687715.1. Classification (NCBI taxonomy): domain Eukaryota; kingdom Viridiplantae; phylum Streptophyta; class Magnoliopsida; order Fagales; family Juglandaceae; genus Carya; species Carya illinoinensis. Next base: position 27,199,692 of record NC_056759.1, read on the forward strand.
AGCAGTCTACTATGTATGTGTGCTAAGTAAAGGAACTGTATGTATGTGTGTTATCATATATGTCATGCCATGTCAAGTTATCACGTAATTGTCTATTATACAGAATTTATTCTGTCATCAATTTTTATCTGTTACATAATATATTCTGTCATGTAATACTGTACCTTACAAGTATGTCATACTAAGTATGCCATCTATTATATGTATGTCAAGTCATGTAATATTCACTGTTGCAAGTATATCATGTTAAATATATTGTCTATTATATGTTATGCCATGTTACGAAATGTTTCTATCTCAAGTTGATCATGTATTTCAAGTTATGTTCAAGTCACGTTATGTTACGTCAGGGCTTCAGTCCTTTTATATTCCAGTCACGTTTCATCTTGAGTACATTCAGTTTCGTGGGGTCCACAACATCTGTGGCACATGAAGTATGGGGTCACAACAATTGTGACGCATACACTACGTGAGACACAACAATTGTGACGTGTAGAATACATAGGGCCACAACAACTGTGGAGTATGTATTTACACGTAGAATACATGAGACCACAACAACTGTGAAGTATGTATTTAACTATATTGTGATGTGTAGAATACATAGGGTCACAACAACTGTGGAGTATGTATTTACACGTAGAATACATGGGGTCACAACAACTGTGGAGTATGTATTTAACTGCATTGTGATGTGTAGAATACATGGGGCCACAACAACTGTGGAGTATGTATTTTTCATGTTAAGTCAAGTTTGTGTAGAATACATGGGGCCACAACAACTGTGGAGTATGTATTTTTTATGTCAAGTCAAGTTTCAAAACAAGTTCATGATAAGTCAAGTTTCATATCACGTTCATGTTAAGTCAAGTTTCAGAACAAGTTCATCATAAGTTAAGTTTCATATCATGTTCATGTTAATTCAAGTTACAGAGCAAGTTCATGCTAAGTCAAGTTTCAGATCAAGTTCATGTCAAGTCAAGTTCAGTTCATGTTTCAATTTAAGTTATGTCAATTATGTTATGTTGTACGCCAAGTTATACTTTAATTACTTATGAATTTGATTATACATTTATACTTTTACTGTCATCCATGTATCATTAGCTTGTATGGAAGTTTTTTGTTAACTTACTGAGATTTGTAATCAAATCTCACTTTGGTAGTCCCAACTACCATTCCCCCCGAATGGTAGATCTTGTTATAGGACCTGAAGGAGAATCAGGAGCTGATCAACTAGACACAGGACTAAGCGACGGTGAGACGTCAATGTTAATATAGTAGTTAACGTAAATTACTACTTGTACGATGGAGTTGCATCTCTAGTAATGTTTGGATCATAACCATTTTGGACTAGTATTATGATCTTAGTTGTTCAATGGATCTTTATGTATGAAGTATATTTTAAGCATTTAGGATATTTTCAATTTGGTGCATAGTATTGCTAAAGAAAAAAATTATCCGCTGTGAATATTGCATAATGTTAGATGTATGTTAGGAACATTGCATCTTATATGTCATGAACGGGGGCATGTAACCTTGTGTTGCATGTCTCGACACTTCAAATGTCCTTCCGATCCCAAACGGAATTTGGGAGCGTCACAGCATACACACAGCTTCAGCTAATCCTCCATCCATCGAGGAATTATGATTATCCTGACTGAAGTCTTCCTCAGGATTTTGAGGTATTCTACCGCGAGTCATTTTTATCCCTTCCTGAAACACACGAGTATACGTATTACAACCACATACTACCTTTCATACTTTTAAGAAATCCAAGCCTAATGTCGACTAAAATTTCAAACCTAATATTTGGTGCATTTCCTAAGGACATGTTGATTTACTACCTAGAGACGTATTGCTCTGATACCACCCTGTGACGTCCCCAAATTTCGTTTGAGATCGGACGGACATTTGAAGCGTCGAGACATGCAACACAAGGTTAACTGCCTCCGTTCATGACATATAAGATGCAATGTTTCTAACATACATCTAACATTATGCAATATTCGCAACGGATAAATTTTTTCTTTAGCAATACTATGTACTAAACTAAAAATATCTTAAATTCTTAAAACATACTTCATATATAAAGACTCATTAAACAACTAAGATCACAACACTAGTCCAAAATGTTTATGATCTAAAAAGTACTAGAGATGCAACTCCATACTACAAGTAGTAATTTACGTTAACTACTATATTAACATTGACGTCGCATCGTCGCTCAGTCAACTGTGTCTAGTTGGTCAGCTCCTGATTCTCCTTCAGGTCCTGTAATAAGATCTACCATTTGGGAGGAATGGTAGTTGGAACTATCACAGTGAGATTTGACTACAAATCTCAGTAAATTAACAAAAAACTTCCCCACAGACTAATGATGCATGGATGACAGTAAAAGTATGAATGCATAATCAAATTCATAAGTAATTAAAGCATAACTTGACTTACAACATAACATAATTGATATAACTTAAATTGAAACGTGAACTGAACTTGACTTAACATGAAAAATACATACTCCACAGTTGTGTGTGGCCCCATGTATTCTACACATCACAATGCAGTTAAATACATACTCTACAGTTGTTGTGGCCCCATGTATTCTACGTGTTACAATATAGTTAAATACATACTCAACAATTGTTGTAGCCCCATGTATTCTACGTGTCACAATTGCTGTGTCTCACATAGTGTATGCATCACAATTGCTGTGACCCCATACTTCGTGCGCCACAGTTGTTGTGAACCCTACGAAACTGAATGTAACTCAAGATGAAACGTGACTTGAATACGAAAGGACTGAAGTCCTGACGTAACATAACGTGACTTGAACATAACTTGAAAGATATGACCAACTTGAGGTAGGAACATTTCGTAACATGGCATATAATAGACAATATATTTAACATGACATACTTGCAACAGTGAATATTACATGACTTGATATACATGTAATAGATGACATACTTAACATGATGTGCTTGTAATATATAGCGATACATGACAGAATATATTATATAACAGTTTTCATATACATGACAGAATATATTATGTAACAGATAAAAACTGATGACAGAATAAATTCTATGTAATAGACAATTATGTGATAACTTGGCATGGCATGACATATGGGATAACACACATACATATACACTGTAGTTCCTTTACTTAGCACACATACATAGTAGACTGCTAGTAAGGTAAAAGCTAACTTATCTCGATCTCCGCATTTTTTATAAAACCTTAAGTGCGATCACGAGGAAAAAAGTTTCGAAATGGGTGTGCAAAAGAACTCTTAAAAACTGTCTAAGAGAGTGTGTTTGATATTCTTTTAATGGAAAATGTAAATGAAGATAATTTCGTGGAGGTGGCTGGAGATACTTATGGACGAGTAATGGAAGAGGATGAGGCTGGAGTGAGAGTTGAGTGTATGTCTCTTCTACCCAATAATATCTATAAAAATCAGTTCAAGATATTTCTATCCAATAATATTTACAAAAATCAACTCAAGATATTTTTATCTAATAATATCCACAAAATCAGTTCAAAATATTTTTACCTAATAATATCCACAAAAATTAGCTCAAGATATTTCTTTTTTTATCGAATAATATCCACAAAATCAGTTCAATATATTTTTCAAAGGTGGAGAGTAGACTTAGAAGAGTGAGGTGGCTAAGATATTTCCATGTATCCAATTAAAACTTTTCTAACTATATCCAATAATCAATAACACTCTTCTGATACCATATTGAGTAATAACACTAACTATATAGTTAGACTAAAATCTATACGATTAATAGATTTGTGAAAACTTATGGGGTCTTCACGAGATTCTTAAAGCCAATAGAAATTTTACCAATGAATTTCTAGCGGGCTGTTATATTTTCATACTGAAAAGGCACCTAGATTTTCCTTCCATCCACAATAACAGTTCTGCCTCGAGCCACAAGTCTTCTCAAATCACATTCCACCTTTACCCTCAAACACCTCCCCCAAGCCAATCCATCGTCCTGCACATCAACCTCCAACATCACTCCCACCGAACTCCCAATTAAGTTCCCCATCTCTTTATTCATATACCCCTAGGGCAAATTCAGCATCTGCACCCATAGACATGCATGATCGAAATCAAGCAAGCTAGGTTGCACACTACCATCAAAATCCAATAATACAAATAAGTAATTGTCGAACAGCCATGGACAACCATCAAGAACTTTCAATTTAACTCGCCGAATGACAAAAGTAATCACAAAGCAATTACTACCAATTTCTTGAAATTCAAGCGGCTTACCAAACTTCCAGACCTTCTCCATCATCGATCAAACGATTTCCTTCCCAATCCTTCGCTCCAAGATCACCCTCTCCACTATACTTATGTCCCCCTTCAGTTTTGTCGTACCACGAACCTCTTCCCTAATCTCAATTGGACAGTCCTCCTCATCGTTCAACTCCAACCTTCTCCACACTTCCTCCATCTTTTACATAGCACTACCTTGCTCACACTCACAAGCAAAGAAATCCTTCTTTCCTTAGTAGAGGAAGAAGACAACCTCACTTCTCCTCAAGCTTTTTTCAGAGCGGGAAAAATGGTTGAGAGACGACTAGGTGGTTTACCTTTTACACCCTTTGCATTGTCCCTCTTCATTTTAAATAAAAAAGATAAAAATTAGTTCCCATAACTTTTCTCAATCTTATCAAAATTATCTATATAGTAACAATTACTCTATTAGAAAAAAAGAAAGAAAGATAAATTTGTTTTCCATATCAAAAAATTTATATTTTAATGATAGATTCTATTTTTTAATAGGAATGCGCAAAATTTACAGTTTGCGTACTCTAAGACTGTCATATTTGTATTGAGTTATTGGTCTAGAAAAACATCAGATCCTAAATAAGTGTTACTCAAAGCAGTTATTCAGTCCATACCTGTTTACCATATGAATGTTTTCAGGCTACTTAAGAGATTGTGTAAAGAGATATCTGGTATAATGGTCAGATTTAGGTGGGGCTATAAAAATAATGAGAAGAAGATTCAATGGGCTAGTTGGGAGAACATAGGTTGTGCAAAGATGGTGGGGGGACTTGGGTTTTGAGAGCTAAAAAGTTTCAATACTGCACTTTTAGCAAAGCAGGGTTGGAGAATGGTCACTAAACTAGATTCTATTGCTGCTATGGTGTTAAATGCTAAGTATTACAGAAATTCTGATGTACTGAGCTCTAATCTAGGTTATGGTCCTTTAATGATCTAGAGAAGCATTTGGGAATCCTTGAAATTGCTTAAGGAATTGCTTGTTTGGAGAGTGGGCAATGGCTTAAATATAAAAGTGTGGAAGGATAAATGGTTGTCTCGTAAACCTTCTCATCGAGTGCAATCTCCTATTAAGCATCTGAATGCTGAGGCAAAGGTGGTGGAATTATTAAGGGATGGTGGGTGGAATGTTGAGAAAGTTAAAGCTATATTCAATGATGCGGAAACTAAAGTAATATGTAATACTCCTCTGAGTCATACTGGCTTGGAGGATAAAAGAATTTGGGCATACTCTAAGAATGGTTGCTTTAGTGTTAAGAGTGCCTATCACCTTGACCTGAGTAAGAAGAGGGAATTGAAAGGGATGTCATTTGATGGGAGAAAGATTAAAGAAGGCTGGAGAGAGTTGTGGCAACTTAATACCTCAGGAGTGGTTGAAAATTTCTTATGGAAGGCTTTTAATAATTGCCTTTCCACCAAAATGAATCTCTATAGAAGGAAAGTTGTGGAAAAACCTGTATGCCCTGTTTGATTAAGAGAAGATGAGACTGTAAGCCATGTTCTATGGAGATGTCCTGCGACTGTAGATGTGTGGGTTGATAGAGAAAGTCCAGTGCAAAAGTGGTTGTCATTTGAGATGGATATGGCTACTGTCTAGAGGAAACTGTTAGCTAAATTGATTATGGAAAAGGTAAAGCTGGTGCTATCTGTTATGAGACATATCTGGCTAAGGAGGAATAATTTTGTGTTTGAAGGGAAGTTTATTAGCCCTTGGATGGTTTTTCAGAAAGCAAAGGCAAGCCTCATTGATTTTCAGCGGGCACAACAGAAAGGTATGCAGGGTAGTGAATCCGGTATAGTGGAGAGGGAGTTGGTTAAATGGGAAGCACCAAGGGAAGGCTATGTAAAAGTAAACTGAGATGCTACTTTCAAGGCAACTCAAAGTAGGATGGGAGCTGGTGTGGTCATTCAAGATGAAGAGAGAGTGTGCAGGTGTCTTTGTGTATGCCAAAAGATTGAATTTAGATAGCTAAGCTTGCTGAAACTATTGCTTTATGGAGGGCTCTATGCTTGTGTACAGAACTAAATATACATAAGGCAGTGTTTGAAGGTGATGCGTTGGGGGTGATTAAAACTGTTAATAATAAGGAGGAATGTTAGGAATGGCATGGACATGTTATAGAAGACATTAAAAGAATTTTTTGTACACATCCAAATTGGATACTTCAACATACATATAGAGAAGGGAATAGATTAGCTCATTTTCTTGCTCAGGTTGTTGTAAAGTCTAGTCAGGAGCTAGTTTAGATAGAGGATAGCCTTGAGAGGTTTTTTTCTATTGTTTTACAAGATAAGTGTTGTAAGGAATAGTTTTCTAATATATGAAAAGCGATGTTTGATTCAAACAAAGAAAGAGGGACTATGCAAACACGTCTTTTATGCCATTAAATTCCATAATAGTATAACATGTTCACATCACAAGGAAGATATTAGTATCAAATTAATCTTATCTACTCGAAAAGAAAAAAAGATAGGGATGAGTTGGATCTTATTTTGTACCGCAATGTTAATTTGATTCCAAAATTTGATTATCTTGTCTACCATTAAATGGAATTTATGTGTGCTAATATGGAGGTACAAAAAAATGTTAGTGCTGGTAAATGTTATTTCAACATATCAATAACATACATGTGAAAAGGTAGATTTTTTTATAAAATTTTCTTAAGTACATTTAACATTTTCCCAAAAAAATGTTATATAATCGCAAATCCTTCTCTTAAACAAATCCTTTCTAAGTATTTATCATATTTGTTTTGCCATTTTGATTTCCAAACAGTAAATTGCTCATTAATAACAATGCTCCCAGTCTCTTCCCTTTTTTCTCTCTAGCTTGCTTGGGAGAAAACTGAGGTGGTGATCTGAGTCGAAACAGCTTGCTGGTTTCGAGTTAACTAAGGGAATTTGTGAGTTCTACAAGGTTCTTTAGAGAGTTGAGTGGGAAGGAAAGAGTGAGATGGAAGAATTAGAGGAACTATAGGATTAGATGAAGTTGACGAAAGAGAAGATAGAGACGATAGAACTAAATGAGGAGGAGACTGAAGCTGTGATTAAAAAGGGGGAATTATGTTTGGTGTGGAAAGTTTGTGTTGATAGAGTGATTAGCAAGAGTGTTATCACGTGATCATGTCCAAGTTTTTGGCTTTTTTCAGGTTGATGTTGTTAGTTACACTTGAGTTCCAACCTTTTTGTCTACTTTTTGTTTTTAATTCAAGTGGTTTATTGTTATACTGTATTCCTCCACTACAAGTGAGGATTTTTAATAAATATGGGCCAGGGTCCACAACTCTTTAAAAAAAAATGTTCAAGATTTGGCGCTTAAGTAAACCAATAGTATTTCAAGAGGTGGGGAAGAATTGTTTTGTGGTTATATTTAATACCAATACTGATAAGCAAAAGATAGAAGAGGGTAGGCCATGGTTATTCAACAATAATCTATTCATTTTAAAGCCTTTTGAGGTAGATTTACAACTGGGGAAGATGTAGTTTGATTGTAAGTCAATGTGGGTGTAGCTTAATAATCTTCCACTTGCAAGAATGAATAGAGATATATGAGAAATGATCAGCCAGGTCAAATGGTAGGGTACTATAGGTTGAAGTGGATGCTGAAGATATTGGCTGGGGTAAGCTCTTTAGAGTGAAATTAGAGATTGATCTTAAGAAGTCATTAGCAAGAAGTAGAACAATATTTGTTAATGGTTCAAGGCTATGGATCCCCATTAGGTATGAAAAATTACCTTGAGTTTGTTTTTCATTTGGTACAATTATGCATGATTCCCTGTCTCGTAAGTCTAATAGAGAAAAGGTGGATGGAAAGGCTTTTCATTATGGGGGTGTGGCTTAGAGCAGAAATACTAGGAAAGCGAAGATGGAATGATAGTAATGGGGGAGGGAGAAAGGATACAGATGGCAGAGAAGAGAATGGAAGATGGAATTCTATGGTGGTTCCTATGGTGGTGAGTGGTGGTGATGAGATGGCAGGGCTGGAAGGGAGGCAATAGATGGAACTTTCATAGGTTGCGGTAGTTATCGAAAAGATAGGAGGCTCAATAGAAAGCAAAAACCATAAGTTCAAATTTCTTGAATTTAAACTTGAATTTAAATTTGAATTTAAATAAGGGGATAAAGAGATAGAGGGCAGTTAGCAGGAATGTAGTTGAGGTGGGGTTAGATATTCTCTGAAGAATAAGGGAGATAAAGGAGAAAAAAAAAAGGAATGAAGAAATAAGGGGAACTGGGTTAGTTATCTAAAATATTTGCTAACTTGGTCAATAATACTAAAACTGAAGGGAAATTGGAAAAAGAGCTGTTAGTTGAAGATAAGGGGACAAATAATAAGCTAGTACAAGGCAGAAAGGGCAAGATTATAATCTGATTGACAACTTGGAAGTACCTGAGAAATTGAAGACAACATGAGGGTCTTGGAAAAGAAGAGCTAGAGCTACTGGATTAGTTTCTAAGAGTCTGGCTAAGATAGGAAAGAAGAGAAGTGCAAAAGAAGTTTTGGAAGAAGAGAGGTTGAATTTGCTAAATAAGAAAAGTAAGAAGAATTGTGTTGAGGTTAGTTTGGAAAAATAACTTGTATTGGTGGGGGCTTGGGAACCCCCGAATGGTTCAAGATCTTGCCAGTATGATAAGAATCAAGAAGCCCAATTTAGTCCAATTTAGTCTTTCTAATGGGAACTAAACTTAATAAAGTAAGATTTGAAGTTTTGAGGAAAAAGTTAGGGTATGAAGGCTGTTTTACTATTAATGCAATTGGGAGAAGTGGAGATTTATTGATGTTATGGAAAGAAGAGATTAACTTTGAGCTCATTAATTATTCAAGTCATCATACAAGTGGATGGGTGAATGATCTTGATAATAATGTAAAATGGATAGTGACAGGTTTCTATGGACAACCAGAAGTTAGTAGAAGAAAAGAAAGCTAGGATTTATTGGAACTCTTAAAACCTACTAATGAGATGTGGTGTGTTTAAGGAGATTTCAATGAAATTCTGACACAAAATGAAAAGGGGGGAGGGAGACCTAGAAGTGAAATTCAAATGGAAAATTTTAGAGAAGTGCTTGATAAATGCAGCCTATTTGACTTAGGTTGGATAGACAATTTCTTCACTTGGTGCAATAACCATGGTGATGAAACTTTTATGAAGGAAAGACTTGATTGAGTGGTGGTGAATGCAATGTGGTTTGTTTTTTTTTGATAAGGTGAAAATGGAGGTAATTGCTGCATGCACCTCTGATCATAAACCTATTGTCCTTCACTCATGTAAGGGGAGGGGGGATGTGCATGAAAGAAGAAGAATTTCAAGTATGAAGTTGGATGGTCTTTTGAGGAAAGTTGTGGATTTGTAGTTAAATCTGAATGAGATAAAGTTGTGAAGGGATTTGAATTTGTGGAACAATTACAAGCAAGATTAAAGGAATGTAGTAAGGCTTTAGGCCACTGGAGCAAGTATACCTTCAGAGAGAGGGATCGTTTGATTATAGTGAAAACTAAGAGGTTAAGAAAGATGCAGTCAATCGAAGAGGGGGGAAATATAGAGGAGGTAAAGGGTTTGAGAGAAGATGTGGAAATTATGTTGGAGCAGGAGGATCTCAAGTGGAGACAGAGATAAAAAACCCATTGGTATCAAATGGGTGACATGAACACTAAATATTTCCACTCATTTGCAATTGAAAGAATGGAGAAAAACAAGATTTATTAGATAAGGGATATGGAGAACAGGTTGCAAACAAGCAAGGAAGGTGTTCAAAAGGCTTTCAAAGATTATTTTGAATCGACTACAACACCATTTATTGAAGACATTGATGTTGTCCTGAGGAATGTGGACTGTAGAGTTACAAATCAAATGAATGCAGACCTGGAACAGTAGTTTTCAGCAAATGAAGTTGAGCAAGCTTTGATGCAAATGTCACCTTTAAAGTCATTAGGACCTTATGGTTTTAGAGTTGGCTTTTACCAAAAGCATTGAAGCACTGTCAAGGAAGAGGTATGCAAGACAGCTTTGGATTTTTTAAATAATGGTATTGGCCCCAAGTCTACTAATTTTACTTATTTACCATTAATTCTTAAGGTCAAAAATCATAAATATGTACAGGGTTTTAGGCCAATTAGTTTATGTAATGTCTTTTATAAGTTGTTATAAAAGACTGTAGCCAATAAACTTAAGAAAGTGTTACTAGACATTGTAGCACATTCTCAAAGTGCATTCATACCTGGAAGAGTAATTACAAATAATGTTATGATTGCTTATAAGGTGCTCTAGACAATGAAGACAAAACAAAAAGGAAAGCAAGGTAGTATGGCTTTGAAGATTGAAATGTCAAAAACCTACGATAGAGTGGAGTGGTTATATTTGGAAGCCTTAATGGGAAAGATAGGTTTTAATCAAAACTGGATAGAGCTTACTATGAGATGTGTCAAATCTGTGACCTATTCAGTTTTATTTAATGGAGAAGAGGGTGAAAAGATTGTATCAACTCAAGGGTTGAGACAAGGGGATCATCTACCTCCTTATCTCTTTATTCTTTGTGCTGAGGGCTTAAGTTGCTTGATTTATAAAGCAGAAGAAGATAAGCTGTTAAGAGGAATGAAGGTAGCAAGGAGGGGACCAAGGATCAATCATTTGCTTTTAATTTGCAGATGATTGTGTAATCTTTTGTAGAGCTTTTAAGTCAGATAGGGATAATTCAAAAGCAGTGTTATACAAGTATGAAATGGCATTTGAGCAAAAGCTCAGCAGAGATAAAACTTCTCTATATTTCAGTTCCAACACAAAACCAGAAATCAAAAACAATATTAGAAGCGAAGCAGGGGTTGTGGTATGTGAGAGTTATGAAAAATACCTAAGTTTACCTTCATTAGTAGGTAGATCAAGGTATAATTTTTTCAGAGGTATAAAAGAAAAAATATGGAAGAAAATTAGTAATTGGAAAAACTGTTTTTTATCTAAGGCAAATAAGGAGATTTTAATAAAAGCAGTATTGTAAGCTATCCCAACTTATACCATGAATGTATTTCGGCTGCCAAAGAGGTTATGTAATGAAATGTTTGCAATGATGGCCAAGTTTTGGTGGGGGAAGGGGGGAGAGACAAAAGAAATTCATTGGAAGAGTTGGAACTCAGTTGGGAGGTCAAAAGTTGAGGAAGGGTTGGGGTTTAGGAATACTGAAGATTTTAAAATGGCTTTTTTTAGCAAAGCACAGTTGGAAGTTTTTAAAAGAGCCAAATTCACTGGTTTCCAGAGTTTATAGCAGTAAGTATTTTAATGGTGGTAGTATTTTAGATGAAAAGTTAGGTGGCACTCCCTCATTGATATGGAGGAGTGTGTGGTCAACAAAAGAACTCATGAAGAAAGGGTTAATATGGTGTGTGGGAAATGGGAGACAAATTAAAGTTTGGGGTCAGAAATGGCTACCAACACCTTCTTCTCACTGTGTGCAATCACCTGTTTCAAAGTTGGGACATGAGGCAAGAGTGTGTGATCTTATTTTACCTGGTTTGCATTTATGGAATGAGATTTTGATAAACAATCATTTATGTCAAGTGGAAGCTAATATCATTTGCAGGATCCCAATTAGTAAGAGAAATTGTGAAGACAGGTTGATCTGGAAATACAGTAAAGATGGTAAGTATAATGTCAGAAGTGTTTATTATGTAGCAAATCAGTTGAGCACAAGGAGGGAATGGGAATCATCAAAAGGGGGGGCATGTAGAGGGGTTGTGAAAATCCATGTAGAAATTACATATACCTGCAACAACTAAACACTTTTTATGGAGGGCAAGCTTGAATACTCTTCCAACTAAGGTCGCACTTATGCAAAAAAAGGTGGTTGAAGATGAATTATGTCCAAATTGCAAACATAAAAGGGAGACTGTGTTACTTGCTATATGGCAATGCCTTGTGTGTGTGATGTATCGGTAGAAAAGGGAATTTCTTTACAAAAGTGGTTTGTTATGGCTGGGGATTTTATGGAACTATGGGGTAAAATGCATCTAAGGCTGTCTCAAGAGAAATTAGAAGAAGTAGCAGTTATGTTAAGAGGTATATGGCACAAGAGAAATAGATCAGTTTTCGAGAATCATTTTGATGGCCCAAAATAGATTGTTCAATCTGCTCTATTGTCATTAAAAGAGTTCAAAGATGCTCAAAAGAAGAAGGTGATGGAGAACATTGCAGAACATCCAATAACAGAGAGGGTTATATGGAGAAAACCTGAGAAATGTTGGTTTAAAGTGAATTTTGATGCTGCTGTAGATTCAAAAAACCAAAAAGTAGGTGTTGGGATTATCATTAGGGACCATAATGGAGAACAAATGGCATCTTGTAGTGAACCACAATGCTTGTTGAGTCAACCATTACTAGCAGAAGGAGCGACTATGAGGAAAGCAATTGTATTGTGTTTAGAGATAGGATTTAGAAAGGTGATTATAAAAGGAGATGCAAAAGTTTTCTTAGAGGCTATGGTGAATTTAGAGACGTGTTGGATAACATATGGGCAGATTATTCAACATGTCAAAGAGAGTTTCAAAGATCTGCATAATTGAAAAATCAGCTTTTTAAGAAGAACTGGAAACAAGATGGCACATATTTTAGCAAAACTGGCGTTGTCATTAGAGGAAATGCAATGTGGGCTTGATATGATTACTAGTACGCTACAAGCTGAAAAACATTGTATTGAGTAACTCTTATGAATAAAAGTTGATCTGTTTCAAAAGGGAAAAAAAAAAAAAAAAAAAAACAACGATCACATGAGCCTCTGCATATTATTACAAATAGCAACGTACTTTTTTTTTTATTAAACAAAAATGCTAATATGTCTGATGCATTTGACCGAAGTATGTGATCCATATTCCATAATGCATTTAATTTATTTTTTTTCTTTGTTACTTTCGTTTTTAAATATTAACTTCAATCATATATAGTAGCAAAACCCTATTTTTAATGCTGCTGTATTAAGAGCATCCTCAACAAAATAGGCATAGTTTAAAAAAAAATGCCTATTCACTACTAAATATATACAAAATGCACCCCACAATGGAATAGGCAAATACTTGAATATCTAACTTTTACTACAGAAAATGTAAAAAAATATCTATCTTTTTTTTTTTTTTGATGGGAAAAAATATCTATCTTTGATCTATACTATTCATCAACCAAATCTTATTTGATTCATGTTTTTCTACTCTCTCTCTTCTATCAACATTTCTGTTTGCTCACATTTGCTCGGCTCTTATAGTAATTTATTTGGAAAATTTTATTAGTTAGATGGAAAATATAGAAATTTGATTTATAATTAAGACATTTATATTAAATTTTATATGAATTTAATTAGATGTTTGTATATATTAGCATTAAATGAATATTAAAAATATGATTTTTTAACCATCATTTAATTAGATTTTGATTAGTAATTAATCTATAATTGGTAGAATGGTAAAAAAAAGATTAAAGAAAATTAAAAAAAATATTATTTTATTATTTTATAATTAATAAATAAATAATCTAATATAAATATAAAATGCGAATAAAATAGACAAATGCATAATATAGTCCTATTAGCTAAAATGAAGATTTAGCCATGCCTATTCCATAGAAAATGTTCTTAGGATCTTGTCATTTCCTGCGGTAGTGGGTGTGCGGCCCAACAACAGCCCAAGGCGCATAGGAGTCTTGCAAAAATGAAAAAATATATTTACAATATTATAGCGATAAATGCTGCGTATTTTTTTAAACGAAAATCCTACTCGTCTACCTTCACACCGCACACTTGACAATGAATCACACACTTGACAATGAGTCACACTCATCTTTAATTTCATTTAATTTATTTTATTTTTATAGCAGCAAGAAGGTCAATCAAAAAATTAGAGCGGTAGGCCAACCAAAAAGTGGAGAAGACTAAGGTGTTTGGATATAAAATCTATTTCATCACATCTCAATTCATCTCATCTAATTATATAATTTTTTCAAATCTTTATATGAAATAGAATAAACAATTCAATTTTTTTAAAATTCTAAACTAATAATAATATTAAAAAATAATATTTTAATAATATTTTATTCAACTTTTAACTTTCAACTTTCATCTTAACTCATCTCATCTCAACTCACTATCAAACCACACCCATGTCTTCTTCATTTTTTTTTTTGGTTAGTTTGTATTTTTCACTTTTTGCTTACAATAGATCCCACTTATATTTTAATTTTATTTTATTTATTTTATTTCTATAGTGGCTTCCATCTTTGTCGGTTTGTGTAGAGGGAATTTTTGTCATAAGCCCACAAGGGCCCTCAAAGCCCAAGCCCACCAAGGGGACTTCACTAGAGGACAAGATAGGGGAGAAATAGAGGGTACGGGACAAGGAAAGAAAAGAAAGGAAGCAATGTCAGGCTTACAGGCAGGGAATGAGGGAAAAGATAAGAGGTAAGGTGATGTGACATAAAGGGGGGAAAGAAAGAGATAAAATGAGGAGGGACAGAAGACTTGGGGGATCTTCGGTTGGACTCTTGGCCAGACTTTGGAAAGGCTTCTCGAGAAGGCTTCTTCAACCTCCAGACAAGGTATCCTACGATAATGTCCAAATCAGGAAGAACGATCTATAAATCTACTATACAATGAGGTAAGAGACCTGGAGAGACTGTAAATCAAGCTTATTTAGTGGATTTTCCTCTCTCCAAACCTTTGCGGACGTAGGCCTAGTGCCAAATTACGTAAATTTGTGTGTCTATGTCTCTCTATTTTCCCTGCACTCGTATACTGTTCACCATCATAGCCACGCGCATGGACTCCATACAGCCACATTGGATCAGCCGAGGGCTCACACAACCTTGTCCAAGCCTAGCACCACTAGGCCCACAAATCATCGACCCGAGCCCAACTGTACCCTCGGCACGCCCAGAAGGGGGATCCTTCTCCTCTTTCGTTTTGTTGACGAAATTCACATGTTAACAGTTGGTGCCATTTGTGGGATCGAGTTACTTTTTACACCGAAAAAAGAAAGAGTGATAACTTCCTGGCGCGATTGATAATCTCCAAATAATGGATGAAACTTTCCAGATAAGTGTTCCTCGATCATGCGAGTAGTGGCCTCTGTGAGAGCATGCGCATAACATACCATCAACACCACCGTGAAGACTCTTGGACAGCACAAGGGGCTCACGGGTGACTTCACGGGCAACATATTGAACTCTCCAGACCATCACGAGAAGAAGTTCACGGACAATGCCGACACCCACGTGAAGAACTCCGAGAAATGCAAGCACCCATCATTAAGAGGCTTGTGGGAAGCCTCAAGGGCAGTGCTAGTAAGACCATCACGAAGACTTGCGGGCAGGGAGAGCGAGACCGCCATGAAGGCTTGCAAGCAGTGTGAGTGGAATCCTTACGAAGGCTTGCAGGTAGTGCGAGTGAGACCACCATAAAGGCTCAAGCGCAACGCGAGTGGAATCCTCGCGAAGGCTTTGGGTAGCATGAGTGGGACCACCACGAAGACTCTCGAGTAGTAGTACCATCATGAAGGACTCGTCAGCCTGAACACTCCGCCACAAGCTTAGTCCTTACTAGGTGAAAGCGGGCAGTCGACATCAACTGTCGTGCGCAAACCAGGGATAACCCCATTTCAAAAGAAGAAGAAGAAGAAGAAGAAGAAGAAGAAGAAGAAGAAAAAGAAGAAGAAGAGAGAGAGAGAGAGAGAGAGAGAGAGAGAGAGAGAGAGAGAGAGAGAGAGAAGAAGAAGAAGAAGAAGAAGAAGAAGAAGAAGAAGAAGAAAAGAGAAGAAGAATAATGAAGAAAAGAGAAGATAAATAAAGAGCAGAGCAAAGCAAGGAGGAAAAGAAGTAATGTTCAGTAGCGGTCAATTTAAGTCAAGCAAAAAGTTAGCTACAACGGCAAAAATACTCCGGTTTGCCTTAAAACTTGTTTGAATTTTATTTTTGCTAACGTAATTGCTACTTGTGATGCAAAACTCTAGCTATATAGCCCTATTCGAATCTCTGTGGCAAATGAATGAAGGCTCCCCTGAGAGAATGAATGATCCTCCCCTGAGTGAACGTTCCCTTCATGGAAAAGCTCCCACAATGGAATGATCCAATAAGGGAATGCTCCCGTGAGAGAATGCTCCCTCGTGGGAAAGCTCCGATAAGGGAATGCTCCCCTCATGGGAATGAGCGAAGGCTCTCTTGAGGGAATGCTCTTCTGAGAGAATGAACGATCCTCCCAGGTGCAGGAAAGCTCCCTTGAGGGAATGAACAAATATCCCTCGAGGAAATGCACCTCGTACAAGAATGCTCCCTGGCACGGGAAAAATCCCTTTAGGGAATGAACTATCCTTTCCCATGGAAATGCTCCCAGTGCGGGAAAGCTCTCCTAAGAGAATGAATGAACCTTCATTGAGGAAATACACCTCGCTCGAGAAAGCTCTCCTAAGAGAATGCTCTCTTGAGGGAATGAACTATCCTCCCCCGTGGGAATGCTCCCTGGTGTGGGAAAGCTCCCCTGAGGGAATGAATGAATCTCCCATGAGGAAATTCACCTCGCGCGGGAATGCTCCCTTGTGCTAGAAAGCTCCATTGAGGGAAAACTCTCTTGAGGGAACGAACAAACCTCCCCTGAGGAAATACGCATCGGCAAGGAAATGCTCCCGTAAGGGAATGAACAATCCTCCCCCAAGAGAAGGAACGACAAGCCTCTTCAGAAGGACCAAATGGGAGGGTGTGGTTTGAGGCGCCCCTACTCTCCCTTGGTGGAGTGCAAGTAGTCCCAAGAATACCCGTATAAACCGCAAAGACCCCAGAGTCCACCACGCCAAATTGACAAGACAGGTTGGTAATTGTCAAATAAAATATATGTATATCTGGGCTCTGATTTTGCAGTATGTACATGGGGAATTTGGGCGAGCCTGGCTTACACACCGCTTGGCCCCCTCTCACTGAGCACGAGGGTCAATGAGGCGAGCTAGGCTTACGTGCCGCTCGACCTTCTTCAAATTATTTGGGCGAGCTCCACCTTAACGGGCTGTTCGATCACCTCTGTAGATTTGGAGCAAGTTCAACCTCAATGCGCTGCTCAGTTATCTCCTTCTTATCTAGCCTAGACGAGCTGCATGGTCGGTCACACTTCGCGTGGTTGACCCCATGTCCCGCCTAATCCTAGCTCAGAAATATTTATTGCTTAACGAGGAACGGAGGATGAGAACCAATTACCGAAATTTATTTCTCTACAGACTTGGACGGGTCAAGTCGGATGCATATTTTACTTTTGAAGATTATCGAGATCAGCTTTTGAGCAAAATTGGCCTTAAGAATCACGAGCATCTGTTAGGGGAGATTTTTTCATGGGCCCACAAGGGCCCTCAAAGCCCAAGCCCACCAAGGGGCTTCACTAAAGGACAAGATAGGGGAGAAATGAGGGGGTATGAGACTAGAAAAGAAATGAAATGAAGTAATGTCAGGCTTACAGGCAGGGAATGGGGGAAAAGACTTAAGGTAAGGTGATGTGACATAAAAGGAGGAGGGACAAAAGACTTGGGGGATCTTCGGATAGATTCTTGACCAGACTTCAGAAAGGCTTCTCGGGAAGGCTTCTTTAACCTCCAGACACGATATCTTACGATAATGTCCAGACTGGGAAGAATGATCAATAAATCTACTATACAATGAGGATGAGAGACCCGATGAGACTGTAAATCAAGCTTATTTAGTGGATTTTTTCCTCTCCAAATCCATTTAGATGTAGGCTAGTGTCGAACCACGTAAATTCGTGTGTCTATTTCTCTCTATTTTTTCTGCACTCGTATACTGTTCACCACCACAGCCACGTGCATGGACTCTGTAAGGCCGCACCAGATTAGTCGAGGGCTCACACAATCTCGTCCAAGCCTAGTACCACTGAGCCCACATATCATCGACCTGACCCAACGACTTCCTCGGTGTGTCAGGGGGGAGGATCCTTCTCCTCTTTCGATCTGTTGTTGAAAATCACATGTTAACAATTTGCATCTTCACTTTTTAGAGAATTGAACAATGAGTTAAGATGAGATAGAATGAGATGAGAGTTAAAATTGAATAAAAAATTATTAGAATATAATTTTTTAATATAATTTTATTTTGAGAATTAAAAAAGTTAAATTATTTATTACATTTTATTTAAAAACTTAAAAAATTTGTAATGATTAGATGAGATGAGTTAAGATCAACTCTGAATCCAAACAACGCCTAAGGCTAAATTTGGATACGAAAAACCATTTCAACCGATATCATTCTTACAATTTTATCAAATTTTCACATAAAATATAATAAATAATTTAACCTTATTAAATTTTAAAATAAAAATAAAAATATTAAAAAATTCTAATAATATTTTATTCAATTTTTAAATTTTATATAAAATTATCTAATTTTATCAAAAAGTAAATATGCAAGTGGTGTTTAAATAAAAATATAAAAATGAGTGGACACTTGTCGGGGCATATGGTATAGCATAATTCCTTTTTAAAAAGAAAGATTTGCATAAGAATAATAATTTTTAATAATAAATTAAAAAAGGGTAAGTGTTATAAACTATCTTAAATTGTATGACCACATTTAGCTAGCCGTCAAATGCATAGTGCATAGTGCTAGCATAGTGAGCTAGCCGTCAAATGTATAGTTCTAGTCGTCAAAAGCATAGTCTCTTTTGTAACCCTATATATATGGGTATGTTGATGTTATATGATATAGAGATCAATAAGAGAATCTCCTCTCTCGTTCTCTCTCAATCTCTTGAAACTCTTTCTTTTTCATTAAGTTTCATAACACGTTTTCAGCACGATGTGTAAAAAATCTTCCTTAGGCCAGATGGTTCTCGATTTTTTTTTTTCTTTTGTCTATCTCTTTCTCGCTCGGGATCCTCCGATCTCCGTCCCACAGCTGGTCCAGTAGATCCATGGAGTAAAACATGCCAAACGAGAATATTTTGGTGGCCCATGATTGATGAAAATCCATTGAAGAAGCAATTAACTCCTTGCAAACATCGCTCATGGTCCAGTTCCAATTCGAGGTCCTCGTCTTCTATTTCTAATGAAGCAACAGAAACGGAAGACGACGTCGTAGCAGCTAGGAGTTCAGGAATCAGCAGACTGCTCTTAAGATCGATCCCTATGGCTTCCAAATCGCCAACCTGCGCCGAAACCATGCTTCAGATCCAAGATCGTTCACTATTCCTAGCCGATAAATGTCGGTTTTCAAGAGCAAATACCAGGGTAGATCCCGTTGCAAAAGTGGAGAGATCTACGTGAAAGAGAGCGGATCTGAAGAGGTTATAACCAGAGCTGGGTTACCTTCTTGAAGCCATACAGGAACCGGAGACCCCATCGCCACCACGTTTCTCTTCCGATTTCGTTTCTTGTTTTTCTCAGACTCATTTCCGAACCGGAGCTTCTGTTGTGAAACCTGTTGGAACTACAGTGAAGGCAAGATCGGAGGAGGGGATCTCGAGGACGCCATGCAGAAGAAAGAGCTAAAAACCATGGCCAGTGGAGGAAGACTTAGGCTTGGAGACGTTATAGAACCGGTCTCATCCTCGTCACTTTTCGACGGCCAAAAACCGTCTCGGAGATGTGAACAAATAGTTTCTTATAATCAGCCAAAGCTAGAGCGGCGTACACGGCGTCGATCTGCACACGGGATCCGAGCTTGCACAAAGCAGTTGGAGGAACAGAGGTCTTCCTCAATGCTTGGTTGTTGCTGGGTCCCCTCTGTTATACTCGGCATCGTCGGTTTAGGCATGCCAGAGTCACCAAGGTGGCTGGTCATGCAGGGTAGACTCGGTGACGCGAAGAAAGTCCTTGATAAAACCTCAGACTCACAAAAAGAGGCCGATATAAGACTAGCAGTGTCGCCAGCATGATTTTTTCTTTCGCGGATGCTTGGAATGGGTTCCATTTTATTTTTCAAACAGCGTGGGACAAAGGAACAATCATGGCGCCGAAGGGAAAGTGTCTTCATGTACTTTGAAGGACCCACACCACCTCAATTGTTTGTCTTAAAAGCAATGATATTGCCGACAAAGTTTGGTGAGAGGTGAGCTGGTTTCTATCCAGGAAAAGGATTGGGGTCCATGAATTCTCTCAAGACCAAAATAATGGCTGTCAAAGGTAAAGTAAAAAATGGCACAAGTTGCAAGGGTGGAGCCTTACCATTTCGGCTTTATGCAATACATTCATTAAAGGAAGCATCTTTGGATAAGTATAAAAAATAAGCCAACTTGTTTTTGGTATTATTATATGGAGCCCACTTGCTTTTAGAATTACTACATGGAGCCTTCCACCGTATATCAAATACGACATTGGACCCAGTTTGTCCTCGAAGAGATAAAGGATGAGTTCAATCAACGATAATTTTTTTTATAATTGGCATATCATGTTTGACTAATAGTTTCTATTAGTTTTCTGACAGGAGTCATGTGTCGTGATCTTTTCGATCCCAGTAATTTTCACAATACACGAAGATCCTGATGACACTGAATATAGTAATCTTCTATTTCAAGTAAGTTTTTCAATATATTATTTATAATTCTTGAGGTGAGTATTAATGATTACATCTCAAGTTATATCTATGATGAATTAAAATTTTTATAATTCACATTTTAATGTGATTAATTTTATTCATATTGTTCAGATACAAGTTTTATTTATTGATGATATGATTTATCTGAGCATGGAAATGGAGCATCCTTGAAGGATCGCCCTAAATCAATAATAGCTTGTGAGTATCTTATAGTTTAAATGATTGATACTTGTACCAAAAGCTCATTATGATTTATGCACCTGAAGTTGCATAATTGAAATTGTGGAAATATCGAGTATGCTCCTGAACGTCTCGAATGTGCTCCTGAAGTAGCAATATCGAGTATGCTCCTGAAGTAGCAATATCGAGTATGCTTCTGAAGTAGCAATATGAAATGCAAAAGTTCACAATATATTCTAAATTTATATATGGTCTTTCAATAACTGAGCAAAATAATGAGCTTTTGATAAGAATCATTAGTCACGTCTTACTAGATCTACATCATTTCCTGAAGTGAATGATAATGAATTTATATCATTCTATTCCCTGAAGTGAAAAGAATGATACGTTTCATTCAAAGAAACTAAGAGATTGGACGTAATAATGAATATCTTTCCGGGCCAGAAGCTCGTATTGGAAAAGCTGTAAGCTTTCTCTTTGAGATGATATTATACAAATTATTGAATCAAATATTATGATGCATCAAAAGGTGATATGATTCAAAATATTTGTATCTTTTCATGGTTATCTTGATAATCCAAAATCAATTACGATAAGTCGAATGATTTTCATATGGACGTCCATAAAAGAATCAGAAGATTCTTTTACTATAAAGTCTTACCACCAGAAGTGGAAAGAAAAATTTGCCAGAAGCAAATAAGATGAAATAATTCGACGTTATCTTGATTATCATATGTGAACCAGAAGTTCAGATGATAATTAAATTTTGGATGCAATAAGATAAAAATATCTCATATTCTATCTGCTAAAATTTTAGCGAGGAATGAAGTCCCTGTAGGACAATTAAGAAATTCAGCAGTCTAAAGACATGTCTAAATGCATGTGAGACGTACTGATACAAAAGATAGAGCATCTCAAAAGAGAAAGGCACAAATAATTTGGTGCTCATAAAGAGGCCATACCCACAAAACAAGCAATAAAGTCCATCCAAATTCTCTGTATAAAATTCTCCTATATAAACTCTTGAAGAGTGCCTCCTGAAGAGGTTTTTCATGAAAATGTCTTCCCTTGAAGAGGGACAGGTACCTGAAAATAACGAGATCTCGTTACATTTCATGAATAATGGAGAAATTATGGATAGAAATAAAATCGTTGTCGACAACGTATTTCCATATGAGATGGCAATTGACATTACCAAAAGTAATGATGAAAGTGAATCAAGAACCGTCGAAGAATACGATGTAAAATATTGGCCAAATTTGAAAGAAACAATTCTTGCAGAATTGATTCACTAGTAAAATATGATGCATCGGGACTTATAATCCAAACACCTAAAGAGGTGATGCTTGTTGAATGTCAGTGGGTATTTATGGAAAGGAAATAAAAATGTGATATATAAATCACGAATCAGTTTCTCAATTCCTGCAGAATTGATATCACTAAGTAAAATGTGATAAATATGGACTTGAAGTCCAAACACCTAAAGAGGTGATTTTTGTTAAATATCAGTGGATATTTATATACATGATATAAAAAGTCTGAACTTTTAATATGAAAATGTAATATAGAAATCACAAGTTAGTTTCTCGAAGAAATAATATTGATATGATTTTAAAGTGGTTGAAATCATATTGAGATTTTTATTAGCTTGAAAGTTACCGAGAGTTTGGATATGCATGATTAACTGCATATTTATATGGATCATTGGATCATGATATATATATGAAAATCCCTGAAGGATAGAAAATGTCTAAAGCTTCTAATATGAATACATCTGGAAATATGTATTCTATCAAGTTTCAAAGATCTTTATATGATCTAAAGCAATCCAAACGCAAATGGAAACAAGCTATTATTGCAGTTTATATATATGATTTAAATGTCATTGAGGCTCCAGAAGAGCTTATGAAAACTGCACATATTTGAAATATAGATCTGAAACCCTTGCAGCTTCAAGTGGAAGATGGATGATGTTATTAGTCATGAAATACCATCTTTTAATACAATTAGTATTTCATATTCATATTATGGGTTTGATATGAAGTGTGCATTATTAAAGAAGAAATAAAAGGGAGCACACAGAACATCTACTAAAAGATAGAAACACAAATATGAATATTTGTGAAATATTATTTTATTATCTTGAAGCAAGAATTACAGAAATTTGAGGCACTTTGTCTCATTCTTCAAATGCTCTTGTTCTTTAAGAATCTGCATGGCATCCCTATCTAAAGGGGTGGGCAATTGAAAAGAAGATTTAAGTAAGGATTTTAAATTCCTATTCTCTTACTTTATTGATTCTATCTTCATATTTGACTCTAGAAGAAGTCGCTGAAGTATAGCAATATTCTCGTAGAGATTGTCAACTCCACGAGTTTTGGATTGCAGTCGCTGAGAAAATGCGACAATAGATGATGATTATTGGGTACCGAGACTCACAAGCTCATAGATAGCTTCATTATCTGACCTATGAGTCAGATCATTATATTGCATAATAGCACCTGTAGTAGAAGCAGGAACAGCTGATGAACGAGGTGCAGAGTACCTCATATATTGGCTATGAGAAGATCGCTGAGCCATTGTAGAATAAGAATGCAAAAAGAAATTGCAGAGTAAAAGTGCAGTATGATTATAGAAAAGTGAAGAAGATGAGATGCGAATGAAGATGAGCTGAATATCTCTTTTATAGAGAAAATTGTGATACAGCATCTCTCGTAAAGCAAGAGAAAAGAGATGAAATATAGTTTCATAGCTCGGCGGCGTCTGACAGCACGCCTGACAGCCGCGGCGCCTGACAGCACGCCTGAGACCTACAGAAGAGTTGAAAATCTGCGGTGCTTGTCTGATCTAAAAAGGCTAGCCACCGTTTTTATTAAAAAAAAAAGAGGTTAGCGGTTTAATGTTGATGAATTCTCCACTAACTGTGTTATTTACAAAAACTCCAAAAGAGTACAACTCCAGAAGAGTAGTGATGAGCAGAAAGATCCAGTTGTGATTATTTTATCAACATGGATCAAGTCCACAGTTAGTTGGATGTACAGATGCAAGTTATCTTTCAGATACACACAAGAAGATCATTGCAATTCATGAGAAGAAAGTTAAAATTGATATCAAGAAGGTACGGTCAAGTAAAAATCTAGCAGATTTATTCACTAAAGTATTATCAATTGCAACATTTAAGAAGATTATGCAGAACATTGGAATGCGGAGGTTTGAAGACATGTTATCATGCACTTTTCAGGGGAAGTAATGTCTTGAAGACTTGTGCTGATTGTACTCTTTTTCCTTCGCTAAGGTTTTATCCCACTGGGTTTTCCTTTGCAAGGTTTTAATGACGCAATTCTAAAGCACTCGACGATACACATGAATACTGTACTCTTTTTCCTTTGCCATTGATTTTTTCCTACAGGGTTTTTCCTTGGCAAGGTTTTAACGAGGCATATTCTTTAAATATAGTCATCCAAAGGGAAAGTGTTATAAACTATCTTGAATTGTATGACCACATTTAGCTAGCCGTCAAATGCATAGTACATAGTGCTAGCATAGTGAGCTAGCCGTCAAATGTATAGTGCTAGTCGTCAAAAGCATAGTTTCTTTTGTAACCCTATATATATGGGTACATTGATGTTATATGATATAGAGATCAATAAGAAAATCTCCTCTCTCGTTCTCTCTCAATCTCTTGAAACTCTTTCATTTTCATTAAATTTCATAACAATAAGATATATATACAATTTTTAACTGTATTTAGCCTTACTTGATTTCATTAGTTGAGACTGGACCTGTGCTGACTGGTTGGACGGAGCACGTGGCAACCTGTTGGATCAAGTTCAAAACTTACTAACTGGTCGAACCGATTTTAAGAAATAAAAATTTTGAACTTATTTTCAGGCACCCTTTTATCATGACCCCTTTATCAGTTGAGGCCGGAGATCTTTCTCCCTTTTTTTTCTCTGTAAAAAAAGGGAATTTAGTTCATATTCATCCTGATGGGGGGTTGTTGCTCCATTGAAATCAACCACAGGACGTTATTGCCAAGAATATAGGGCATTGTATGTCCTGACTAATTGAAATAATAGATATGAACTAACACGAGCTGAACTGCAGGCCGCTCACGAGGGATTATTATTGTGACAGAAGTTAGAAGCTGCTTTGTGTTGAGGAACTCATTTTATTATTGAGAAACTCATTTCTAACTTATCTCAAACCAATCATTTCATACAATCCATTTACTTTTTCAGCTTCCCTTAAAAAATTAAAACACATCAAATTCTCAATAGACCCACAAAACCCAGTCAAACATCTTTTAACCTACTCCCATTGACATATCGCTCAAGTCATCATCTGATATATACCTCAACAGTCAACACCCAACTGCAGTTTAGGGGAGGTTTGGGATAGAGATTAGAATTTTGAGATTAAGATAAAAGTTTGATAAATTATTTTTCACTAAAATACGGCATCGACCACTTGGGGATCTTCCCAAGGAAATGACGTTTGCTGCATTAAAGCCATACGTTGTAGGCCAGAACCGTGGAAACATATATACTACCAAAAGTGCCAAAGAGCCATTTACAAGGAAATCCTGCGAAGGGATTCAAAATTTCGAGTTAGGGGCATCCTACATATAAATTACAGGTACATTCGTCTACGCAGGAACTAGACGGCGTTTCGGAGTCACCCTTGCAACAGAGCCGCAGAACTTTGTTTGGGAAAAATCAGTTAAATGACAGGGTCAAACCAACGACTCCGAGCTCTCCCAGTGCCAGAGAATCACATCCCAATCGCAATAATTCCTGACCAGCAAAAGAAACCTATTGCTTTCAAAGTGGAGATTCAGTTGGAGGAGATACCAGAATCTGGAACTCGAATGTGAAAATACCAACCGGGTGTCAAAGCAGAGACATCGTTGAGGGTTTAGTAGTTTAAGACGGTCAATGGATCAGACAACCAGAAAATTCTCAGTTTTAAGACTTTGGCACGTCGCCCACGCTGGTGGAGGAGCTATCTTGAAGACCTTGAGATGAAGAATACCTGCTCGAAGAGCTATTTTCGGCAACACTCCTTTCCTTCCTCTGTGACTGCTTGCCCTTTGTTCCTCCAGATGACGAATCCTATATGAACCAATTCAATGGTTCTTCAATCATGAATTTGCTGAGCATTTCTACAATATTACTTTTATAACCATAAAACTAACCTGTTGTGCTGATGACCCAGGCATCTTCAATTCGAGGTCTGTTGCCACATCATTGGAATCGTCACATCTTTCAACGTTGTTGGCCCTTTGATGAGCTGATGATGACTTAGTTTTGGATTCTTGTTTACTTGAAATCTGGGACGTGGATGCATGTTGTGCCGATGGCTGCTCCACTGGAGGGTTGGGAGGAGTTGGATAAGGGATGAAAGTCGAACAGGGATTATGAATGGCACCAGGATTCTGATTTCCAAAGAAGGGATATGGCTGCAGAGATGGGTGCATGGGGATTGCGCCTGGAGGGACAGGTACAGGAACTGGGTATGAGTAAGGCGGACCCATTACAACAGAAGGATCAATGGCAGCCCATGGGTACATAACCCTGACTCTTTGTTGATACTGAACGTTCATATTATCAATGTCAGTTTTTAACGAAGCCTTCTCTTCTCTAAGCTCATTCTTCTCCTGTGTTAGCTGTAAGTGGTAAAAGATATAAGCACAAAATGGGCTGCACAACCATGAGGTAACCTGAAGACAAAATTACCTCACGTGCTTCTTCAGTAAGCACTGCACACTCAGTTTTTAGTCTGTTGACTTCGGCAGTTAAATCCTTCAGCACTTGGACTGTGTCTGTAAGGATGGTTGCCTTGTCATTCTTGGGCCTATCTGGATCTGCATTTTGAATGTAAATTGTAAATATCCAAATTTGGCTCAACATAACATCACCAGGGGCCGCAGTCCAGTCAATAATTAAGATTCCAGTTACAATTACCACTAATGTTTATTCTCAGCAAGGTAATTATTTATAGCAAAAAGTAATGCTACTACAAGGACAAATTAACAGCCAAACTAATATGAAAGCACAGCAAATGCATATGTGTACCCATATCCTCTCTACATGAATATTTATTGCACAAACTCAGCAGAAAGTCTACTGCTCACAGTCATTAATCACTAGCTAAAACGACATCTTCTCCAATGGTAAATCAAGAAATGGATCAAAGATTAGTAATTCTGATGCACAAGCTTGTATTTCCATGCAATAACAGTACAAACACCGCAAGATATGGGACCTCAAAGGGAGGGTGGTAGTAATGTTAAACTCTATACACCAATCGAAGTTCCAAACTGAATATACTTGCCACATAACCTGTTAACCAGTATAAGACTTCTAGATTAAGATTGTGTTAATTTAAGTTCCTACACAGATCAAATTGATTACATACTAAGCCATCCACAGCTGTCTTTTTTGCCTTTTACTTCTATTATTGAAGCCACAGTATACTGTAGGAAAGGAGAAGATATAATTTAGATTCATTTGAGTTTCTGCATGCAATTCATTAATATTATAGCTATAACTCAATTCCTTTTCAACAAAATTATATTAAGCCTTTATATGTAAAGTAAGTTCACAGCGTTCTACGCTGTGAGAAACCTAGTCAGCCAGTCCACAATCAAGTGCCCAAGTATAGGAAAGGAACTTCAAGGGAAAGAACAAAAAAGTCCCCTCGAGTTTAGCACCACCTTAAGATATTTTCTGCCAGGAAAGAATAAGGCAGCAATGGTGTAGTTAATCAACTAGCATAGCGATCCAGAAAAGCTCAAACCTTGCAAGTGAACAGACCCACAAATCAACTCACTCACATGAAAACTTATTTCCCGGCGCCAATCCCTGTACGGTTGTACTTTATAAATTTGTAGGAGTTAGTACATTTTGTAGTGTATGATACTTTTAAAAGTCCACGAACCTATCAGTTTTGACAGATTTCAGGAGAATAATATCGGAGACTACGTGAAATTGGTCATTTTCCTTGAGGGCAAGGAATTATTTTAAGGAACTTCTTTCAAGTTTCTAGTTAATTCGGGTTTCCCCATGTACCAAAGTACTTGGGTGCTATACTTTACCTAATGCGCTCCCCAGCTCGAGAAACTGCTCATTCAGTCGATCCCTCCTCAGCTTTTCACGGTCAGCCTTCTGAACCTTTCTTGCCGCAACTGGATCCTTTATCTCAACATCAACACTTCTTCTGAGACAAAACCCCGCAAACAATATGTCAAACCGAAAAGCACAGGACGTTAATAAGAGCATTTCTTCAGCTTGATCACAAGAAAATCGAACAACCAGCTTTGACTCCGTGTGTGTGTCTATGTATCAAATCTATGAAGGCCAATAATATAAACAACTTAGGCCTTCGAATTTTGAATTCAATGTTCTTATTGGGATTTCAATTTTTCCCATCAACATCCTGCATGTGTGCTCCCGTACTGCTCACTGGTTTTGAAAAAATCAAACTTCATTTTTTATAGATAACGAACAACTCAAACAAAAATTATTTTAAATTAATAAATTGTAGCGGAAAAAATAAAAACCCAGAAACCTGGAATCGGGATGCGAGTTGGGGGAGCGATTGGGAGGCTGAGAGGACGAAGAAGGGGCTAAATCCGACTTCAATTTATCGTCTGTCATCCATTGATCCATTCCACTGTTAATGAGGGCTTCTCACTCTCTCTCAAACACACGCATTAACCACCAGAGCACAATCTGGGTCCTAGGGTTTTTCCCGGTTCTTATTCTTTTTGGGTTTTTTTTTTTTTTTTTTTTTTTTTTCTGGGCAAGGATTTGATTGCAGGAAAGACACGTGATCTGATAAAGAGCTCGGTGAGAGAGAGAGAGAGAGAGAGAGAGAGTGGCGACGGAAGGGACAAAGAATGGACTTGTGCTTTACACGAGCCGCGAGCATCTGCCTCACCCGTCTGGAATTTCTCCTTTTTATTTCTTTTAAAAATAATTTATTTTTTAAAAATAATTTTTGAATTTTTGTTAAAGGTGTTTTCCTTCGAGGAAAGAAAAATATATACTACAAAAACAAGTTGTAAAATATCATTAATTGAAATTTAATTTTAAACATCGTGCCACGTCATTTTCAATAGTTGGTATTACTTCCTTAAATTATCAATTTTCTTTTTTATTTTTTAGAAAAAAAACTAAGATTCCACATAATCATTATTTTAAATTAGACATCTTTCATTTACCTTAAATGAATCAAATGATCCAATGAATTGTGCTATTAAGAATGGGCTTCAACTTCGATGAATTGGATTTCTCAACCCGGATAAGAGTTGGAGTCTAAAATCAATTTCAATTCTAATTTTGAGCGAGCTAATTATGATTCCGTTTCACTTACTCAATATCAGAATGGAGTCAAAATTTCTATTCAAAATTAAGTTTTTTCTTTCCTGACTAGCACTTTCCCAGCATCCAAGCAAAGATTAAGAAATTTCTATATTACTAAACACAACAAGAATCTCATAAATTTCAAATACAGCAATAGAATCAAGGTAATAATTAGAATCTCATAGCTTATTTCTCACTCTCTCATTTGAATCTTGGATAAGAAGTTGAGATGGCGGATGGCTCATATTTGCACCCCCATGCATAGACACAAGAGCAAAAAGCATGATGAAGAAGACAAGAATGACATACTCAAATAAAGAGAGAGAACAAAGCGGTCGAGGAGGACAAAAGGCGTAGGACTAGCTGAAATAGTTGAATATATAGGAGGAGCAAAACGGTGCGTGTTACTATTTTCTTAAAAAAATATATAAAATAAAAAGTTGTATTATTTTGGTCTCCTGGGGGCTCAAAACTAATGTGGTTTATAAAAATTGTTTCAACTGTTAGGCTACTTAACCTTCTATTATTTATGTTACAATATAAAATATATTAAATATACCTAGCAAAGTAAGGGTTTGTAATCCGAGTCTTGTTGAACTCCAAACTCTAATTCCAACTCCGACAATTTTAGGAGTTTGGACTTGTCGGAGTTGGAGTTATGAAATTTTTGCCCAGCATTATGTGCAATTTGATAAATAATAATAATAATAAAATTTATGAGATGTGATAATTTAAGATCCATTCTAACCATTACTAAAAAGAGTAATGTTACTCATACGCATAATTTTAAGCACAATATTATATGTACTGAGTGGTAATCCTATTTTATTAGTATTTTTTTTTATATAAATTGAATTTCAAATGTCAAATTTTAAAATTTCCATCATTTCAGTAATTGACATATCAATACGTATTGTTAAATAATTAAAATTATAAGTATAAATAGCACTTTCCTATTAAAAAAAAACAATTTAGGGGTGCAAAAATATGTTTTCTCATTTTTCAAAATTTTAGAATTTTTATAATATTTTTAGATTTTATTTCTTATAGGTATATAATCTTAGATTCATATGCTTATTAAGACATAATTCGAAAAAGATATAATGAAGGAAAGAAAAAACAAAACAAAACAAAATAAAATGTATTTTTAAGTCTCTTATAATTGGACTGGTTTGGTCAATAAAGACTTCCGATTCTGAATTTTGACTTTAAGCATTGTTTTAAAAACGGTTCATCCATTCCAGACTGATTCAATCAATTTAACTTGAATAGGTCAGAAACTAGTTCAATATTTGTGCAGAATCTGATTTGCCCTCAGAACACGTTAAGTCGACTAACTGAAATTAATTCTAATAGAAAAAGTATAGTTATAAGTATAATCGTGTACTAATATAATGTGATTGGTTAAAAAATAAATTTTATTAAAAATAATATTAATTTAAATTTTAAATATAAATAAATCAGTATTAGTACACAGATTAATACGTGACTGTACTTATATATAACAAAACTCATTCTAATATGCTAGACTGATTCTCATAGTAGAAGAAAATTAAGTTAAAATATAGAATATGTTTGGTTGAAGTTTGAACATAAAAATTAGATCATAAATGAGTATTTTTGGATCACAATTATGACTCGCTATCTTTACTTTATCTCTAAATTCCTACGGTACGTTATATATACTTTTTTTGTCCTTTAATCGCGCTCTGTTGCATGAATCTCTCTTGATTCCGTTATCTGCCAGCTAGCCTTTCCTCACCAACAATAAAGTATATTTATGCCCAGCATCATTGATTGATAAAGTTGTAGCATGGTTTAAGTTTTATTATTCAAGGGCTTAAGATGTGATTTCCGCCTGAGGGAGAGGAGGCCTTGACTCTCACCTCATTCCCTCCTTCCTCTATTCATCTATATTGTTTATTAAGCTTTCTTTTACTTAATTTATTTTGATTTCTTCAAGGTCAAAAAGTAGATTCATAGCTTTTTGGCAACTCCGAGAGGCACGTGTGACACAAGTATGTTCACAAGTCAAAAATCTTTAGGAGGAAAGTGATGATTTTGTAAAAGTCACTGTGCGTAGTTCTCAAGTGCCACTCATGTGCACGTGGTCCTCATGCGCCACCCTTTCCAATAGCTATTCTTGAGACACACGCTAGATCACCAGACTTACCACTACCAAACCTTTCAAATTTGACTATTGTAAAAAGAAACAAGTATGTTACCTTCATAGGCCATCACAGATTCCGATATATACCAAAATTGGTCCAAACTGCAATTCATCTTTTCTCGCATCTATTTTACTATTTTTTTTCCTTATTGTTAATTAAAATAAAAAAAATTAATCTCTCGTACGTTTGTCCGTAGAGGTTAAGTCCTTTCTTTCTATAAAGGGTGAGGTTGGGTCTTTATTTAGGCAATGAGTGTTATCTCTTGACCGTTTGTCTTTAAAGAGTACCAGCAATAATGAAAACTAGACCAGTCATAAAATAAAATAGTATACTGGTTGAACTTCAAATACATTATTTTGATTTATGATGTCATATTTGATATGAAGACATCTCAAAATATATCCAGTCATGAATGTAAGTTTTCATAATAAATGAATGATGACACATTCCTTTAAAAAAAAAAAAAGTTTTATTATTTAAGGAAAATCTGATGGAGGGACCTAATTAATCAAATTGTAAAATCTAAGTAGTATATATATTTAAAACACATGGAGTGGGAGATAATCTTGTAAAATCCCTTGGATTGTTTTAGTACTTAAACCCTAAATTTAATTTTCAACTAAAATCAGAGTCGGATTCAGAATTTTGCCTAGCCCTATTTGAAGTTCGATTCCAACATCATTTTCTCTTTACCCAACACTGACTCTAATTCCAAAACTTTGACTCCAATCGGAGCAAAGTCGTAATGGAGAACAGAACATGAGAGTTCATGTAAATCCCCAATACCAACGCCATTACTTAATCAAAGTTCACACACAAACACAACATGGAAGCTGGATTATAAGAATTGATAATCAAATAAGATGGAAAAAGTTGTAAGAAATTCCTGCAAATAAATTGGAAGAAATTACTTCTAAGAACATATTATAAGCATAAATGAATTGAAATCCCGAATTTCCATCAAGAGTTCATTTATAGTCACATTACAATCTGGAGGGCATGACAAGGAACCCTCATACTCGAAAGGGACGTACACAAGCATGACCATCATACCTGGAGTCATCTTCCATTCAGATCCACACCAACTCTAAATCGAAGATCCGGGCTGTAAGGTATTCAAAATCCTATCCAGATTCCTATAATCACTTGACTTCAAAGAAGGACCCGCAGGAGTGGTTATAGAAGTAATCGAGGACATCTCTAGGATTAAAGTAGATGAAATAAGAGGAAAGGAACTCCACCCATCTTGGCCTCTTATCATTTCTCTCGATGTTCAAAACTCAGTTTGGATCTATTTCTTTGGGAACTCCGACTAGCAGTAGGGCTAGCCACACTTCGCGATCTAATGCTTGCAGTTTTTAGAAGTCTACGGAATTCTACCAAACTTATTTTCCCATCTTTGTCAATATCAGTCTCCTCAAGAAGTGGGTCAATGGAACCTCTTAAACCCGTGTGCTACAAAGCAACCAAGCAATTTCAGTAGTGGAATATCTTTGTATTGCTGAATAACAATGATTAATGAAAATATATAGCTCAAATATAGAACATCAGTAAGCACACCCCAAACAAGTGTTCAAGGAATTTTTTTTCCACTTTTATATATGTACTCTGTGCTAGGATTTTATCATAACCAATTCAGCACGACTGCATGAGTGCACGGATACTTGGGTACTGAAAGTGAAGCCTTTTGAGGATCAAACCACGGTATAACATCAAAAGATGAGGGTCTAAACTAGATTTCACCCAAAATCAATGCTAAACTGTAAGAATCACTTGGTTTCCCAATGTTCACCATCTAGTTCAGAAAATTTAATCAATGAGTATAGGAATCACTGTTCATTTTGTGCAAACTTAAGCGCACTACAAGACCAGAACTGCCAAAATTCTAGTACTCTTTGGGGGAAGGGGGTCTGATTTTCCCAAAGGTAATAGTGAAAATCGCTCAGGAAGGAGGAATGAACCCCATTCTTGTCATTAGACCAAAAAAATGGGGATCAACTCTTTCTTTTCATGTGGTCTCTCTTGTACATGAGGGAAGGGTGTCAGCAAAAATGAGAGAGTGGGCTTTTGATCCAAAGATATAACACTCACCAGTCTCAGTTCCTCCGGAGTAATAAAGCCATCTTTATCTATGTCGAATTTCTCGAAAGCAGCTTGAGACCGCTCCTGCCACTTCTCAGAGTCATGCTCTTCCATTTGATCCACATGTAGTGTAGCTGCTACAAACTCAGTGAAATCAACAAGGCCATCCGTGTTGCTGTCAATCTGTATTATATAGAGACCATTATAATAAAAACTAAATGTAATCACAAGCCAAAGTTCAAGAAAAATTATGTGTATATGCTGGACAGCTGAAGGTCGGTTAGACTCGTTAGAGTGTCCTGATAGTCTCATTTTCAATTTGTAGAGGGGAAAGCTCACCGCTTGCAAAATCTCTAAGACACGTGAGTCTTTCAGCTTCCAAGGGAGATCTTTAGCAAGGGCCTGCATGAAAACAATTCTAGTTAGGACCAAAACAATAACACGCAAGCAGACAAAGTACAATTTCATGTAAACCAAGCTGATAGAAAAGCAAAGTTTTGGATTATGTTCCGGAGACTATTGTAGTTTCAAGCACTGCAACAGAATATTTTGGTATCAGTGTACCATTTTAGAACAACCAGTATATGTATATGTATGCATGTATGTATCTATGTATGCACATATGTATGTATGTATATGTATATACGCGCGTGCGTGCTTGTGTGACAAATTCATGCTTAATAAATTAAACAATATCTCATTTCATCAAACAAAAATAAAAAATTTATACTTCCCAACTCCAAGTCTTCAAATCTAATACATTATTGAAAAAAAAATGAAAAAACATTAAATAGAATAATATAGCTCATCAGATTTGAGTATCAATCCAAGAGCCTTTACTTCTCCAAATCCTGAGCAACTGATGCCTATGAATAATGTTGTACAAGATTGTTTTTTTTTTTTTTTGATAAGTAAATGTCATACAAGAAATTACCATTCTTCAGGGTTCAGCCACCTTAAGTCCTATGGAAATTGTTTCTATCTTATTATTATTGAAACAGAAAGCTTAGTTTTGGGAATATTCTGCAATAAATTTTAGCACACGTGCCTAAAGAACTATGCATAAGGTTTTGTCGTTATATTATTCATAAAAATGGCACAAAATATTTCATTATCTTTTATTTATCAAAAAAAAAATATTTCATTATCTATCCCATCATTTTTTTTCCTTTTTTCATTCTTCATATCTTCTCTTTCTGTATCTTTTAAACTTTTGTTTAAAAAAAAGCAATGCCTTAAATCTCCTTAAAGGAGAGCTGTTGAAAATAGCCAGAAGACCATGTGGCAGAGGGGGCTTCTTCCAAATTTGCACGATCATAAAATGTTGTAGCATTATTGATCAAAAATCTCAAAAAGATAGAATATAGCGTAAACCAAAATAAGAAAGGGTTAAACATGAGATCTTGTTGTGGTACGTGAGCTGTATATTACGCTTTGAGGTGGGCTGTCTAATGCACAGGCTTTATGATGCAGAAATCTTGTAGGATACCAAAACCAAAACTGTCAAACAGCTCAGATAAAAGCGTCTCAGATACTTTTGATAAAAAAAAAAATTCTCCTTTAATATTCTCAGCTCAGAAAGCGTCTCACATTCCACGCCAAAATATAAATCCACAATGGCCGCAATTGGTGAAATGCCCATAACAGTTCAAAACATCCAAGCCGAGAGCCAAATGAAAAAATTGGTAAAGAGTACCAGTTACTGAACTGGTACAGAAAATTTTGGCCATTCCAGTCGAATTTCAAACATTTTATGTGAAGGATAAGTTTTACCTGTCTCATTTCTTCTAGACTAATAGAACCATTTTTATCCACATCAATTGCAGCAAATTGATCTTTAAGATCAGAAAGCTCCTCTTCGTCAAGTGTACTAGCCAGTGCCTGCAAGGGAGTCAATTTTCAGAGACAGGAAGAAAAAAACTTGTCTTCTAAAATAAAAGAACCTTTTTAAATGAAATTATCTCACCCTTAATGCGAACTGTTTCAAACGATTGTATTTTACAAATTGTCGCATGTTACTTAGAACAGATATATCCACAGGGATCTCCGATGCATCTCCTCCCTCTCTAACCCACGGGTGTGCTGGAAATTTTGAAACCAATCACAAAAGTTAACCTCCCCCCTTCTAATGATTTTTCTTTTTTTAATCTCTTTTTTCCTTATAGTTTCTATGAGAAGAAAAAGAGGTCATACATAACACAGTCTGACTATTGGCCTTGGTCACTATAATTTAGAGATAGGAAGGAAACAAAAGGAATTTACTCAAAGCCACACATCAAAATATTTGTAATTACATCAGCCATATTTCCAATATGCCAAAAATATTCAACATTGATTTTCACTAAAGAGTCATGGTACATACATAGAGCCTGAGCAGCAGTTAATCTTGCCCTAGGATCCTTCACCAGTAGCTTTTTTACAAAATCTTTAGCACTATTGCTTATGCTCAGCCATGGTTTGCGGCGAAAATCAGGTTTCTTTCGTAACACCTGCAAATATTAAGACAGTTAAATGAGAAAACAGTCATATTAGAAAAATGGTAAAAACTAAGTCACACAGCGATGATCTTCCCTTCCCAGACACTGCTTAAACAATGGTAATGATCCTTTAATATATAACAATTAAAGGTTAGGGTAAACGGAAGGCCGTAAAAGTTATTTTTTTTTGGGCGGTGTGCAGTTTTCCATCTGATACAAAAGCTGGAGATTGGAACATATTGGGAAGATACTTGGAGGTGCAGAAAATAACAATTTAGATGAAGATTGTACTCAACCTCCTTAAATATACCATCTTCAGTCTTATCCCAAAAGGGGCGCTTCCCACAGAGCAAAATGTAGGTAATAACACCAATACTCCAGACGTCTGATTCAGGTCCAGACTTTCGTTTTAGTACTTCAGGAGCAACATAGTAAGCACTACCAACAATATCTTGGAAGTTCTTTCCTGCATTTTTGGGATTATATGCCATCAGAGGTATCAAACATAAATAGCAAGAAATCCATGAAGAACTACAGCTTCAAAAGAACAGAAAGGCACATGGTTGGAAAATTATAATTCTATACTAAAAAAGATGCAATATCATAAAAGCACTGTAATAGAAGCACTTGCCGGGTTGAATGAAATCTGACAAACCAAAATCCGTAGCCTTCAGAGGTGAATCCTCTCCAGTTGACTTAAATAGAAAATTCTACATGCAACAAAGTTTAAGGGAATTAGCGTCAAGCACTGTGACTACTTTAGCTAGTTGACTGCTATAGTGAAACCTACTATGTGCATTTAATTTATATCTTTTTTAAAAATTGAAAAAAAATAAAGAAAGTCTAGCAGCATGAGAGATCAGGTAGTAAGCTAAACAACCCATGCCTTCTAGTGAACCTGGCTATACCTCTGGTTTCATGTCTCGGTGTACCAGCCCATGTAGATGACATTCAGCTGCAACTTTGAGCATCTGCCGCACAACTACCGCCGCGTCTTTCTCAGTATAACGACTGTCCTTCCTGAGTTAAATGAATGAAGCAGAATTACTAGTGTTGTTAATAACCACTCTAAACACAAAAAACACAATAAAATGGCAATAGGATGGCCATTGGTAAAACTATAACTGTTGAAAAGATAAACATAGTAGATCGCAGCCATTGCTGGCAGAACTGATGAATTAATGAATTATATCCATTAATAAAGGGTTCTTACTTGGCCAATATCCGATCTAACAATTCGCCACCCTCACATAACCTGATAGCAGGAAAAACAAGAAACCATCATTTGAAGATATGAACAGATTGTGGTGCAGAAAAAGAAAATTAAGAACAAAGGAGGTTAAAAAGCAAAAAATAAGTGCAAAATTTCCTCTACAAAAGAAGGTCAAGCAAGTGAAGAATCGAATGGTTTGAAAAGAAGCTCAAAATGAAAAAGAAATTCATAAAAGCTAAACTTACTCCATTACTATATACACATAGGAATCATCCTCAAACGCATTATAAAACTGAACCACATTCTCATGGCCAGTAAGTGCTTGCAATATCTTGACCTCTCGCTTCACATCCTCAACAGCAATAGGAAGAACCATCTGCCACCAGATCCAAGGGTTTTCTGAAACTTCATTAAAGATTTTAATAAAAAAAAATAGAGGGAAGACAAAACTTCTGCATGATTAAAGATAATACAAGCTTATATTGTTTCCACGACCTGCATCGCTAGTAATTCTAACACCACATTTTACCCAATAGGACGAATACACAGTATCTATCTCAACACCAATAGACCTTAAGAAGATGAGAATCGTTCAGGTAAGTTCGCAAAACAATCCAATGAATTTACTATATGCAAAACAAGCCATCTTTCAAACTGCTGTTCTCATTATCATACTTAGATTTAGCCCTTGGAAGCGATCAAACAGAGTAAGTTCTGGACCTATTACTAATGTGAATAGAAAAACTGCTTAAAACAGGTTATCCCTCATCAGGCATATGAGCAATGAGTCGGACATATGTTCCCTGGTGATTAGCTTCATAAATGGGAAGATCGATATCCTAGACACCAGAAAAGACTATTAACAAACAAAAACAAAAATCACCCAAAGACAGGTCAACGTAAAACCAAATGAAGGAATCCAGCTATCCATGGCAAAAGGAAAAGGAAATATTGGGCTGAAACCCACCATTTCCCATCCACAACCAAACTCTGGGCTCCCGATCAGAAAAAGGCCTCCAACTTCCTATAGCAATTTCTCCCACGCCCCTTGGCCAAACAACACCTCAATGGAAATCCAAATCCTATAAACGTACAAGAACCAAAATTTATAAAGAACATAGAAGAATCCCAATAACCCAGATTATAGATATACCTTGTTCTTTTCAATTCTCTTCACCGCGACTCGATCCCCATTCTCCTTGTCTGTGGCAACGTAGGTGTACCCGAACTGTCCGTGTCCCAACAACTTTCCAATCGTGTAGCGTTCGTTGAAATCCTTGGCATACCCGAAATCCGTGCGCTTCCCACAGGGGATCGCCCCGCTTTGCCGCCTCGAGACTGGCTTGTTTTTGGGCTTCAGCTGATGCAAATTCTTCCCGTTCGCTTTGCTCTGACGCTGATGGATCGAATCCTCCTGCTTCTTCGTTGTGATAGTCCTCGTCTGGGGCGCGGTGCCCTCATTGCGGTTGTGATTGACGGTGGTGTTGCTACTAGAGCCAATGACTTTGCTGGCAGAAAGGCAAGAACCCATGATTGGGAAACGGTGGTAGAGAGAGATAATGGGAGAATGAGAGGTTTTGACGGATCAAAACCATGAAACATGTCTCAATAAATACTAGCAGTCATTTTTTCCTTGACAGAGAGAGACAGACAATGAGAGAATGGAGCGGATAAAAAAAATAGGAAAGGGAGGAGCAGACAGGGTCACAGGAGGAAGAAGAAAGGAAAGAGATGGCGGTCAAATAAAGACACTTTGAGCTAATTATATTTTGAACACGAATTATTTTCTAATATGTAATTAAATTATAAAAAATTCTTAATTTTGATCGTAATCTATTAATTTTTTTTTTCAAATTTTCATCATATATTTAAAAATATCATGTAGTTTTTTTGGAAAAAATATATCATAGTTATAAATCAATGTGTCACGTCACTTGCGATTGATAACAATATTTAGGTATTAATTGATGGTACAAAACTACAAATGCTCAAAATTATAATAATTTATGGTGTGTAAATTGAATTTCTATAATTTAAGGTCTATGTTAAATAATTAGGAGTGTTAAATATTATTTGCCTTCTAAGAATGTAGGAAAGAAAGTGAGAAAGGTGTGCACATTTTCTAAATGGTGAAGATTAAATTTTGTAAAAATATAAAGAAGAAAGTTGGATTTTTTTTTTTTTTGGGGTAATTTTAAGGTTTTATTATTTATTGGGTTAGAATAAATTTTGTTCTATTTTTTTCCCAATTTTTTGTTCATCTTGGATATTCAAAATTTATGAAATTTATGCAAAAAAAAAATATAAGAGTTATGCTGCATACAGTCGTTGAGTACACAAATGTCGTATAGTCGCTTTGAAAAAAGTGCAGTCTATTATTAAAAAATTAATTTTTTTTTATGTTAGTCTCATATTTATTTATTTTTTAAATAATTATACGACACTTACGAACTCACAACTATAATTATTATTTTTCAAAATATAAACAAGAAATTTAGAATTTTTTATTATATAATTTTTATGTTCTGTCATATTTTGGATTGAATAAATCTTGTTCTTTTACTTTCTAACGTAATGGTCATCTTTGATCTTTTACCACGTCATCTTTTGTTGTCTTCAATGTGCACGCTAAGTAACTTGGGGTAATAAATCCAGATATTATTTTCTCTATACTTTTATGAATAAAAGGAGTTTTGTGAATAAACCTAAAATGATTTGATGAGACTTTTTAAAAAAAAATTATATTAAGTCATTTTTATATATTTTTTACGCATTTTATTAATGTGATTGATTGTATCATTTTTTTTAATATAAAATAATTATTTTAACAAATCACATCAATAAAGTATATAAATAATATATAAAAGTGAACTGTATGTAGCAGAATTTTTTTTAAAACAAAAACTCTATAATCGTTTGACCATTTTTGTGATACCAATTAATTAATATAATGTTGAATCATGATATATAAAATAATATAGATTGAATCATTCTCTATCATAATCTTAAGGGATAAGTATGAAATGTTATCAGACATTCAACGCACATGGAGAGAATATTACTTATTCTAACAAAGTTTGCAAGTAGACTATTATGGAAGGCTATATGGACTAAGATTGGCAACGGATATAAATTTTAGAAAAAATTCTATTTATAAGACCACGTGGATAACACGTGGTAAAGTGTTTATATGATAAAATTTAATTTTAAAAATAAAATTTAAAATTTAAATATTATAAATCAAATCTTACTATTTAAATAATGTGAATGATATATTTTATAGACTGACTTGAAAAAAGAATAGTTCAAATTTTGTATTTTGCTAAAAAAAAAATATGGCATCTTTGTAAATAACTCGTTTGAGTTATAATGGTCCACTAACTTGAGTCACGTGATGTTCTAGATGTTCGAATCTACACGTGAAATGATACTTGTCCAAAAAAAGATATAAAAAAGATTTAATGAACATAAAATAACTAAAAAAAGGTGACAATTTTAGAACTACTAAAAAAAAAAATAAAACAACATAAATTAACCATTCTAAAAATTGAAAAATATAAAACTAAAAAGCCAACTACATGAGAAAAATATCAAAATTGTTAAACAATAACTATAGAAAGTAGAATTCAAACATCTATTTAAAGAAAAATGGAGGGTTGGGTGCTTTCTGTTTTCCCAAACTTCTTTTATAAATAAATTTACATTAAACTAAAAACAGAGATAAAGAAAGGATGAATGTTCCAAACAAATACCTCGTTACGATACTTGCAACAGTTAAGAAAAGTCAAAATGAGGGGAGCTCGGCTCCTCCCCTCGTGAAGGTTTGGGTTGTTTGTAGAGAGAGTCAAAAGAGTTTTTGTTTAGAGAGAGAGAGAGAGAGAGAGAGAACCAAGTTAGTTTTACATAGATAATGAAAAACAAACCGAGTTAAAATAATATAACTACTTTCATCTCAAAAGATACAGTATTTTCATCCAAAAATGTAGGTTATTATTCCCTACTCTTTTAATTCTTCAATTATACTATTTACTAGCCTATGTATTGTTTGGAGAGATTGGTCTCTGAGCAAAAAAAGAATAAATAGAGAGTTCACTCGACTGTTGCTTGACTTAGAATTCGAGTAAAACTTGACCTGTAAGTTCAATCGAGGTGCGCTCGATAGTGGGCTCTAGCGAAACTCAACCCATGAGTTTGCTCATGTCTTGTGCAACAATGGACTCGAGCGAGACACAAACCTTAGTGTTCGCTCAAGCCAATGATCATTGGTTGTTAGCTCGAGATGTGCTCGACACACCACTCAAGTAAAGGATACATTTTTGCCCAATTAGGATTTCTAGCACCATTTTCTATAAATATGTAATATTTGATTTATTGTGTACAATTTTCAGCATATTTTTAGAGAAAACAATAATCAAGTGAGTGTATATTTTGTGAGAGAGCACAAGCCCTAGAGAGAGTGAGTTGAGATTAAGTAATTGTAATCTTCTATAATTAATAAGATTTATATAGCTCTATAGACGTAGGCAAATTTTCAAACCACGTAAGTTGTGTATCGTGTGTTTGGTTGATCATGTGCTTGTTTACTTCAGTTGCTATTGTTGGTATGTGTGTGTCTTTCACAACATGAGTAACACACCACTTATTACGAGATCCATTATATTTATAAAAAACAGTAAAGGAAAAGTACTACCATTGTTTTATGTAAGTTAATGTGATATGTTTTCACTTCAATAATTTGTTTGGTATGTTGATTAAGTTGCTTATAAATAGATTTATTTTTATTTATATTTTGAAACTCAACATACAATAACTCATAAGTGGATTATACGTGTCAATATCATTTGAGTCTTAAGATAAGAGAAATATTATAACTACAAAGAGATTATATAAAAATATATTCATAAAATGACGTAACATGATGTAGCAAATCAAAATGTAAAGTTATTCTTATCATAAATTAAATCTAAAACGGATCGTACAAAATCCGTCAGTTTCTCAATTTATTTTTACGTAATATCTTTATATATTGAGTGGCTCATTATCCACGCATAGGAGATTCCGACGGTGTAACTTTTTTCTTTGCTTTTTTTTTTATGTATTTTTTTATATTTTTAAATATTTTTAAAAAAAATTTACAACATCATTAAAAAAAAATATTTTTTTAATTATTAAAGAAAAAACAAACCACTATCAAAATCTCCACGTGTGATATATGTAGTACTACTCTCGAGGCAATAAGCTCTGGTTCCATCCACACAGAGAGATAGGGTTGGTCCTTACCCACTTCACACGGTCCCAGCTCTCTCTCATTTCTGCATCTACCCTTATCTGCCCACTTCACTCACTGGACCCTCTCCTCTGGCCCTAGAATGTGATGTTATAGTCCTCAATTTTTTTCTTCATTTATATTAAGTTTTATGTTTTTTGTCCTTATGGTTCTGTTTTTTGTGTTGTTAGACTTTTTCATGTATTTTAGTATTTTTAAAGTTTCATTAGATATGTTTGGCAATAAACTAGTAAACTTTTATAAAAGAATGCGTTTTTTGTCAATTTTCTACAGCTTTTGCAGTCATGTTATTGTCCTTTCGAGCACGGAGGTGATCCTTACAGTGCTTTTGCCAAAAGTTTTGCAAGGAACACAGCATCCTGTACTTGTGTTTAGTTGATCAAACTCTTCGCAAATTTCTGTACGAATTTTAGTAATCTATGATGAGCTTCTTCTTAAGATTCACCAATATTTGTGAAGAAAAGCTGTGGATTTTTCTCTTATAACATGTATTTTCCGTAAGAAAAAGTATTGAGTCGGCCTTTTTCCCATGAGAATTTTTGCCCATTTAGTCCATATTTTTGCTGGAAATGAATTTTTTCAACAATATTTCCCGTCGTAAAAAATGTAAAATTTATTCGCTAAAACTGGCTAACCATGGTTAACTAGCATCATAAATGTTTTTCGATGATTTTGATGTCACCAGAAAAAGTTAGAGATGAGTATTTGAGGCGATTTTAAACTCGAAAAATACTTATTTGTAATTAGTAAATTCGCTATAAATATTCTTTTGTGACAGAAATTGCTTGCCGGAAATAGTCTTTAACGTAACCAAAATGGAAAAAAAAAAATTACTAGTAATATAGTATTACAACCTTATACCTAAAATACATAAAAGAATGTGGACAATGTCACAATATATTACAAATACACTAAACTGATTCGTCCAACACCATAAATTTAATATTAATACGCCAAACCCACATGTAGGCATCCCTTCCAACCACATCCAACACAAGGGGGAAATGATTTTTTTAAATTAAACTAACTATTTTTTTTTTACAAGTGATCTTTAAATAAAAAATAATAATACTAATAATGGTGGTAGTATTTCTTACATTAGAGAGAACATAGCAAGTTCAAGCAAGCATTTACATGCTGAAAATTTGTCCAACAAGAACAAGGAGAAAACATACAAGTTCCAGCAAGAACATGGAGAAAACATACAAATTCCAAGAAATATTTACATACTAGAAAACAATGCATATGTGGGAAGTTCCAACAGGCTTTCATAGACTGAAAACAGTGTAAATGTGAGAAGTATTTCCAAAAGCTTGTGCACTTGAGTAGAGCTGAAAGAAAAAGAATCTCAAAGAAGCAGTGAGTATAACACTAAGTAGTGAACATATATACCATTATTATAAACAATCTAACATCAATTATATAATTTATAAAAACTAAAAAACTGAGAGGAAAACAATACAAAGAGAAATATATAGATCAGAATCACGCCTAGTTAATTTCATGAATGCATATGGTCATGTACGTTTGCCCTAATTAATGATCAGTTGGTTTGGCACTGTCAATGAGACATCATGTTCTTATATTCCGCACCAACCATTGAAGTTAGCATATATAGT
Source organism: Carya illinoinensis (assembly GCF_018687715.1). Classification (NCBI taxonomy): domain Eukaryota; kingdom Viridiplantae; phylum Streptophyta; class Magnoliopsida; order Fagales; family Juglandaceae; genus Carya; species Carya illinoinensis. Next base: position 27,243,949 of record NC_056759.1, read on the forward strand.
TGCACAAGGAAACGGAATCTCATCATATTGGCCAATTGAGGAAAAAAAAAAGGTTTGAATTTGATGACTTATCTCTCCTGGCTAAACCTCAGTCCACAGGCCCTTACCCCAGTCCTTACAATTGAAAAAAACGTACCCACCTAGTTTGGTTGATCTAAAATGGCTTGAACGGATTCAAATCTTCTGGCGTTTTTGTATAACTTAAAACATCAGAGAAGTAATACAAAGAATCTAGAATTGAAGCCATAAATTCACGCTGTAAGTTGATTAAAAAAAAACTAGAAATGCAATGAAATCAAGTCCACTGTACTAAATTGGCTGAATATTTCATGATGGTTCTAAATCCATATAAAATATGTGAACGCATGTTCAATTCATCATGGCTCAATACAATTCCAACCAAGTAGAACACAGTTTGCCTATGTCCAAGCATTCAAATATAACATCATTTAATCAAGTGTAATTATTAATCTAAGAGATAGGGAAATAGGGGTTATTTCAAAATTTAGGGGCTGGCTAGAGGTGGAACCAGATGCCTCAAATCAACACAAAGTGCCCAACACTTCAAACTACAAAATCCTGGCACACACTTCACAACACAACTTCATATCACCACAACTTCAATCACAAATCACAACACAGTACATCCACAACACCTTCACAATTACTAACACAGTGCACCAAACAACAGTTTACAATATTAATTAACTTCAAGATAAAATCAATCATCGAGGGAAAAAGGTATAGAAATTATACCCTGTTGGTCGAGATACACACACCTTGAGGTGGTGGTACATGGTGGCGCGTAAAGGGGCTAGAGAGATGGTTCCAGAGAGACACAGGGTGGGGGCCGTCGGATGGTGGTTGTTGACTCATGGTACTAGGCTATGCCACGGCATGGGGAGATCCACGATGGGGTAAGGCAGCGACGCTTGTGGGAGAGGGTTCTCATGGTGGCGGTGCGGTAGCTCACGATAGAGGAAATCGAAGGGAGAAAGTAGAGGGGCTATGGGCTGGGCTGCTATGGAGAGAGAGAGAGAGAGAGAGAGAGAGAGAGAGAGAGAGAGAGAGAGAGAGAGAGAGAGAGAGAGAGAGAGAGAGAGAGTCTTCCAGTTTCTATTTCAACTTTCACATGTAGTGTTTTGAACACATCTAGCACCTAATCTTTAGTTTTCAATGTAAAAACCCACACTTTTCTAGAATGATTATTAATAAAAAGAAACATAATACAATGCACCACCAATACTTTTAGCATTTATAGTGCAAACATCAGTATGAAACAAATCAAGAATGTCACTCCTAAAAGGAGAAAATCTTTTAAAAGAAATTTCTCGTTGCTTTCACATAAGATAATAAGTACATGGCATTAGTCGCATACCTTTGATATTGGATAGGACTTGCTTCTTTGCAAGAATTTGAAGTCATTTCTCAATACTGTGGCCAAGCCTCTTATACCATAACTCAGTGGATATTTCATTCTTAGCAGCAATAGCATTGCCTTTGATAAATCTTATATTTGTCTTGTAGAGAGTGTTAACATTCCTTCCTCTTGCTAGAATAAGAGAGCCTTTACCAAGTTTCCACTTTCCATTTCCAAGATGATTGAGGTAGCCTTCATCATCTAATTTTCCAATTGAGATCAAATTAAAACATATATCAAGAACATACTTGACATCTTTGAGAAGCAATTTACACCCAATGTTAGTTTCCAATTGCACATCTCCAATGCCCATAATCTGACACTTTTCTTCATTTTCCATCTTAAACCAACCAAAGTAACCACTGGTATAGGAAGAGAGAGAAATCTCTGCGTGGGGTAATATGAAAAGAAACCACTGTATCAATTATCCAAGTAGAATCCTAACAAGTAATATTAACATGAGCATCATTACAAACAACGAACACGTTAGTATCATATGCAACTGCTGTAGTTTCTTTTTCTTCTTTCAGCTTTTCATTTTTTTCTTTCAACTGTTCCTTTTTAAATTTCCTGCACTCTTTCTTCATATGCCCAAGCTTACCACAGTGAAAACATTTTATTCCTCTTCTTGAAGCGGACCTTCCTCTTGCCTTGTCACCACTATTATCACCATGAGGTTTTCTACTTTTACTCATCCTTCACTTGTCTGTAACAAGTACCTCTGAATGAGAAGGAATCCCATGTTCTTTTTTTCTTGCCTCTTCATTGAACATGCTATCTTTCACCATACTCATAGTCATTACATCATTGGGCAGAAAATTATTGAGAGACACAACCAAAGTTTCCCAACTGTCTGGCAAAGAACTTAACAAAAGTAAAGTTTGAACTTCATCATTCAAGACATGTTTCATGTTAGACAACTCATTCAATAATTCTTGAAAATTATTAAGATGCTCTGCAACACTTTGTTCATTCCTATATTTTAAATTCACAAGCCTTCTTATCATAAAAATTTTGTTTTGTGCAGTCTTTTGCTCATAAAGCCTTTCTAATTTCATCCAGAAACTGTAAGTATCTAATTCTTTGGCTACATGATGGAAGACACTTTGGTCAAACCATTAATTAATATGACCAACAACTTTCTTGTTTAATTTATTTTACTCATCATCGGTTTTCTTTTCTGGTTTAACATTGGCCAAATTAGTGGGCTCAAATAACTCTTTGCAATACAGAATATCCTCCATCCTAGTCTTCCAAATTGAGTAATTGGAAGAAGTGAGTTTGATAATACTACTAGATGAATCCTCCATATTTAATTTATACCGATAATTAACAAAATAATCAACTTGGCTCTGACACTACTTTGTTAGGGTGAACAACAAAAATCATAGTGAAATATTTTTCTATCATTTCGATGTATAAATTAAATTAATAATCTAGGAAATATAAACTCACAAGTAAGACATAATAATTTTTACGTGAAAAATTCTCCAATATAAGAGAAAAACCTTGAGACCCAGTCTAGTTAAACTTCCACTATAAAAAATAATGAGGTTACAAATTATCTTCTTTAAAACAATATCTAGAGGCTATCAATATATAAAGAATATCTATATTCTTGGTTCAATATAAAATCATCATCATATAAATGGAAAACTACGAGAGTGACAATAAAGATTTTACTAAGTGAGTATTTATAAAAGATAAATAAAAATGAATCTCAAGATTGGCATATTCAAAAAGAAGCTGTCGACATCAAGAACAACGTGCTAAAATTTCATCCAAATCAAACCATGGATGATCTTCCAAACGTTTGATGGTAACGTGAGAATAAAGAAAAACTTCCGCATGCACGGCTTTCTCTTATTTTTCTCTCCTGTCTATTCCTCTTCTCACTTTTTTTTATGTGCAAGTCTGCCCCTTTTAGCCGCCACTCTCATTTACTTATATATATGTTTATATATATATATATATATATACACACACACACGACAAGCAAAATTATAAGTCCGTCATCGTCATAATATAAAATGATAAGCTTACTGCTTCTTATTATTTTTTTTTATAATTTTTATAATTTTTTAATTTTTTTAATTTTTAAGAAAGTGAATTTAATCATATATTTAGAAAAAAATTAATGATTAAATATGTTAAAAATATAGATAAAAGAAAATAATAAAAATTTCAAATAGACTAAAATGATAGACAAGTGGTAAGAAATTAATAAGCCTATCATTATCTTGTCATAATTTCCCTCACATGGAGGGACCCACGCCACAACAATATATGGAATTTATGGACAAATTAAGAAAGGTTTGGGAGGTGTACTAAATATTGTAGATGGCTAGAGACAATGAAGCCCACCCAGCTTCTTGCCACCAGACATGTCAAACCGAAGCTATTCCTCAGCTGGCAGAGCAAAGAACTCGGGCAAGATGCGGTAGTGTCATGTCGGATATGACTATGAGCTCACTGGCTGTGCAAATTTGTGCAATTAGATCATTTTGTCTATCTCTTGTCAATTTATCTAGTGGCAAGCTTGAGCGCAACACATGAAACCGTTATTTAAAAAAATAATAAAAATCTGAAAAATAAAAATAAAATAATATATATATTTTATTAAAATCTTTAGCAGTCAAGGCCACTGGCCCTGTGAATGTCTCTGCCTATGGATTTAGGCCAGCTGAATCGTTGAAGAAAGTTGGGCCCTTGTAGTAAAGTTGAACTGTGGGCCATGAGCCCAATTTAGACTTTCCCCGCTCCTTGGGTCGTGGGCCTAATTTGGCAGACTGCGGCTTCCTGCCTAATAAAAATGTGTTGAGAGTGAGCATGTAGCCAAAGAAATGATATGGGCCATGAGCCCATTGGACTATGAGACCAACAAAAATATGAATTGCGCAGGAGCTCGTTTACATATGTGAGAGATATAAACATATAAATTAGGTCTTGTAGTTAGGAGGATGATGATCTTATAGCATATGATCCGATTTTTTAAATGGAAAACTTAAATTTAAAATCCTCCATTCCTTGTATATATATAAAAAAAGAAAAAATATTTTATAATATTTATTATTTATCTGTGTGAATCTCACACAAAAATAAATACTGTAAAGGGTTGTTTGGCTGATGATAACTATAACAAGTAATTGCCAAAATTCAAATAATGTATTGTTTAATATATTCTTCCAGCATCCTATTGTGTATGTGAGGAAGATAGGTAAAAAAGTAGTTATTGAGTATTTAGGGTCTGTTTGGAAACACAAGTACTCTTAAATAATCTCAAATTATTTATCACTATTTATAAACTATTTATTATTATTTTATTATTATTTTATTATTATTTTATTAATTTTTTTATAAATTATTTAACTATAATTTACAAATATTTTAGAAATTTCTTAATATTCAAATCTGCCCTTAATTAATGATATTCTAGACACTCAGATTTTTACTCTAAGTCGGATCGAAAAGCTAGCAGAAGAGATGACTTGCAATCTGAATGCATGGGTCGAAAGAAGGCCACATATTTGAGTTTGAGTCTTGAGAGAGGGATGAATTGATGAAAAGATACAAATGTCTGGACCTCATCCAAATCATTAACTCCGAGACCCCATTCGATACTACACATTAACTACTCTTGTCTCTGTTGATTTTAATATTCCTTAAAACATTTCCAATAAGCTTATCTAATACTTTCTCTCTTCAAATTGGTTAATAAGATATTTTAGGCACATTTTCTTTCTTTCTTTTTTTAAGGAAATATATCATCATTAATCAATCAGAGAAAATTACATCAATGACTTGATATATTCTGATATATCTCCATATCAAACATGATATCATAAATCAAAATAATACATTTGAAACTTTATCAGTACACTATTTCCTTTTGTGACTATTCTGGTTTTTATTATTGTTGATACTCTTTATAGATAAAAGTCTAAGAGGCAACACTCTTTACCTAAACAGAAATTTAATCTTATTATTCATAGAAAGAGATGACACAACCTCTACAAACAAATATCTGAGAGATGATTTTTTTTTTTTAATTAACATTAAGGAAATAAAAAGAAAGCAGTAAGATAGATGCGAAAAAAGACGAATTATAGTTTAGACCAACTCTAGTACTACTAGACTTTAGAATCTGTGACGACTTATGAATGCAATACACTTGCCTTTTTTCAACCATAAAAGGTCAGATCTGAAAGACCCACACGCAAATGTGGGCAGTGTCTGAGAACCACACGTAATGATTTTTGCAAAACCACCACTTTCCTCCGAATGATTTTTAACCTATTAATTTGCTTGTGCTGTGATGCACGTGTCTCTTGGGAGTTGTCGGAAAGTTATAGATCTGTATTTTTTGACTTTAAGGAAAGTAAAATAAAACTGAGTAAAAGAAACATTGATAGACGAGTGAATGACCTCCTTCTCATTTAGCAAAAATCAGATATGGAGCCTTTGAATTTTTTAGAAAAAGAGTTTTGGTATGTGTGTGTTGTTGTGTTTGGGGGGGGGAGGGGTGGTTTAGGCCACCACATATGATTTTTGTGCCAAAAATAGATTAGAAGACAGAACCAAATTAAGAGTACAAAAAATGCAATAGTTACAATACGCCATATATTATTCTTCGAGTATTGACAAGTTACAACTCCTATATATATATATATATAATATCATTAAGCCTGAAAAATTCTACATATTATATTTTAATTGTACGTACTTCCATCTCACATTATGATGATATGATATTCTCCATCAACCTTTAGATTTGTCTATAAAAAAATAAAAATTATTGAAAAGTGATAAAAGTTTTTTTATATTATACAATGAAATGAAAGTCTAATTACTGATCTATTATATATATATATAAGAGCTTGATCCATATATTTTATTGCAAAGTTTATAAAATGGAGCCCATGGGTGAGTTATCTAGTACTAGCTAGCTAGAGCCTAGAAATTAGAAGGGGGGTCCTAATCAAAGGCCTAAGGGTATAATGCTTTCAGATATATTGAACTAACGAATTAATGTAGACAGCCCCCCAACCACCATTAATGTCAACTTCAATCAACAAAATAACAGTGAAGTGGACGCAAAGGAAACAAATCCAACCCCTGCATGCCCGCCTAATGACTTTTACTAACTAATTTATTAACTTAAATTGGTATGAGGAAGCGAAATATGGGCACCACACCCCATTAGCAACAACCTTGATCAATATCCCTGCAACTTACTTGTATTAAAAGGAGACCATTGTCCTCCCAATACTTTCCATATATAATTCATTCATTCAATTCCATCTTTTTCTTCAAGTTAAATAAGTTTTTGTGCTAAACTACTTATACTTCTTGGAAAAGTGGTGCCTGCTAGCTAGCTTAGTAGAGATGGAGATGAGCAGAGATCAAGATCAGGGCCATGCAGGAGTAGTAATGGTCATGCAGCGTGCAGAGATCGACACCCGAGCGCCTTTCAATTCTGTTAAAGAAGCAGTCATGTTGTTCGGAGAAAGGGTTTTGGCCGGTGAAATCTACTCCAAGCAGCTCAAAGTAGTTCTCTCTCTCCCTCTGTCTCGCATACTTTTCTAAGCTTCTCTGGTCTATTTTTATTTTGGGTTATTAATTTGAAGCAACATCCGATAAAAAAGATGTATGAAAATGTGCCATTAACTTACATTAATTGCTATAAATGTTAGATACGAGCTGCAGCAAGTGATCAAACTGGGAATGCTCAATCTAGGCTTGGAGCCTTGACAGCTGAGCTTGAAGAAACAAAGAAAAGCCTTCAGAAAGCTAGGGAAGAAGGTAACTTCATGGCAACATGCATAAGATCCCTTAGAGAAGAGCTGGAACAAGCAAAGAAAGAAATACGTGAGTTGAAGAAGGTAATGGAGTTCCAAAAAGATCAGCAGGCTGAAACTGAGATCGAAGACCTCAAGTTCGTCGAAAATGAAAAAAAAGTTGATCAGATCAAGACACCAAAAACAGAAGAAGCAAAGGAGTTCCAGAGGAAGAGATACGTGAAATTTGCAAGCCCTCCTTCACTGGCAAAGGTTATAATCAGTGCTGCTGAAGATGAAGATCAGTTTCTGGAGAGACCCCCTTCTCTTAAGAAGACAAAGAAGAAGTCTTTGATACCACTCATAGGATGGCTTTTTTCAAGAAAGAAGGGAAGCCATGAATGTGATTCTCCAAGAGCTTGAGTCTCTCTCTACTGGTTAAATAAGCAAATTAAAGTTCCTTCGCACAAGCATGTTAGTCATAAGTAGTACTTGAAGTGAGAACCATCTTTACAAAGCCATTAATGCCATTTTTTTTAAAAGAAAAACATATAAATTCATAGAAAAGTATCTTTTTTTTTTTTTTTTTTGGTTTTTAGCAAGAAATTTTGATTGGAATTAGTAAATAATCGGAGATCTCAGCTTTATACCACAGTTGATCATTATAGTATTTTGTTCTATTTGCATTATTTTCTGTTCTGTCCATTTCCTTCCTTATTAGTCCCTCCTCTTTGTAGAAAAAGAAATATATATAATAAATAGTGGGAAACTTTTCTTGTTTTGAAGAGATGCTTCCTATTCTCTATGGTTATATGCTGCCAAATGGACCAGATCAGATAACATTACCTTCTGCAGTTATATTGGGCCATGTTTGCTCTTTGACCAAGAAGATTCGCATGAAGAAGAGACTTAAATAAGGAATTATACCAATTTAGGATTTGGAAATACAATAAATTTCCGCACAAAAAAATTTAGTTTTTATTTTTATTTCTTAAAAAAAAATGATGGTAGCTCGTAATTTTAGCGAAAATTAAATCGAATTGAACAACAATAACCCGACAATAGCATTGCAAGGCAAATGATTACTATTATTCTCAACACTTCTTACTATTATTCATTACTTTATTATTATTTTTCACCTACTTTTATTACTATTATTTATTTTTTACTTACTTTTTATTACTATTCATTATTTTATTATTACTTTTTACTTATTTTTTACTACTATTCACAACTTTTCTCAACACTTTTCAAATCCAAACACACCCGAAGTTTTACAGTAATAAGTCTTGTGCACTCACTCTAAAAATAGTAAGTAAATTTAAAAATTATATAATAAATTTATTTTTTAATAATAAATTTTACTGTTTTTTCAAAAGAATTACACGCAATTTTTTCATGCACTTGCCACTGCAAGCCATCGAGGCAAAAGAATATATATTAGACTAACATGCAACACCATGTGTTTGGATAACTTAAGATTCCTATTCTGATAGTTATCATATTATTGTTTCAAAGACAAGCATGAGGTTCCAATAACAGACAAGTACCTCAGCTTAATTTCTGGGTAAAAACAAAACAAAAAGATCAGTATACTGACCTGTCAAATTTATAAGGACCAATTAATGTGTACTCCATCGGATGTTGGTAATTAATATATAAGTAATTACACCAGAAATATGAAGAAATTACCATGCATGCAATTAATTTCACAAACAAATTAAGGTCATGTACGTAAAAATGATCAATGATGCATGCAGGCCTACATATATATATGAACAAAGTGCATGGCCGTTTATATATATATATATATGCATTTCTTCTTGTACTCGAACATACATAAATACATGATACTAAATTGTACGCGGCGAGTCTAGGCTGCAGTACATATAGCAGCTATCATCATCATCAACTGATAATTATATCTATAAAAAGAATTTAACCCTCCACATCATGATGATTCGGTTGAGAACAAATGAGCTAGCGCTTTCAAAATAATTTAACTAACCTTCACGTGTAACCATGTGAATTGCGACTACGTAGCATATCAGGACAAAAAGCAGCTAGCTAGGACATGCATAATATTAATTATGTGCTTATAAATTTTAGGGTTTTTGTCCGGACATTATAGCCTAAAATGAAAGAAAGATATATCTATACGAAGGATGTGATCACTTGTGATATTATTTATTGTTTTATGTGTGTGTGTGTGCGCGTGTATATATATATATAAGTTTTTGAGATAATATTAAGTTTATGTTTGGCTACACAAATGAGATGAGATGAAAGTTAAATAAAATCTTATTTTTTAATATTATTTTTATTTTAAAATTTGAAAAGGCCATTTGAATTGTTTATTATATTTTGTGTAGAAGCTTAAAAAAATTACAATAATTAGATGAGATGAAATTAAATTATTTGTATAACCAAAGATGAGATGAAATGTAATAATTGTTTATATATTGTAAGCGTGATTTTATATAACTATTTCTTTAGTGAGAAATGATATTTGCAATTTTAAGATATGCAAATCTCGTATAATTTTTTTTGAAAAAAATGAATAAATTTGAGATCTACATAAAAATATATTTTTTAATAATTAATCCCATTTTTTAAAAATGAGAAAACGGGACTTGCACACCCTTAAAATGAAAATAGAAGGATGTGTTGGAAGATCAATTACTCACATATGTAGGAAGATTGATATATACTTGTTAAACATGCCTTGTGATCTTCTATTCCTGTTAATTGACATAATGGCAACTTGTTCTCTTCCAAAGGGAGTCATGAATACTAGAAACTCTTTGTTGTTCAACCTTCCCTTCTGCATCATATGGCTCCATCCCGAACTTACATCGTTGGCCCTTGTCATTAGACCAATATATATCTATGCATGTATTTCTAACCTGGACTCTTGATCAATTTTTTGCTTCTCAAGTGGTAGCAGCTTGTGTTGTCGGAAATGCTCGCCCCTAGCTCCTACATATCAAAGCTAGGCCACACGAAAGAAGGAAAGGTAGGTAGTCTTAAGGATAAGCGGTTGAGCAACCGATCAAGCATAGCTACTCGACTAAAAGATGAGACGAAGCGAGTGAAAAGTAAGGATTGGCAAGAAGTCTTATGTCCTCCAAGTAGCACGAGCATTTTAATCGAGGAAAACCTTGCACAATTTATGCGTATGTGTTTTTATGACCAGAAATTGTTTCTTGATTTCCTTTTCAAATTATATATCTACATTACGTACACTTCTTTGTTACTACTCATGAAAGCATTGAAAACGGATAATGCATGAGTAATTAACTAGCTGTACGGCATGTTAAAGTAAATTTTTACTTTTTTAGGCATACAACTTGGTTGTGATATTAGATATAACAGGATAAATGTACGTACACGACTCACCAAACCTTGTTTATTATTTAAAGTAATGTTATATATTGTTGTGAAGTGTGTAAATATCGTATATTCATTTTAAACAAAAATAAAATCTATTATTAAAAAATTAATTTTCATTTTATGTAGATTCCATATTTATTCATTTTTTTAAAATTATTATACGATACTTACACAATCACAATTATAAGTATCATTACTTTATTAATTGCTTAATGTCATGCGGGCCTTATATTTCGTTACTAGTGTTGACTTTTACCATGATCATTCCTACCCTAATTTCCAGCCTTAATTTCGGATACGTTGTGATTTTTCTTTTGCAAGTTCTAGTTTAAATTAACACCACCACACCGCATGATCTTATTATATGCCTTAATTTATTAATTATATATATCTATATATATATATATATATCAGAAACGGTGCAAACATACATCTCTCTTTCATTCTAATTTTTAAAATTCGATCAAGAACCATACATAGAGAATTTAAATCCGTGTTTTATCTTCTTAATTAAACTCCAAATCCGTGTAAAGCTAGCTTCCCCATGGCCCAACCTCGTATGAATAAGAAAAATCATCGGCTAATTATCTATTAGACGTGAACTTACAAATTATTTAGAACCAAGCTGCTAGCTAGGCCGGTCTGTCTGTCATGACTATGTGACTGGATGGAACAACAAAATCACGTTGTAACTTGTACGAAGAAGGTCATCATGTATATATACAATATTTTCGTCAAACAGTATTGATCATATTCTAACAAGCTGCGCGCTCGGTTTCCATTCACATGGCGGAAGCTACTAACCAGCAAAGCAGTACTTGATCAAGATACGTACCTAGCTACGATTTGTCCTTGTGTATTAGATTCTCCTATAAATTAAGACCCCATATGCCACCAACGAAATTCACAACCTCAGATAATGGAGAAACCTACAGCTAGCCCCAGAAAACCGAAGATCAGCAGCCTTTGCATCCCCAGGCTCAGAGGCAACGCCGCCTGCGCCAACAAGAATAACAAGAGCGTGTCGCCAATGACCCTGCTGGAGCGTTTCCGGGAGGCCGTGCTCCGCTTGATAATGCTGTCCGCACTCTCCAAGGCCACAAGCAACGGTACCGGATCCACCGCTGACGCACAAACTCGACGATGCTGCTATCCGAATGACTCTCACCACAGCGAAGCTGTCGCTGACTGCATCGAGTTCATAAAGAAGACGGCTTCTGCAGACGAGGAGAACCGCGAGTCTTCTGCAAGTAGCTCGTCCATTCATGCCTCGCCCGAATTTACTTGTATGATTTAGTTTTGAGGTTATATATGTTTATTGTTCCCCCCATTTTCTTTTCTTTTTTTCTTTTCTTGTCTTTGCTTGAGATTGAGGTTGATTGTTAGTTTACTGTCACTGATATTGTCATGTCAGGTGTTAGATAGAGATCACTAGATATTTTGTAAATCGATCGATGTGCAGAAAGGGTATATTTTTTTTCCTTAATTTCTCGATCCTCATGTCTTTTCTGGACTTGTTCTTCGATTATTATTCGAAAATAATCATCAAAATGAATGGGAATTAGTTCTGTGTGTAGTACCCCAGCTTGTCGTCTTGCATAAACTTCAATATTGTGTTCTAAATTCATGAGAGGAGAATGGATGTGTTCTGGTCAAATCCTAAGATCATAATAAATAGTGCTCCCCACATCATCCATGTCCGGATCTATCAAGATCTGTGCATGAATTCTGCAGGTATTTCTGTCCAACAAGATGCTGCGTATAATAGCTAGCAAGAATATATCCAGTTTGTGATTCAAGTTAAATGTTTCATTCCCAGTTTTTAGTCGGAGATGGCGATGGCCGGGATCCCAGATTGAGAAGGTGGCCGGATCGCCGGATCGGGCCCTTTGCTAGGATTTTCCGACTTCTTAGTCAAACTCGGTGGATGATCTTTGTAAATGGGACCCGGACTTAGGCTCGATAGACCTGGCCACAGCGTCCTTACCGGACCTTAATTCGAAAGTCAAGTGTGATACATGTAGACTGATAATTTGTGTTGATGCATGTCAAATAATTAAACGGATCATATTCTAAGATTTTAACACCATGCATATAAATAAAGGATGATCTACTGGTTTAAACTGTTTAATAATTAAATTTTATTGAATTAACCTAGACACGATCTATTCATTTAACTATTTCAATTTGTTTAAAATCATTCACAGTTACAATTAGATTCATGATAAAATATTTTATTATCAATATCTAGCTAAACCAATAATATATATAAAATATTAATATTTTTATAAAATAAAAGTATATAATATTAAAAAGCATTTAATGGATTGAGATATTAAAGAGTCAAATAAGAATACTAATATTACATGCTAACAACAAAAATCATATAAAACTAAGCATTTATAAAATTTGAAAATAAAATTTATTTGTGTCACATGGGTTGATTGTGGATTTCGCAGGTGGACCCTCAATTGATCCGTTTATTAGTTGTGTCTTATCAGTTCAATTTATTTTGACCGCTTACTTTGTATTGTGTTCATATTAAATTTACATATTGTGTCATATATTATCAGTACCTCGACGTGATATTTTTTATTGTATAATGGATAGGTACTCACCTTGGTATTCTGGTTTGATGATCCCTCTCTTGAATCCTGGTTTGCTGCCAACACTACCAGTTGCTCATAACTTGCTGCCAATTTATTAATCTGATGTAATACTGCCTCTCATGATTTTTTTTTTTTTTTTTTTTTTTTTTTTTTTTTTTTTTTTTATTCTCTTGCTCTTCCCGCAGGTACACACTTTCTCCTTTCAAAGATGCCACCGCTTCTACCAACTGGGCCTGTCAAGTGCCTTCCGCCATATCCCAGGAATGCGGCTCTGAGACCAATGTTACGGTTAAAAATATGCAATATGAAAACTTGTAAATATTTATTGGCAATTCGAGATGCCAATGCCTCCTGTACTCTGATTTACTAAAAAACTTCAACTGATTTCATTGATCGATTGCAACTTAAATAGATTACATAAGATGAATACTATCCACGTTCAACTTGGTATCAAGCCCACTAAATAACTGACCCTAGCTAATTAACTAACCCACTAATACTTAACGTACTAACTGGCCACGTTCAAGCGATAGGCCAATTACATAAGACCCAGTCCACGGATACAACTCAAACATCAAACGACATCATTAATAAACTTAAGACAATCATACAAAACCTAAAGATCAAAACCCTAATGCACATAACAATCTAATTGCAGTCTTGATTTATGAAGATGATGGTTACTTTGTTTGCTCTAATTGAAATGTGACAGTGATAGATGTGTTATTGACGTGTCAGCGCGTAAGGAAGATAGTGTGTTTCACGCGTACGGATAGCAAGATGGAAACATTCTTTCCCTTTCAGCAAGTTTTGCCATTTTCGGTCCAGAACTAGAGATATGGGCCGGAGGCCCTGTAGTATGGTCCACGATAAAGGATTAATGAAGTAAATAAATTGTTTTTGAAGAGAATGAAGTAAATAAATAATAGGTAAATAAATGATTAATAAACATTTCTCTAGATACCAGTATTTCCTGCTCCGGACTCCAGAGAGTCGTGGTGGTGTGGTGCTCCGATCTTATGTTTTCCGGCGGTCGGAGTTGTTCGTAGTTAGGGCTTCCGAACTTTCTTCAAAACTTATCCTTTTACTCTGAGTGAAACTTGCGAATCAGAGACCGAAACAAAAACAAATAAAGAATGGGTGGTATGTGAAATTTCTCTCTCTCTCTCTCTCTGAATGTGTTTGTCGTGCAATTATTAATGTTGTGTATGCAGGAACAAAATCTGAGAGAGAAGAAAAGGTTTCCTTGGAGCTCAGTGAAGAAATTCTTCAGAGCATGGAAGTCGGCATGACCTTCAGAGACTATGTAATTCTTTTTCATTCAATTGCCTCTTCTGATATTTTACCACTTCAAATATATTCGAATAATTTTGTCGAACGCTGTGCTTTATCGGAATTCTATAGCTTTCGATGTGTCATGAGTTGAATTTTATGATTCTGATGCGCATAAGCAACGGACGGTGTCTGGTTTGCCAGTGTGTTTTTTGGGGATTCTTATTGGAACCCTAATCCTCTGTTCCGTAGCTAGATAATTTGAAAAAAGGGAAACTTATCTTGCCAAGTCGAATAGCTTTCCTAGGTCTGTCTGAATATGGTTTCTATCTTTTTACACTATCAGTAATTGGAGATGTCTAAATTTATATTTGATGTTCTGCTTCATGGTTTTATTTTCCTTTACGTATTCTGCCTTACTGAAGCTTTTAGGATGAAAATTTACTGATTTTTCTGCGAGTATTTTTATTGCTATTCACAGAGTGGTAGAATTAGTTCGATGGATTTTCATAAGACATCAAGTTATCTAGTGACGGCTAGTGACGATGAATCCATCCGCCTTTATGATGTCGCTAGTGCAACGTGAGTGACTCATTTCCTTTTTGGCTTGTATATAAGAGTTCACTGAAAATCGTCCAGTTATGTATTAGTAACACCATGCTTTCCTCAATCCTAGTAGTGATACGTGAATTTAATTTCACCAAGACTCTCAAAGTATTTTCAGTTGGTAGAGCACAATGACCTTAAGCTTATCCTCAAGATCACATTATATTTTCTAAGGGAACCAAAAAAGAGTGATTAAGGGGAACTGTAATAAGACATCCTTGGTACTGGTTTTAGACGCCAGTTTTTCTGCTTTAGTTGGTTTATACTAAAACAACTAAATCAATTGTGCCCATGAAATCCTCCCCCTGCCTTCTAAACTTTTATATTTTTAGTATGCATTATTTTGATTTTTAGGCCCTTGTTATCGTAGTGGCGCAAATTGTTGAAATGCCCTTTTTTTTATTGCCAGCTGTTTGAAGACAATCAACAGCAAAAAGTATGGAGTTGATCTGGTTTGCTTTACTTCTCACCCTACAACAGTCATATACTCTTCAAAAAATGGTTGGGACGGTAAGTTAATCCCCAAAAGAAAATTATTGTATGTGCATTGTTTATGTAGAATAATTATTTATTTGATTAACATAATCAGAATCTCTGAGGCTACTATCATTGCATGACTACAAGTATTTGCGGTATTTCAAAGGTCACCATGACAGGTTTGGTTTCTTGAATAATATTGGCATTTTTTCTTTTTAATTCTCAAGTGATTGCTTGCACTGAACACATCTGTGTTTTTAAGAGGACAGCTTCTACTCTTGTTTCCAGGGTTGTGTCACTCAGCTTGTGTTCTCGCAAAGAATGCTTCATCTCTGGTTCTCTTGATCGAACAGTTTTGCTTTGGGATCAACGAGCTGAAAAGTGTCAGGTGTAGGCATTTGCAAGTTTTTTTTTTTTTTTTTGTCCTCTTCCTCATTTTTTTTTTCCTTTTTGAAAGTTTGATCCTTAACTGAGCAATCTATCATCTGCAATATAGGGGCTTTTACATGTACAAGGAAGGCCTGCTACATCATACGATGAACAAGGGTTAGTCTTTGCTATTGCCTTTGGAGGATACATAAGAATGTTTGATGCTCGCAAGTACGAAAGGGTTAGTGTTGATGCAAGAATGTGGAACTCTTAGATTTTTCTAGATTGCTAAATCAGTAAATGAATATTATTTGCTGCAATTGGAATTCTTTAGGGTCCTTTTGACATCTTTCCTGTTGGGGGGGATACATCTGATGCAAATGTTGTAAAGTTCAGTAATGATGGGAGACTTTTGCTTTTGACAACTATGGATGGACATATTCATGTGCTTGACTCATTCCGTGGCACACTTGTGAGTTTTCCACCTGCACTCAAAGTTTTGCCATAAATTTTTCCATGCCTAACTTAAAAGGGAGCCATTTATGATTTAACAGTGCTGATACCATTTGCATTAGGTCATTGCAAAACTTTAATCCCTAGATTTGATTTTACGATCTCTATCGATGCAGTTATCCACATATAATGTCAAGCCTGTTTCAGTCAATTCCACTTTAGAGGCATCTTTCAGTCCAGAGGGAATGTTTGTGATATCAGGTAATGCTTGTAACTTATATAAAAAAGAAAATTAGATACTGCTTGTTTCATTTCAGTTTTTCCAGGAATAGTAAGTTGGAAAATTTAATTCAGAACTCGTTGCCCATATGGATGAGCAGTTCCTGATTATTTGCTTATTATTGCATATTTGGTCTAATGAGCCCTATAATTTCCTTTCCGAAAACAAAATGTGAAGTTTTGGAAGGCAGCTATAGGATCTGATCTTGCTGGTGAATAACATGGCTTTAAATACAGAGCTTCTCTGAGGCTCCGTTTCCAGAACTAGTTTTGTTGGAATAACGTTTATATTTATTTTCATTGGGAGGATGTTCTTGATTATCTTGGCCGCACATGATAAAAAAGAAAGAACGTAGCTTGGTCACCAGACTTGCTGTCTCTTCCCCCCATTCTCCCAGAACTCCCAAAAAACTTTAATCAATATATTTTGTTGCCCTCTTGGTGGGTATTTGACTTTCTTCAGTCTTATTTCTGGCAGGCTCAGGGGATGGTAGTGTTTATGCTTGGAGTGTACGAAGTGGAAAAGAAGTATGTTCCTTGGACCTCCTGCATCTCTAATAGACTAATACCTCTTCACGTTATTTCACTTGTTCTCATTGTTGTTTAGCTGGTATGTAGTATGTTTCTACATTCTACTTGGTTATACGTGATGCAGTATGTGCACACTCGTGCACAAACATGTAAATGTTCTTTTCTTTTGTGGTGTTAACACACTTCACTGCCATCATTTTCTTTGCTTTTTTTGTTCTCTTTGCAAGTGTTCTCCCTAATAAGAAAAAAAATGCTTAACTGATCACGTGGAAATGGAAATGACCCACCCCGGTATATTTGCTCAATGGTGAAATTGGAAGATAATAGTGCATTGTTTTTATTTCATGGATTTAGATTGGCTAGTGTATGCTCATAATGCATGCCTTATCATTTTTCTATTTAGGTTGCTAGCTGGATGAGTACTGACACTGAGCCTCCAGTCATAAAATGGGCTCCTGGAAGTCTTACATTTGTAACTGGCTCGTCTGAACTGTCATTCTGGATACCAGACTTGTCTAAGCTGGGAGCTTATGCTGCAAGGAAGTAGAATTGCTGTCATCTAGCCAGAATTTCAACCGTGAAGCATTTGTAAGGTATACCATTTGTACTTGGGTACATCTTGGTATGGCTTGAAATTACAAACAGGTTTTCCTATTCCCTCCTTTAAGTTTTTTGCTTTGCAGGGGACAGTTACCAAACAGAGAAAGGAAAATGAGTTCCATATACAAAATCATATTGTTAAATCTGAGGAGCTCCTTTTGAGAGGCGGCTGTAGATGCTCATGTTAGGAAATACTCAACCCTACCGCAACCCTAGCCTGTAGCGGGTTAATTTTAACGGGATGCCCCATTCCCGCTCTGTATGTATTTTTGAAAAGGTTGTGTATTGGATTGGAGAAATTGCCATTCCGAGTCGTTAGTTCAGGTATCAAAAAGTCATTTTTAGCCGGTTCTCTATCTTTTAAATTGTATGCGATACGAAATCTTGAGTCTTGAAAAGTACTTGCTGTGTATACAATACAACATAAAGCTCCCGATGGAAGCCGTGCCTAGTGTCTGCGATAGTCTACTAATGGCTTAGCTAGGGTTGGCCACCCCTCCGGTAAATTATAATGGCTGTGTGTAAAGTGTGAGTCAACAAGAAGATCTATCCTTGTCGAGTACGAATAAATTAATGTTGGGCCTAATCATCATGAGAATAATAGATGCAGCACAAATGGTAGCCCTCACCTTTTGAGGTTTCCTCTACCCTAGGTATAGGGGGAGAAAAATCTGTGTTCATGTGCTGTGTGCATTCTCCCTAATAACTATAAGTCCAAGCATGGAAGGCTAATTTTCAAAAAAAAAAAGAAAGGCATGGAAGGCTAAATTGTTGCAGAGAATGAGGATATGTAGATGTCAAATTGTGTTAACGTGTCGTGTTATATCAACGCATGTATATTATATTATATGGGTTATTCTAAATATGATCTGTAAAGTTAACCTTTTCAAAAATATCAAATTTTAACATAACATATTAACATAACGGGTGATCTATTTTGACCCGTTAATGAATACTACAAAATAGATAAACATGACATGATTCATCTTCTTTTAACCTGTCTATGTAAATAGGTTAAATAGATCTGAAATTAACTCGTTTGACTTGATCAAGTTTAGCATAATTTTATATAAATATTAAAATTATAATATCTATAAATATATATATATATATATATATATATAACTAACTATAAGTCTAAAATTGCAAACCAAATAATAAAAATATTGAAATTAAAATGTCAACCATTTTTCTTTTAGGTATAAAGGTATAATTGTAACTTTAACTTTCTTAACGAATCATAATAGGTTGACCTCATGTTATCAACTTGTTAAGTAATCTTGTCTTAACAAGTTTACTCGTTTTGACCTGAATCCGTTAAGATTAAATGTAAATCCGTTATTATCATGTTGTGTTCATGTTAGTTAACAGTTCTTGTCACATATTGTTACTCCAGTGAAATACATAATTGACATTGTTAGTAAGTAGATGAACTAATGTAGCATAGATAAGACAAGTGTAGCAAGAAATAAAGAGAAAAAAACACTCCCCACGGGTAGCCTAAGTTGTAAGGGCAAACTTGTGTGCATGAGTCCCATGTCATTGGTTTAAAACTGCAATTTAAGTAGAAGGCCATGGCAGCGGGTTGCTGTATTAGTCTCTCTGGAGGTTTAGGTTTCATAGGTGAGTCTTAAGGACTTTTTTGTCGGTTATAATTCCTCCATCATAAAAATAAAAATAAAAATGATAAGCCAAAATAAATTGGGATGGCTGAGGGCAATGGGAAATAGAGTACTCTAGCTAATAGGAAAGGAAACGAGGGAAATGAGAAGTACTGATGAGGAGGCGGATCGAGCGGAAGAGAGATTGAAGAGCTGTGTCGATGAAAGGCATTGCACATACATACGAGAAGGGCATTGCGTACACTTAATTAACAATCCCCGTGGGGCATTGGAAAATCCCTCATATTACTCGTAAAAGGCATTGCGTACTTGAAGTCTTGAAAAGCTTGGAAGATCCTATGGGATCCACAGCTATATCTCAACGTATCCCAACTAAGTCTAGGAATAGAAGCATTGTCTATTGTTTCCTAAAGTCATCCTCATTGTCGTGAAGGACATGAGAGCCATTCCCAGACAATCAAAAAGTGTATATATATATATATAAATATATATATAAAATATGAGACTTTTGTCCAACGAATTAATGGAATGCATCCATCCAAGATCTTTTTGATGGGGACCCCATGTTGCAAAATCATTATATATAGCCAGCTTTATATAAATAATATTCATAAGAGTATTCACATCCGGTGCTCCAAAGTACCGGATTCTCCATAATTTGAGGTTTATTAAGAAGTTTTGATCAAAATACATTCCACATTCAGATCTCTATTTTAAAAAAAGGTTTAAAAAACAGTGAGTCATTTGGGAATTCACTGTTCATTCAAGCCTAAATCATTTTTATTAATATTTTATTCTAATATATAAAATAAATAATTTTTCAATCATCTACACTTTCTCTCATACTCATATTTATTATAGTTTTAAATAATAATTTTAAAAATAATTTAATTAATTACGAAAATATAAAAAAATTAATTTTAAAAATATTATCATATCCACAAAAAAATAATTTAATTTTTTGTTTAAAATATTCACTAGAGTAATAGTTCAAAACATAAGAAAAAATATTGAGTAGTTAAGTTTGTAAATGGAAGAGAGAAAAAAGTAATAAAGAAATAATAGAGAAATATTATTCTAATAGAATAGAGAAATGATAGAGAATGAGATGTAGAAGGTTTTTGAAAGATGAGTCAAATTTAAAAAAAAAAAAAATTAGGGAATGTACTTTTTAGCTAAATTATAAGAAATTTTATGGAAAATAAGATGTGAATGCTCTAAAGGAGTTAGGGCCGGGAAAAGCTAAAAGGCATATAAGACAATGATCATATATAAAAGTAAATTTAATTTTAACTATAAAAAAAAAATAATTTTTTACATTACCTAAATTTATTGTAAAAAAAATACAAAACACATCTTTAACAAATAATTACGATGTATTTTATATTTTTTACAACGAATTATATAACGTAAAAAGTCATTTTTCTTGTAGTGTATTGAAGCTGAACTAACCCATCATGTCATCACAAATATAATAGATATATATATATATATATATGTGTGTGTGTGTGTGTGTATGTATAGTTTATATCTATACGGTCCCAATGTGCTAGCTACAAGGGATATTACTTTGTATTGGAGGGGCTAGCTGCTAAAAGAGAGTTTGAGACTCGTAGTCCCCAGTAATTTACTTCACGTGGAATGAAATGACAACATCAATAAACCACGTGGGTACTGAAAAATCCTCCAAAATTTGGTCCTTGTCAGTTTGAACTTTAGGATCACGAGAGACGCAAAGCTTGAAATAAGATATCAAGGCCCCAAAACTCATTCCCACCATAGAATTAGATGGAAACGATCGAATTTTGGTCAACAAAACCCAACCATGCATCTGACACTTTTGAAGAAGAAGAAGAAAAAAAATAGAATAATTTTGCACGAAGTGGGTTCAAACTTCAAAAATATAAACACCCTTTTTACATTCTCTGAGCACTCATCATCATCATGCACAATACTTCACTTAACAGACGTTCCTTCTCATGGAGTTTATTCTTTATACCATTTACACATCATTGGGCAAAAATCTTTTCGATTCAAGTGTACACACATGTACAGCTCGATCCATATGATACCCGGAAAACTTGTATTTATAAACTGTAGTTTAGTGGGCCACCACGCCTTCGTATAGCCTTTTCCTACCCAAGGGCCCCGGTAATTCCCACCTCAATCTCTGTCTATTACTCACCCACGCGCGAGGGAGAGCCACGTACGTACCCCATGCATTGTTCATATATAGTTATAAGCCGGAAAACCTTAAATCTTCCACTGTCTGATCTGATCTTTATTGATGTTGATGATCGATGAAGCCGAGATTGCATGTCTTGCAATTAAGACACCAATGATCGATGTTGGCCGGTTTGGGTTTAACAAGTTTATCTCAACCTTATAAAGTAGGTTTTATCTCCTAATGATCATTTGCCATGATTGTGTTCTTAACCGTCTGTTTTAGCAGAATTTCTAGGAATGTTTCTGAAAATAGAGATAAATGGAAAAGTTAAACTAATCATGCACCCATTTAAGTTCTTTGGATTACACATGTCAACTTCTCAATTAGTAGACTAGTTTGAACTGAAAAAGAAGAGAAAATAAACCTTATTAATTAGCATATTAATTTATATATAATATATCTGGATAGATACACCCACAAATGCCATCTAAAACTGCCGTTAATGTTGGGGTGAAGATCTGCGAGAGTAGGAGTTGAGGCTGAGCTCGAGGGAAGTACGAGAAGCGCTTTTGCCGTCAACGCCGCCAGAGCGATACCAGGTGGTGTAGAAGCCGTTGGATGAAGGAGTACTGATGTTGCAGAAGCCATTGATGTCATCACCATGCATGGGGAACAGTGGCAGTGTTTCTATTTCTGGAGCAGCTTCTTCTTCTTCTCCTTCTTGATGATGATGATCTCCTCCTCCGGAATTTTCTTCCATTGATAATCTCTTGTCAAGGAAAGTGTAGGACGAGGAGTAGGGATCATTAGCCCCTACCCATCCACAGTTGTGGCCGATAGATCCACCAACACCACCGCCACCTCCAGCTGATATTGAGCAGTCCTAATATTTGAGAGAGAGAGAGATCAGAGAGAGAGAGAGAGATCAGAGAGAGAGAGAGAGAGAGAGAGTGGTTATGCTTCTCTTAACGGAAGACTTTAAAACTTCTTTTTTCTCATACAATGTAACCATCTTTCACATACTTGTTTCTAGTTCACCTATTTTCTTGATCCCTCACATTAGTTTGCCCCAAATGGGGTTTTCTTCTCATGAAAACTTCCTTTAACGTTTGGGCTGGCATGATTAAAAGCAAACC
The DNA here is from genome assembly GCF_018687715.1 of Carya illinoinensis. Lineage (NCBI taxonomy): Eukaryota > Viridiplantae > Streptophyta > Magnoliopsida > Fagales > Juglandaceae > Carya > Carya illinoinensis. The sequence continues at coordinate 27,266,660 of NC_056759.1, forward strand.
GCAGGATTTATTCTTCTTTGTTTAGACATTTTTGAGGTCATGTTGAAGAGTAGAATTGTCTAGTTTGTGATCCGATCTCCCTTTATCTTTTCAATTATCAGATAAAAATGCGATCTTCTTAGCATATATTAAACTTGCCCTATGATCACATGGGTTCAAGTTTCATTTGTTGGTTTCTCACCATTTCACCGTGCTTGAAAAAGAGAGCTGATTTAAAATTTAAACTAGAAAGAACGTTAAATATTTGTAACCAACTTCAACATCTCTATTAAAATGCCAAAGTCTCAAGCCCTAGTCATCATCATTACTTACCCTAAAGCTCTTCTCCATCGTGACAGATCCATATCCATAATTCCCCATCTGCCCCACAGAAATCACCCCAGATGAAGAAGACGAAGCAGGAAACCCTGCAAACAACAGATACCCGAATTAGAGAAGACTTCAAACATCATGAAATGAAGCACAAATTACAAGTAATGATCAGCCGGACCCACAAATTAAAAGATGGGTTAAACGAAGTGAAAGCGAGAGGAAAGGAAATGGAGAGTAGAGTGGTTCACCGGATGTTATGTTAGCCATGGGGTATTTGTTGTGGATGGATTCTTCAGGTTTCCAACCTCCATTACCAGCCCCTCTTTGCATGGGAACATCAGTATTGAACCTTTTCTTCTGCCTCTCACGAGCTTTGTGGTTCTGAAACCAATAAAAGACGTTCTTGCCTTCAATTTTGCCGTACTGTCTCAACCTAGCAGAGATCCTCTGAATCTGCTCAGCACTTGGTGACCTAACTCCATTGTTGTAGTAAAGGTCCTTCAGAATTCTTATCTGGTCAGTTGTAGGAGTCCAGCGTGTACTACTTGGCCTACATAGAAACCCCCCTTTCCCACTGCCGCCATCCTCGTTCGGAGGTTGGTTTTGTTGTTGAGGTTCCATGACAGATTGAAAATGAAAAGAAGAACAAAACAAAGAGAAGGAAACAAAAACATACACACGCACAGAGAGAGAGAGAGAGTGCATGAAATGGTGAGAAGGGTGTGAGTTATAAGAGAGTAGCGAGGGGTAAGGGGGCACAAGGAGGGAAAGAGATCAGAGAAAATCAGAGCAATATCTGGGAGAGAAGGACTGAAGTTGACAGAGAAGGGTTCATAAAAAGAGTAGGGACAAAAGAGGGCTTAGAGAGGGAGGGTATCAGTGGAATTGCGTAGGTGAAAAGGCAATATGGCCAGGGATGAATTGATTAATAAGCACTTTGTCTGTGTCTGTGTGAGAGAGAGAGAGAGGTAGCTTAAATACAGAATATTAAGCATCAAAATGATACATGGATAGAAACTAGAAAGAAATAAAAGAGAAGAGGGTACTTGTGAATGAATGAATGAATGGCAATGTTGATAAATTGATGGGGAGTGTCATATATAGATTCATGAGGGTTCTTCTTTTAATGGAGATATGGTCCTTTTTCTTCCCAGGCCCAAAAGCCAGACTAGAAGATATTCTTGTACTTTACCTATGGATGTGTCATGGGTAAACCTGTAAAATGACTTGGATCGATCGATCAATTGATAAACTCCCTCACACGAGCCCCAATTAGCTATTCAGCTTGACTGACTATATATGAGGCTTTTTCCTTCTAGGGTTTCTGTTTTTTGTTCCTGTCAACCCCTACCTTATTAAGCTGCTTGCTCGTAGCCTCTCTAGGAATATCAGGAAATTCGAGCTTTTCTGGTTCTAGTACTTCTTGCTCAGACAACTGGGGGATTAATGTAATTTGATGGTAGCCAGCTAGGAAAGGATATTCCTCTGTTACTTACTTACATCCTCAATAATATATAAATGCACACATATATATATATATATATTAGCTTTCATGTGCAGAAAAAATTATGCAAATTAACCAAACTTAGGGTTCCTCATGGTCCTAACAAATTAAAGGCAGGTTTGGAGATTGAAAAATTCTCATTTCATCTCATCTTAATAAATTAACTAAACTTTGAGTTCCAATATACCATATGCATGTTATTATATATACATATATATATATATATATATCATGCTGTATCATATATATGTAAGGAAAACTTCTAATTAGAATGAGATCTTTCTACCTTCCTCACTTTATATATATCATGGTTGAAGAAGTATAAGACCTGCTCGTTTGGATTTAGATATGCGATAGATGGTCTGATATAAAAGTTAAAAATTTTTAAAAAAAATTATTAAAATATTATTTTTTAATATTAATATTATTTTATAATTTAAAAAAATTAAATTATTTATTAAAATTTAAAAAAATTAAATTATTTATTAAAATTTAAAAAAATTATAATGATGAAATGAGATGAAATATTCTAACTATTAACAAAATGTACAGAAACTCACTTTAATTCAAAGATCCAGCTTTCATCTCATGTGCTTAATTAATTCTTGAACTCCAGTAGTTGGAGTAGTTCTACTAGTACTGGTTCGTTACATTTCTTCAAACTGGGAACTAAAACAGAGAGATACCAAATGCTTGGGGGCAAAATGCTTGGGGGCAAAAGGGTAAGAAAGCAAAAATAAAAACTTAAAAAAAAAACACAAAAAAAAAAAACCACTGTCATGATGTGTCTAGTCCTTGATGCTACGGAGCACGCGTCCCAAAAATAAATGCTCTCTCTCTCTCTCTCGAGCATTAAATAAGAGAGTGTTGAGGGTTGTCATGGTTTTGTGGAGGTTTTATGGATGTATATGATGTGAGAGATCAATCATCATCTAAAGCTCCATCATTCCTTTGCCCTTTCCCACTGCACCTTTTTTGGTACCCTCCCCAATTCCCAAACACCCGCATTTCAGCTACCCAAGGCCATCCCTACATGATCTATCCGCATTTTCTTCCAGCTTTCTCTCATAGATCTTCGTTTTCCGCCGGCTAGCGCTGCATATATTTTTTTATATATGATTCAGTGACACATACCAGCTGCAGCAGCAGCTTTGATAACAAATAGATAAGACTAATCTCCAGGCTGCCACCACCGGTAATGTTTGTTTTTTACGTGCGTGTGGAAAAGAAAAAAAAAAGGGTTCCAAACAAGATAATTGGACTCCAAATTTTAATCAGAAGTGAGATTTCTGTATAATATAACTCATCATGTCCTAGTTACTAGATGCATGCTATGTCCTAGTTACTAGATGCATGCTATGTGTTACTTTTTTTCTTCTGCACATGACACATGCATGCTAGCTCCAGGTTAAGGAATTAAGCTGGCTAGGTGACATTAAGTTCTAAAGTTGTTTAGTACAATAGGATTGGTTACTAGAAATATTTCCGGCTAAAATGAAAGAATATGGAATGGGAATCTGATTTTCTCGGCAAAGAATTTGCAATGATATGTGAGCTATATGCATAACCATGCAAGATCTTTGAAGTTTTAAAAGATAAGAAAATACTCCATGACTTCATGAAAGATGATGTGTTTACTGCTGATAATTTACTTTATTCATGTGATGGGGAAGCATTTACATGACAAGTCTGGAGTTGCATTTGCGGGCTTCTGAGATTACTTATAGTGATTGAAAAAATTATCTATCATATTGCACGCGCGCGGCTTAGTTTCCAATATCTATCAAATAACATTTTAGATACCATGCATGCATGCAGGGCTCGTATATATCGAGTACAAATGATGCCTTTGCGTGGTACTAAGGTGGATGATCACGGCCATGAGGTACGTATACGTACGTATATAGTTGGTAATATAATAAATAGCAGTACATGAGTATGGTCCTGGAAGCAGGCACAAGAGTTGGTCTTTGATCATGATCAAGTTCATTCTTTCTTAAACCAAATATTATTATAATCTTTGCTTCCAGCTTTGTATTATCTATAAGATCAGTCTATTTTCTGTCATCTCATTTTTTTTCTGTGATTTGTGGCATTACTGCGGCTAGAGCAGCTTGCATGTGGTCTCATCTTGCTAAAATTTGGTCTCATTCATCATGATCACTTTGGAAAATAGATAAAAAGCCTCATAACTACAGACCAACCCATGCAAGAGTTTGAATTAATTAATATTATCTAAGTTTTTGGGTAAATGGAAATATTCAATATCTCCTTGAATTCTATCTGTAAACAGTCTCATTCCCCTTTTCCTACAATTCTGACTGCTTCAGTCTCTCTTTCTCTACTTCTCTCTATGTGTCCCTCTCAGTTTCAACTTTTACAGATTGCATAATTTGTTTGATTTTGACATTATCATCATGAGATTTGCCTTTCCTTATCATGCATTTACATGGGGTTTCTCTCTCTCTCATAGACATGAAGGATGGCTAGTGAATGCTGGGTGTTTGTTTCAGCTTTCTGATTAGCCTGCCTGAGAAAATCTCTCTCTCTCTCTCTCTCTCTCATCCAAAAATCCTGAGCTGCTTACCTCATAAGGGAGTGCCCTAGTGTGCACAGCCGCAGTAGTACACTCCCTTTTCTTTCGGGTAATCATCCTCTTGCCCTTATTTTCTACCCATATCTCTCAAGACACGTCACACTAGTATTATTTCCATATCTCTCTCTCTCTCTAGACTTCTACTAACCTCATTTCCTTCTTTCTTGATACGTATAAGATACAGAGCGCAAACCCTAGCCACAAGTTTTGTTTCTCTTTTCATCTTTGGTTTTTTTAACAAGTTTATCTAATTTTAAGGTTAATTGGATGTAAAATTAATTCCGGAGTTTCCATTATTTCGATTCGCATATCGATCAATATATATTACAAAATAAAGTTCATAAACTAATACGGTTTGTTGTTGTACATCAAATTAATTATTAATTAAGCGGTTTAATTTTATTATAAAGTAAATTTATAAGCTCAATTTGGATACAGAAACGATTTCATGTCATCTTATTATTACAATTTTTTTAAATTTTCACACAAAATATAATAAAAAATTTAACTTTTTCAAATTTTAAAATAATAATAATATTAAAAATAATATTTTATTCAATTTTAACTTTCATTTAAAATTATCTAACTCATCTTATCTCATCATTCAAATTATATCTTAATATATCATATGATCTAACCATATCAGTTTATTATACTTACTTTTTAAAAGTCTTTTTGTACAACCTATATATATATATATATATATCACCTAATCTGTAACTAAAAAGATCTCTAAAATTCTCAGTTTTAATGACTTCATTTAAAAATAAAGATATATATATATATATATATATATATATATATATAAAAGTCAAATGTACGTACAAGTCTCGCAAAATTATTTTATAAAAAAAGTACATAGACCTCACTATATATAAATATATATATATATATATATATATATAAACTCAATTTTTCTTGATGAGTCACTTTAAAAAAAATAATAATAACAAAAAAATATAAAAAATCTTACATAAGTCTTTTACATTTATGCCAGCTTGTTCCTAAGAACACTCACAATGGGTATTGTAAAATTCATTATTATGTAAAATTTAAAGAAAAATGGTCTAAAACATGCATCCAACGGATGCTTTATTTTTTTTCTATTTTACATTTGTGTACAGTGTTGCCTCTAGATGTAGAAGCAACTGTACACAAATGTAAACATATTTTAATTGTTTTCTATCTTTTCTTGTACTTTTTCTTTAAAATTAATTTCTTTTATTGTATTTTTTTCTTATAAAATATTAAAAGGTGTAATATTAAAATGATATAAAGAAAAAATAGATAAGCTGATGTATGATGTATTGTAAAAATCAGTATATAAAATAGAAAAATTGAGATTTAGTGATGTATTTTAAAGGATAGGATGAAAAATCCATTGAGAGTGCTCTAACATTATTCTAATTTAAATGAGTTGTTAGAAATTCACACGCTAGCTGTAATATTTTCATTTTATCACCCCTTGGATTTTTAGTAGCACAATATATCTCATGGCTATGAATATGCATGTCAATCAATCAAAGCGATATGTGATACAACTAAAGGAACTTGAAAAATCCACGAATTTGTTTTGGTTAAAAAAAAGATAAAGATAAAGAATCAGGAAAAATTATAAATTAAAGTGAACAAAATAAGAACCAACTATAATAATAATAATAATACAACTAAAAATTCATCTATATGTGTAACAAAATAAATATAAATTCTGAAAATATAATATAATATATACACACATATATAAAGTTTATACCTAAGTATAAATTAATCTAAAACTAGTTTCAGCCCCTAAAGAAACTTAATAAAGTTGGTAACTAATAATCATAACATATAACAAATAGGTTGAATAATTTAAGATTTACAAATCTATGTCACAAAAAAGACATAGGAAATGAAGTAACAAATCCAACTTAGTCCCTCCTACTCCAAGTGTACAATAAAACCTGGGAAAAAAAAAACGTGAGAATGATCCACTACAAGAAATTCTCACGTTCCCCGGGGGGGCTTTTCGTGGCAAAAAGGCAGTTTTTGGCGGGGATATACTTTTTCCCACAAATTCTGCCCGTGGGAGTCTCGTGGCGTATAATTCGCCGCAAATGCTTCAATTTCCCATGATAACTCTATTCGGTGGGGACTGAATGTTTTTAACCACGGAATGTTCCGTGGTTAAAAACTCTACACTTCATCGCAAAAGCCAATAAAATTGCTATCAATATCATGGGTAAAACAGATAATGCCACTAGATCCATCCGTGGGAAAAGGTATAATTCTCACGTGTACAACTCATAGGCAATATAGTAATTCCCACCAGCGCTACCCTTCTGCAATGATATTTTTCCCATAAGTTGTACTCGTGGGTGATGAAGCAATTCCCGCCTTAAAAATTCGTGGGGAAAGGAGCAACAGTGACAAATGAATTTTGTGGATATACTTATTAGCCACTACTTGTTTTGTGGCAAATAAGCCCTGATCCATTCATGTATTTGCTGATTACCCATGATGGGTTTCGGTGGGAATTACATAATTTACATGAATTAAACTGTCGTGGGAAAAATCTTAATAAACAAAGAGTTTATTTTTTTCCCCACAAAACGTCACCCCTAGGAATAAAAATTTGTCCATGAGAAATACCTTTAGGAAATGTGTTGAATTTTAAGTGGGTGATTTTTCCCCACAAATAAAAGCCATGTAATACCTATATTTTACATGGAAATAACCTGTGGCAAGGAACCTTTTATGTCAAGTGTACTATATCTTGATACCCACGAGTTATTCTCCATGAGTTGATCGAGATAGACACCACCATTTACCAACAATACATTAATGGTAACAATGTAAGCATAATTCTACTTTAATTACGTTCCCCTGTTTCTTACAACTAATAACCCATTAAACATAACTGTGCTGGGATACAGACAACAAATCCATGAAAAACTATTGCCCCATATATATATTTACAACATTGATCAGGAATGTTCCAATATCATAGTCTTTGAGGGAAATGGAAAATTCTCTGTTTACCCTGTGGGAAGGAGAAGAGGGTCATCAGCGTTTTTAACAACAACTATTAATGCATACAACAACTACACAATTCTTGTAGATAGGGGATACACTTCCAGCAGAATAACCTCCCTCCAACGTAAAGTTCACTGGTAGCTCCATTGAAAGCAGGTATGACTTTTGTAACGGTTGATCTCACCATTTTTCTTTGATACTACCAGCTGATCCTGATGCCCACATGCCTCTCTATACCAGAAAATATCCACTGGCTGAATGAATATTGACCTGAAACCTTTATTCATACATGATGTTATGAATTTAAATAAAACACTTGCAGCAGCAGTAGTAGTAGCCCTACAATTCTAGGAGAATCAACAACCTAACTTCAACAAATGCCAACAAAATCATAGGAACCATCCTACTTAGCACTAATTAATATATCTGCTCATGAATAATATTCCATCCAGGGATGTTAGAATGCAATCCCATGATTGCATTCTGAAAATTCCTGCTGCATCAGTAGGTTTTTATCCAACAATTAAAGTTTTATCAGTTATTGACACCAAATACAAGAGGGTGCAGTCCCTACAATGAAGGTGATGGCAAGCTATTATCAATTACCCTTCATATCTATTCATAACTGGTGTTACAACATGATATCTATGTAGATGTCATTTCCATATGGAAGAACTGGCCAATATAGCATCAGAAGAATTTATTGGGATTCTATTGTGTAAATGCCAAGTCCTAACCTATCATAATGAAATGATATATTTAAGGTGCTAATACAAGCCTATTGAGGTGTTTAGTTTTTCTTTCATAAATTGTGAATTCCTGCAAACTAAAGTTAAACTATACTTCTTAGATGTATATTTTTCCATCAACAGTTACCTGCTGAGTTAGTAATCCCTAATATTTTTGTTGGTCATTTGCTGTTGAAAAATTAAAACTTCAAGCTGCCTTTTTCCAGCACATTATGCAAAACCTAGCAATATTCATCAAGTTGCTATATTAATGCTACAAGCATCATAATTCAATGTTATATAATTACCTATGGTATCCTGCTGCATTCAAAATCCGGTTTGCTCATGTGCACCAACCAAAAATCATACTTAAATATAGCTGGGATTATCTGTGTCCAATGAGGATTCATTACAGCTCCAACACATGTTTTGTCACAACCAATCACTACCAAAGTCATCGGACAAAGATGACACATCCAGTTATTGTGGTAGTTGCTTAACTTGCCATACAACTCTAGTGAGTGACCCAGTGAGTTACAGTGCACGTGAATTGTAGAGGATTTTTGAGGATGCATGTGGATTCCTCATTCAGATTCTGATATAATATCATGAGTCTTAATTTTCTGCTGAATTTTAAACCTTTTCACTCTAACCTTTCCAATTTTAACATATATATAGCCCAAATCTGGACTTCAAAATGTTATAATCTGATGTGGGTTACAATATGAACCACCAATTTTGATCTCTTTTATCATATGAAGGTGGCTTATTCTCTAAATACAGATAATTACTGTGGTTCCCCCACAATTCATACTCCACCTAATTATGTGTATTATCCCACTAGTCATTTTCTAAGCAGATGCATTTTCCTAAAACAAAGTGCAATGATTTCTAATAATCAAATTGTTCACTAACTACCCTAAGGAGCATATAACATCATCTATTGATTGAAAATATCAAAATTCAGATTACATAAACCATTAATTTTGACAGAAAGTTTAAGCTACCATCACCCAATCTGGAACTTGTCCAATTACCTTATATAGGTCACTTCACATGGTGGTTGCCAAACAATGTTACTTCCATGACTTTCCAATAATGCCTTCCATCACCCAAAAAAAATAGACCTGCTGGACCCTTATATGCAGATCCATTGATGCACTACTTGTGTTTCCCTGAAAATTAAAAATCAAAATGATTAGCATTTAACTGTACCCAATCATTTTACAAATATCCAGGAACTTCCAAACACTACTTCATAGTGTTTTTGAAATATATACTCACTCATTCAGCAGCAAACCATCACCTGATGCATTACACATCTACACATCTAGTACCCATTCCCATATTAAAGTAGTTTATGGCCTCACCAAAACAAAAACCTGTGTCCACTTACATGGAACACCTCTCATCCCTTTTTTTACAAAACATGACCCCCAACCTTTCCCCACAGTTGATCAAAATAAATACATTATAATTGTTTCAAAAAGCGATAGGGGGAACAAAAACTAGTTATATCCCCATGACCTTCTTCAAAAAACATTTACAATATATTAGGAATTTTATAAATCTCCTTGAGTCTCTTGTTGAGACTCCCTACTTGACCCCAAATGTGAGGATATGGCGGTGATTTGTTTGTCATGCTCAGAAAACTGTTTTCGCAGCTCAGCCATATCACCCAGCAGTGCTTCTAGTTTACTCTTATATAAGTCAGCAGATTCCTTGTTCCTTTCATTCTCCTCAGCTATACGTTTGAATGCCTTGTTCTTTTTCAGAAATGGGGAGGGCTCAGGTATGACAGAGTGGCCCAGACCTAGTGCGTAGCCAGATTTGAACCCCAACACCTCTTTGAAAACATCACCATTGTTGAGTTCAACATCCTCTTCAGTTTCTTTCTCACCCAACCTCTCAAGCATCAGATTCTGAAAGAAAATACAATAACACCGTAAATGCTATTTATAAATCTGCCATGCATAAGCCCATTAAATAATTAGAAATCAGAGGGAAATTAAGTTAACTCACATAATTGTGTTCACTAGCTGCATTGATCCATTTACCCTTCTTATTGGACCAGTGTGTTTCTTTGTAAAACTCTATCATATTACAAGCCTCCTCACCCTTCAAATAAACATGATCTAGTTAGTTAAGCCTCACAAACAATAATGAATCCATAACACATAGGACTCACTTCTACAAAGAAACATCTAGCTTACCCTCTCTTCCATAAGCCTAACAAATGATTTCCTCCCACTTGTATGTTTAATCTTCTGTTTTTTCCTGTTGTTACTGTTCCTACGAGATTGCTCCTGAAATATGACAACCATTTGTTATTGTCATGCACTTAGCGTTATGTATGAGATCTCCTGAAAGTGTATTTACAAATAAATACATATTTATTTGGTGATGGATGAAAAAAACTGGACCCAATTGTATGGACTCAAATTGTAACTAATTATAAAACCAGAGTCCCAAACCTTGAATTTGGGGCTGGCCCACATTTCACATAGCCACTCCCATACGTGTGGCTCCACCCATTCCTTCCAACCAGCTAATGCCTCCTCATGCGAATCAAATTTCTTGTAATGTTTGTGTAATTCATAGTGGTAAGCGTTGTACCTATCAGCTAGTGTGTTTACTACAGCTTCGCGATGATTGTCTCTACTCCAATCCAACACGAAGTCGGCCTGCATAGACAATAGTAATAAATGATCACATTCAAACCCTCATTCGAAATGTACTATAACCAAGTTGTTCATAAATAACAACATAAACCACAAAATGAAAGTCCCCTACTCTAACACGATTGATGAGCTCGTGCTTCTCCTTCTCATCTATCACACTCCAACTTGCATGTCTCATATCAGCATGTACTCTTATAATCCAGCTCACCCGACTAGTGAATATTGTGGCATTTTCGCATGATGGGCCTCTATGCCCATCCTTTATATTTAATGGGATCTTCCCCATCTTTCGTAACCTCTCAAACATAGTACCCTTAGCAGGCCCTCTGCCTCTTTTTTTAATGGGTGGCACTGTAACTGTGAATAACATAAATAAACTAGTTAAATAGGATAGCTGGTTCACTACTAATTACAACAAGTAGAACCAGCTTATTTACATGTTATGAATGCAAACCAAGCATACTATACTGACAAACCTGTGCTGTTGGCCCCCTCAATACTTTCCTGCTGTTCAACTGCAGGTTGAGACTCTTCTATGCCCACTGCTGGTGGTGCTTCCTGTGAGGCATCAACATAAGTATCCTCCTCATCTCTTAGGCTACTCGGGTGAAGCACCAAATCTGGAACTTCTTCAGAAACTGCTGGTACTGCTCCAGTTGATGCATTAAATATGGGATTGACATAATCCCTTAGGCTCCTTGTTGGAGGCACCTGAACTGGAGCTTCATCACTAGGGCTCGCTACTATTAGCGGACGTCGAGGTCTAATTCTTCCCCTCCGGCCTCTTTTTCCAGATATCACCATTACTACCTACAATGTTTATTCCCATAACTATAATATGTGACTGAATATATATTTGATAATCATGTATAAAGTAACAATATTTATCCCCTGCACCTAAATATTGTTGTTTCTTTTTCTTCTCTTTATTTATTCGGATTATGATTTCCTCCATTACATTGTTGAAGTAAATAAGGATGTTTGAAAGTGCCTGAAAATCTGCCATCGTGTCCTCAGGTTACAAAACTCAAATCATTTGTAGTTGACCCCTCTTTTTTTTAAATGTGAAAAGCTGGTCAACTTTTCACTGAAACTTGCAACAGGGGGAAAAATATTTCCCCCCTTTCATTTCCCAAACACAATGTAAGGCATCTATTCTCTCTAATTTTTACTAGTTATAATCTAGTACCCATTAGCTACTTATTTGCAACAGCAACAATGCCTGAAAAAAACCCAACTAACATTAACCACTTGGTCTGAATCTGACTACAACCCCACCAAACTTGTTTGTACTCTGTTCTTCTAAGTATGGGTAATATGCAAACCCATATGTTAATTATCCAAACAGGCAAAAAGTCAGATTTCCTACAATATATGAAAAGCTAGCTATTGTACTATATCAACTTTCATAGCAACCTGAAAGCTTTAATCTTCTTTAAAAAGAGGCATTTTTGACATGAACATTATATGTCCCACAGAAAAACCAATGGAGCAAAAAAGACATTTGCTTAGTGGAAACTAAGGATGTGATTGTGGGGTGAAAATAGGGTTTACCTTTTCTATCTTCAATATGTTGGTCTGTTTGGTTGCGAAGAGGAAGAGCTGTGTGCAGTCTTCAAGGTTTTCTTTCGGATCCCAGGCTTCAGTGAGTACTTATCAACATATATTCAGTGTGTACACCTTTTCTCCTCAGCTATATGAGAAAAGCCCCACTGGAACCCAGAGCAAACTCTAAACTTTTCTGCCCTTAGGTACCCGGCCACTAATCTATGATGAAAAGCCAACTTCTGTCACTTCGACATCAGAGACTGGCGCGAGCTCACATGTTTTCCAAAGTTAAAAGAACCGCCAGCACCATAAAAATTTTAGTTTCCCGCGTATGGACTTACAGCTTAGCCATGTGTCTAATTATATATGTGTACGTGGTTAAGTGTTATCTCAAGCACCTCGGCATTGGGACAGGGGCTGCCCAGCTTTGTATGTGGTGTATATTAAAACGTACTGGGTTAGTATACATGTGAGTTTTAATACTGAATCAGCCGCCAATGATATCTATCCCCTTTTATTTAAGGCTGCAAGCAACATGCTTTATACAACTAAACAACAATTTTGGCTGGCCATGATAACCGGACTCATGTATATTATCACGGTGAGTATCTTGTCAGGATGTTGTTGTTGTGTCCATACAATTTGGACACAAGGCCAAATCTATTAAATATTGCTGGGCCCCAGTTGGCATAATCATTTATATAAAACAAGTATTTGAGACACCACTTTTTCTGCCCAGTTTACATTACTTAACACCTCTGATGAGACGTGTCAAACTCAAGTCAACACTTGTCTGTTTGGACACCACTTGTCTAAAAGCCTCAAAATTTACTTCCGTGGGACCCATTGGCATACAAGGTGCACTTAGTGTGTGTTTTGGACACCACCTTTTGTAAAATGTTTAAAAGTAATTTTTTGGACTTGTCCCTTGGCATATAACAAATCTACCAAGGTCCTGTTTCGATTAACCCCACTTTGGTAAAATGCTTGCTATGTCTCATTATCAACCTATTCTACTATAACACATACACGTATACCCATGCACCATGCTTGTTTAGCCATTCCGGTGCCGTGTTCCATCATCACTACCACTGCATTTGAATTGTTTCAATGTAATTTAGATAAGCGTAGTTCACATTACGTAAGTCAGCCACTTATGGAAGTAAAACCCTCTTCGAAATATTGGTTTATGCCTAATTTTTTTAGATGCTATTCCAATTCCCTTTTAGCTTGATTTATGCCTTTGTAACGTATAACACATTTAACTTTCCAGATTTATGCCTTTTTTCCAATATGTCCGATACATCGACCGTTTACCGCGCTGTAAACTTATATTCTTGGGGTCTATTTACATCCAAGATAGCCCAATCATGGTGAATACATGTCCATTATATGGCAGATAACATGTAAAATAACAGTCTTAACAACCTTGCAATTCGGTCCAAAGTTGAACTGGCTTTGTATTGGTGTGAGCCTTTTTTATAACACTTCCATTTCATGCCTTTACCATACTGATAATATCATAATTACCAAGTATATCTTCAGTTTTTGTCGGTGTTTACCTTATCCTCCTTTCATACCCTTTTAATCTCAGTAGGTTTGTACAAAACTAACATTAATAAATTCCACATATTAGGTCTATTTAATGCCATTTCCATTCTGCTACTATCATAGCAGTATGTCATAGTAGCAACAGTTACCTTATCCCCCTTTCATGCCCTTTTAGCTCAGTTTATTGTACAAAACTGTGGTAGCAGTATATTAATGTTTGAATTATTAACCTTATCCCCCTTTCATGCCCTTTTCGATCAGTTTAATTGGACAAAACTAATCTAATTGAACTTTTTGTACGCTCAAACTTATATTCGAGTCCAAATGTTACACACTCAACTTGCCATACGTTTGCTCACACCATTTAAATTTTTCTAATCCATTTTCTACTCTGCCATGTACTATGGTGAATGCTATGACAATGGTGGTCAAAGACTTCCACCATTGGCTGCATCTTTCCCACGTACGTCGCATTGAGGTCATCTTTTATGCTGCATGCAGTCTCTACTAGTTCTTCTAATTATTTCTTGACTACTGAGGCAATGCCTGCTTTAGCTAATCCAATGCCCTGTATATAACAGGTTTCCAATACATGCTACATCCATTATTTCAATGATATCTGTTGGTAACTGATTTGACATTGTTCAGGTCTGAAAATGGTGGAGACAGTGAGTAATTTTAATTGAAAGCAGCATCCATTCCAACATTTTCCAGAGGCTTTTTATGTAAAATCAACCAACTGTGCTCCACCACAAACCACGATGTCATTAGGCTTCCGTGTAAGATTTATTTGAACTACTCGATGTCATTGAGTTAGAGGGGACAACATATTCCAGATTATTATACATGTTTTTGTCAGCAACATATTATTCTATACAGTTGGATTCATCAGTCCAACTGTATAGAATTGATCCGGTCATTTTATAAGGGAGTGAATTTGGTCAGTAAACTGATATCCAGATTTGATGCTTGTACCAGATTAATAAAATAAAAATAACGCAGATCTGAATCTTATTATGCTTCCATCTGTATTTCATAACCAACACTAAATCTGTAAAGGGCTCAGGTATTCAGTGTGACCTTTCAACCAGGAGTAATTTTTCCAGCGGAAACTAGTTGGTTTTCCAACCCCTACACTCGTGAATATGTTCTAGACCTTCTGATAATTTCCCGACTAGTGAATATTCAAAGCACCAGAATATGATGTCAGACCATTTCCACCAGTGGTCTGCTTATATCTTAATGTAGATGGATATAAGAGGCAGTGCATCTGTATAAACATGAACTTTTCTAGTTACTGAGGGGTTTAAACCTAATTATCTGTTTTGGACTCCTCTTTCTTGAAAGTGAATGTATGGTCATGGTTAACAAGTATTACAATAAGACTAATAGGCAAATCTATGAAAATAGGCAATTGGGAGAAAATTTGCACAAGCATAGCATGGAAGATCATAGGCATGTTATATTCCAAAATCATGTCTAGTATAACAAGCAACATTCAGCAAATACGAAATGGGATAACTAATCCTCTGATTACCAAAGTTTCCTCATTCCAAGTCAAAGTAGAGAGAGCAACCACGCTGGACCACTTCTTCATCTGTCTTATGCTTCACACGGGCGTATAGTTTGTGCTCAACTGTCCTTGGAAGAAAGAACAGTCAGGCGCTGTCTGCAAACGGAGGAAATAAAAACAGATGTCAAGCACCAACATGTATCAAGATACAAGAAAAAGATTTTGTACGCCCATGATAGTACTATCAATATCATGGTACGAAAAGTGGCTTGTGTGTCAAACATCTTTTTCTCCTAATTTGCATGTATTCATGAAAACAACAATGGAAGCATTACCCGGCCATTTCAATAGCTATGTAGAATTGATTAACATATGCCTCCATTAATTAGAGACTACAAGCATTAAATAAAAGGAGATGATAAACCATCAATCTAAAATAGTCCAGGCTCCCAAGAATTGAGGTTTTAGATCAATACCATCGCTATCCACAGCAGGCATGTTCTCCATATCAAATTGCCGGTTAAGGTCTTCATCATCAACACAATCCTCATCGTCAGTTTCTCTACACAATTGTTCAGGTGACATGGTTGACGAATCAACCGGCAAGTTGTCTGAATCTCCTCGGGTCAGTGGATTGAGCGTCTCCGGGCTAGTTTCATTAACTGAGACATAATGAATAACATCAGTATCACTCTCATCTTCAGTTTCAAGAGTCTCCGACCCATCATCGTCATCATCAGCATCATCATGCACGTCCGAGGTCTTGTGGCGAATATTATAAACATTCCTATTGGTTATCTTGTGTACCGCATGCCAACTTCCCCCCCAATTCGGGTCCTTGATGTAGAATACTTGCAACGTTTGGCAAGCGAGGGCGAACGGCTCATCTTTATACCATTGCCTAGAAGTATTAACACTCGTGAAGTGCTCCCCAACATGTATCCCCCTTCTTCTATCACCAATGTCCCACCAATCACATTTAAACAAGAAACACTTACGCCACCCCATATAGCGTAATTCTATGATGTCTTGCAACACGCCGTAGAAGTCAACAGGCACTCCTTCATGGTCGCCATGAACAACAACCCCACTGTTTTGGGTGCGGCGACGCCCTTCAAGCTCCTTTGTGTGAAATCGAATTCCATTCATTATACAACCGGCATATCTCGCCACCAATGGATCTGGCCCACATGTTAAAGCAAATATGTCATCGGTCACCGCGGGGGGAGTCATTGCATGCAAATCGGCAATCTAACATTAAAGTATTTGACATGTCATTACAGTAATATAGAAAGTTACGTTATCACTTTTATAAACTAAAATGATTGGTAAATGAAAAAAGAGAATAACATACACGTGTTCTGAACCACATTGGGAATTGCATTTGGTGCCTATGCTCGAAGTTACTTGGGTCCTCTTCTTGCATATTGTTACGGTGGTCCCTACAAAGATTCATGCTTTAATAACGTATTCAACATGACGTACACGAAGTAGAATGTTGAACATGCTTTACAAGGGTGTACTTACTCTAAATAGTCCTCAATCTCCGGGCAATTATTAA
The DNA here is from genome assembly GCF_018687715.1 of Carya illinoinensis. NCBI lineage: Eukaryota > Viridiplantae > Streptophyta > Magnoliopsida > Fagales > Juglandaceae > Carya > Carya illinoinensis. Next base: position 27,283,669 of record NC_056759.1, read on the forward strand.
GGACATACCACGTGGCCTTGGCCAACAGAGCTTCATATAATTTTGAAATTTGGGCTGCCCCTAGAGGGCGAACCTTTTGGGAGAAAACCGATAAACTTGGCTCTAGGGAGCTCTGCCCAACTGTGTCAATGTTCCGTTCCTCTCGATTATGTCTAGTCTCGATATCATTCAAGTACATAGAGCAAAATGTCAGGCACTCCACATGCAAATATGCCTCTGCAATTGAGCCTTCTGGATGGGCTCTGTTGCGGACATACCGTTTGAACTTACCCATATACCTCTCGAAAGGGTACATCCACCTGTATTGGACAGGTCCTGCTAGCAAAGCCTCATCTGGCAGATGAATAGCAAGGTGCACCATGATATCGAAAAATGCAGGCGGGAATATCATTTCCAGTTTGCAAAGAATGATGGGAATATTAGCTTGAAGCCGTTTCAACACTGTTATGTCAAGTGTTCGACCACATAATTCCTTGAAAAACGAACACAACTCCATTAAACATCGACGCACATCGGGTCGTAGGTACCCACCAATAACAACCGGCAACAAATATTGCATCAAGATATGACAATCATGACTCTTCATACCCATGATTTTTCCTTCAGAAACGTTGACACACCGGGCAATATTCGAGGCAAAGCCGTCAGGAAATTTAACTTCTGACAAGCGTGCACAAAAACTCCTCCTCTCATTTACGTTTAACATATAACAACCAAGACTCATAGAAGTTTGATTACCATGATGCTGTAAATGTAATTCTTTCCTCAGTCCAAGATCTTCCAAATCCCTACGCGCAGTAGCGGTGTCCTTGCTTTTGCCTTCAATATTCATCAAGGTTCCCAAAACGTTATCACAAATATTTTTCTCAATATGCATGACATCCAAGTTATGTCTCAATCCCAAGTCTAACCAGTACGGTAGGTCAAAGAAGATACTTTTTTTTGTCCAGTTCAATTCATTTGGTGTACGTTTCCTCTTCTTTAATAATTTACCAAAATGCACATTTGAGACCTCATGTAATTGCTCCATTAAAACTTGACCCTCCAGAATTTTCGGTTTGAGACGGCGTTCGTCCTTACCATTAAAAGCTGCCTTTTTCCTTCTCCAAGCATGATTTAGCACCAACCACCGACGATGGCCTATATAACAATGTTTCCGGCCATTCACAAGCCACAAAGAATCTGTTTCTAAGTTACATGTAGGGCATGCCAACTTACCCTTCGTGCTCCAACCAGACAGATTTGCATATGCAGGAAAGTCGTTGACGGTCCAGAGTAACGCAGCCCTCAATTGAAAAGATTCTCGTTTGTATGCATCATATGTATGAATTCCCTCTACCCATAATTCTGTCAACTCATCTATTAGGGGACGCAAGAACACATCAATATCATTTCCCGGTGCCTTTGGTCCAGGGATCAATAATGACATCATCACGTATGGATCTTTCATGCATAACCAAGGTGGCAAGTTGTACGGCACAAGTAGCACTGGCCAAATGCTGTACGGTTTGCTCATATTATTAAATGGGTTGAACCCATCACTTGCTAGACCAAGTCTAACATTACGAGGATCTTGAGCAAACCAAGGATGTTTGTTATCAAAATCTTTCCATACAGTAGAATCAGCTGGATGTCTCATGAAGTTGGGGTCGTCAACACGCTCTTCTACATGCCATCTCATGGATTGGGCAGTCTTTTTAGACATAAACAGCCTTTGCAACCGCGGCTTCAAAGGGAAATATCGGAGGACTTTTTGGGGTATCCTCTGTTGGTTAGTTGTACTTAAGGCCCACCTAGATGCATTACATTTAGGGCACTCGTCTTTATTAGCATGATCCTTCCAAAACAATGCACAATCATTTGGGCATACATGGATCTTTGTGTAACTAAATCCCAAACCCTGCTGTAAGCGGCGAGCATCGTGGTATGAGGCGGGGAACAGTGCTTGAGGAAATGCTGCTTGCAACAGCTTAATAACCATGTCAAAAGACTTCACAGTCCAACCCCCAACTGTCTTTATGTGAAGCAACTTGACTATGAATGATAGTTTCGAAAAGTTGGTGCAGTTTGGATAAAATGGCTTTCGTGCATTTTCCAGTAACTCGTCGAAATTACCCAGTATCGGAGCCTCAGCGGTGTGTCGTGACGGCCCGTCATCTACATAAAATTCTGTTCTACCAGAATTATCCATAAAGGATCCCACACGGATGTCATCTAACATCTCATCTACATCATCAATGTAGTCATTGCAGTTACCATCATCAGGAACTTCTTCATCAGAAAATGCGGGGTCATTTTCTGTATCCTCCTCGCCGTGGAAAATCCATGCAGAATAAGATGTATCAATACCTACGATGAACAAGTGATCCTGAACCAATGAAATGGGATGGAAAGTTCGATTTCGACATCTCCTACATGGACACCTAATGCAGTCTCTACCCGGTGAATGGGCCTTTGCCAGCTCTATGAAATGTTTGACGCCTTCAGCATATTCGATAGAACACATTCTATCTTCAATATGCATCCAAGCCTTATCCATCTGTATGTGTGACAAGGAATGGTACGAGTTAACAAGGATATGAGAACACTTCTGGTTTGAATATGACGGTTAAAGAAAGCAAGTATATCTAATTATCATGAAACTAGTTGAAGGAAAGCCCCAACCAGCATGCGAACAACCTTGCAAAGTTTCATTAATATAGAAAGATCGAGAGCAATACGTATGGATTTATAACTGTTAGTACATGATATTGAAGGGGGTAGCCAAAACTTTTTGTTGAACATTGGATGACTCTAACACGGTTGTTACTAAAGGCGGTGTCAGGATACCTGCTAAATGGGCTCAATCCTATTGGACACCACCAATTTAGTTTTATGGATGATATGCCCTACTCTCATAGATCCGAGTATACATCCAATATAGTGAACTGTGCATATTCTAAATTGCTCCTTACTATAATGAAGAAGAAAGAATGTTGTCAAGGAATACAACATTCCTACCCTCTCTTCTATAATTACCATACAGCACATGTTCCAAAAAGTACATTTATATATATACATATAACTGGTTTATATGTACAACAACAGGCACATTTTATAAGAGTTTATCTATGAATAACACCTAGAAAATAAGAAAAGAGGGACAAGTAATGCAATATACAGCTTAGATGCTAATGGCCTATATAGATGGTGGTTTTAATAGTTTAATAAAACTTGCATTATCAAGTAGTGAAATATCCATAGTACAAGCAGATAAGGCAAGCATAGTAGGATTACAACAAGAGAGATTCTTGTAGCAAGCAGGTTTCATCTGCTATGGGAAGCAGATTTCTTAATTATAATATCAGTTATTCAGATTGATTTTTGTTGCATGTAAATGGCAAGTTCCAAACTAAACCATAAAGTTGCTATAATTTATGGGTAGACAAACAATGGGATGATTGTTCTCTATTCTCGCATGCACTACCTTGTTTCAATATCCATGAGCCCCTGCTGTATATGTCACCATGGGAAAAGTGGGTCCCATGCATATATTTCAGGACTGCAACTGCTTGGGAAGTAGATAGGCTTCAAATATTCCATGTCGAAAAGTTTACAGTTTCAAGGCCAAATGTTCTAAGTATCATGAAATTGTTCTATGAATGCAAATGCATTACGCACTAGTTATATGGCTCTGCTTGCTTACGTCATCAGTATATTTGCATTTAAACCTCACAAACTATACATTAATGTCAGCTGGAAAAGAGCTTTCAACTTAGATGTATGTTTTCAATTTGAGGAAAATCAGCCCCATGTACGACCTTATTTGGCTTGTAATAAATTAAAAAACCTTATATTACCTATTGGACAGTGGACATAACATAAACCAATATAACCCCCAGAAGACACTATTTTGGGGTTGTATCATAATGTAGCCTTATATTCATGCTTATATGGGGTGTGGATTTGTAGAACATACTTGTACATCAAGAGGGTTTACCTAATCCAATGTACTCTATGACTTCAAAATAGCTCCATTGAAGTCACCAGTCCAATATGCATGGAAAGACATATAAACTACAAAATTGGGACAATCCATAAAATCTAGAAACTGTAATGTCAATGAAGGGGGACTGGCTACAGAAAATTCCTTTCTGGATTTCTATTTACATTTGGGAAAACTTTATGCGTTGGCTCCTTTTAGTCTCTACTAGCTCCATATGCATCCCACGAATTTGTCATGGGATTTTACATTATTCGTGGTAAAATCCCTTATTTTATGTAGTGTATATATAGTACATGTTAAGTGTCAAACTCCATGTTTACATTTACAAATTTGTGGCTGGCAGACTGGAGCCTGAAGCCACAAATTAATGCCTCTCTTTTATAGTTTTTGTCTGCCTGTGTAGTAAGATCTTTGCAAATATATTGTAGTAATTCCTACACACAACGTACTTAATGAAGGTATGTACGTATGTACGCAATGATTCATTATAAAAACAGGAAATTAATTAAGAAAGAAGTCAGAAAGAAAAAGAAGATCATGGCCGGCATCATGTATATATTCTACATGGTATAATGCATATAGAAGTAGTAGACAATATATTAATTAATTTCTCTACTCTCTGAACAAAAGCGATATTTATGTATAAGGCCCTACAAACGGATCATTCGATCAATGAGACACGGTTTGATGATGTTCCTATGTAGATATCTATCTACATAGGAGCAGTACTTTAATTCCATATATATATAGATATATAGAGTAATATCTGAATTTGTGGTACTGCTTGCATGGGGACAGCCATTTAATATATTCCTAAAACACATTCAGCTCATGATGTCTTTTTGCTACTTGTCCTACGTAAACAAGGCAAACAAAAGAGTTTCCATGGCCTCAATGTTTCATGTGATTAAAGAAGTTCAGATGCAGCTAGCTATATATATTTATATATATATTGACTAGGTCAGACAGTATATATATATATATATATATGTGTGTGTGTGTGTGTTACAACATGATATCATGTATAACAGCTTGACCATCAAATATTTAATTAATCTAATGCTCAAGCTAGCTACTGGTTCTTCAACTTATATTATTCTTAATGTGAGTTGTAAATTGCAGTGCAATTGATCTGAAGGAATAATAATGTCGTGCCAAAAGTTGAAAAAATGCGTTGAGAAAAAGACAATACCATATTGAAACAAAGTGCGAAACCATCGAAGGAAACATGCATGTATAATTCTGCCGATGTGGTCTTGGTATGTGTGTTTGTTTCCAAATGAACACCAACAAGACCAGAAAAAATTCAGGCAAAAGGGGAGATTATGAAGATGCTATAAATTCTTTGTAAGAAAAAAACAAAGTATAATAAATAGCTAGCTAGGTAGGCTGCGCCCTAGGCCGTGGATATTCATAACCAAGTTGCCTGAATTAAGTTTATATCCTTGTAGATACATAGCATCAGCACTAAAATATGGTCTAAATCAATTCAAGACATTGACAAAAGGGGGCAGTTTCTATTCATATACTGGTTTAAAAATTCAACTCCGGAAGCTTGGAAAACACAGTCAGATAAAATATCAAGACAAGGACTTTGGAAAAAATCAATAGTAATAAATGTCAAATCTCACTGATTAAACAGAGTTGAATCTATAACAAGGGAAGTGTTAAAATAATGATTAACTTTGGAGAAATGTTGAATCTAGACAATCCATTTTTGTTTTGGGTTTAAACTTTGGAGAAATGTTGTTCTCCATCCTATATTTTGTCATATTCAGTCACACATGTCGATGTAACACATTTTATGTAGTTGTCTTCAAAAAACAAGCGTGACAACGTTTCTCTAAACTTTTACATCTAGCTGGTAAGTTATTTTCCCTAGTTCTGAACTTATATGATTTCAGATCATGATAAGAGTACTAGAAGTCAGGTGTTGTTTGACATATGGGATTTGTTTTAGCATTTTTACCAACTCTGGTAATTAAAGCTGCTTCACTTGACTAAAATGAAAGTCTTTAGGAAGTCGGTTGTCCAACCAGGAACATTACTACAAAGAAGTTGATTTTTGGGATAAAAACTTACATAGTTTCCTTTTTTTATTTTTTATTTTTATTTTTGTTTTAGGCCTTAATTGTTGTGGTTGATTACTACATGGGCAATGCAGGCATAAGAGCTGATGCATTTGCATCACTAGGGCGAAAGGTGTATGGAGGAAAAAATGCACCTTATTTGTGGGTACATTTTCCGGGAATGAGTTCTTGGGACATTTTCAGCGAGATTCTTGAGAAAACACACATAGTGACAGTGCCAGGCAGAGGATTTGGTCCTGGTGGTGAAGAATACATTAGAGTCAGTGCATTTGGCCAGAGAGAACGTATATTGGAAGCTTCAAGGAGGCTCAAAAATCTTTACAAATAAAGGCATTTCACCATGCCTTTTTTATCACTAGAGTCAAAATAGTGAAGTGTTATCCAGTTAAAATTATATTGCTATCTTTTTCTTGATAAAAACGCCTATAGCCAGAGTGCTTTGAACAGAAGTATCTTCCAGCTGGACTCTACTGCATAGTGCAGTGTATGGTTGGGAAATGATCTCTACTGTCAATTATTGGGTGTTTTAAATGCCATATACTAGCTTGAGAACTGGCCCTAATGTTGTAGAATGCAGATATAAATATAAGCTTCAGTAGCACTTACTTGGAACCTGGAAAGATGTTCTGCTCATGTTGATATGGTATCCTTTACCTCACCTGAGATTTTATCGGTACTGATTTTGGTTTCTTTTTCATGTCTCTGTTCTTTTTTTCCCCTGCTTATTTCGGGGAACTCTTTAGTTTTATCAGCCCATTCATAACTGGGGTTGGATTGATCTCCTCATGAACCCAACTGGTTATAGCCCAGTATTACCAGTTTGCTCATTTCACTGCAAACCAATCCATTATAGAGGCCTTTGAGGAGCAGGAGGAAACCAACCACAGAGCATTACATGTAATTGATTTTTATGACTTTTATATGGATGTCAATGGCCTTCTCTGATTCAGTCTCTTTCTGAGAAGGCCTTCAATGGAAATCAAGTATCCCTCCGGATAACAGGATTTGGAAGCAGTTTGGAAGAACAGGAAGAAACAGAAAGCAGATTGGTAGGGAATATAGTAACGGGGTTTCGGAACATGTAATACTTGGAATTCCATGATTGTTAAGAGGCTCTAGCCTCATTAACATAAGGAAAAATTCTCACGAAACAGTTGCAATAAATTTAGTTTTCTATACCATTTACCATTGAATAATTATACGAATTTATTCTGACACATTGAGCCCTGATCCATTCACTCAACCCCTCTATCGTAATCCTAGTAGAACAAGAAGGGAATGTGTTGAATTTATGCATCCGGTCTTTAATTTTCTGCTAATATCAACTGCCAGAAGCAGAAAAATTAGAGGCTGTTCTTGGAGCAGTTTAAGTCTTTATAAATTTCTGCTTATCATCAAAAAATTCTACATATGGCAGTTGAATAAGCAGTTGCTAACACTAAACCATCATCCCAACCATCACAAAGGACATCTATGCTAGCATAGAATCCATATCACAAAGACAATGGTGTTTCTAAAGCAAGGTTATTGGGTTGAAAGTCAGGTCATTGTTCATAAACTGTACATGCTTCAAAGATATGGACATAATTTTTGAAAATTCAAATAATCATAATTTCTACCTCATAAATCATTCTACACAATTTGTTTCCAAACAAATGTATTTAACTTGTTTAAAAGTATTTTAAACATAGGGTTACCAAACAATAAATAATTTTTTAATACCAGAAAACTTATACACTTAAGTTATAAGCCATAATTCCTAAAGATATAAGTTATATTTTCTTTCGTAATCCCAAACCTAGCAATATTCATAGACTGATGGTTTGTTCACTAACTTAACCATCAAAGATATATATTCTCCACTGGGATCAGTTGAAGTTGTTTCTCCATTTCGCATGCAGCAATCATGAACGTGGAGGGCACTGCAGGCACCACTGAAAGTTGTCTCAACACTTACTATTACAATTTTTGAAAGAAAATCCAACTTATTTGGCGGGAATTCACTTTCTACACTTGTTTTGGGAAGATGAAATGGTATTTGATAAACTCTACTGTGTAGCTTCTAATATAGGATTCAATGTAAATCATTTTAACAAAGTCAATATATCTTATATATTGATTTAACACAAGATGAAATATGTTCTTCCTCCTTTAATCAGACTAGTCACTTGGGCTGTATTTTAATTATATTTGGACTCTTTTTTTATTTACAGGACTCACCCAAACTCTATAAGAACTTAGTTATAGAGTCTGCTCTTGCACTTGAGCATGTCTCCAGAGTGAGACTAATTACCAGCACATAACCACTTGAGACGATGATATAATAATATAAAAGTGCTCGATCTAAAAGCCTCAGATTCATACAGAGTAGCATTTTCTTTGTTCGGTTCTTTACTTTAATTAATCTATCTTTAGTTCAGATCACTTAAATTTTCATTAATTTGAAGTGATGATGATCAAGAAGTTTTCCAACATCCCTCTCTTCCAACCAAATTATTATTGGAAAATATCCATTCATTGTGCAATATGATGTGATGCTTCATTGATCTCTTGATGGAAATGACAGGACATAACAAAATAATAGGGACAATCTCTTACAAAATCTTCAAAAGGGTGTTCATTTCTCTCTAAATAATAGCTGGGATCGATGAAATGAGATGGATTTTTATCAAATCCATCTCTTTTCCAAAGAAGCATACAACTTCAAATAGGTTCAACCTTGTCTGGTTATCATTTAATTAATACGGTAGTATCCATCAAACACAACTTAAGGAAATCATATTACCTAAGCAGAATTTCTATTAGATTCTATCCAACATCCCAAAAGAACGTTCTTGAATTCGCCTAAAGAAAGGAAATTAAAAATTGGATTTGGCATTAAACCCCAAACCTACTTATGTATAGTTATGGCTAAACATAATACAGCTCCAAAACTGTGAAGAATAAACCGGACTCATGAACCAGAGATAGACAGACACAGAAAAGTCCAACGATTTACCAGGCGGAGAGGGATACGGCGAGCCAAATTTGAGAAGAGAACACGCCCCTTCGTGCGTGGCGTCAACTGGCGGCAGAAGAGAGGAACAGGGCGGCAACTGTCGGCAGCGACTGGACGTACGTTGAAGGAGGCCGACGCAAGCAACCCACCGACGTTGATTCCACCAGATGAGAGTATTCGAAGGAAGTGGGGGATGAGAGTATTCGAAGGACGTGGGGGATTTTGCAGGTTGGGGGTCGGGGCGTAAATGGGTGATTTCCAATATTGGTACGTCTGGAAGAGGCAAAAGACTTAATTGCCAATTGCCAAAGCTTTTAACACGACATATATGTCGTCGTTGAAGGCCACATTTACCCACGGCTTGTGGCTCGCCGCACACAATCTGGTGACATTTAGGAAAATTTTAACTGACGGTGACTTTTTGTGCCATAAGCTTCATATTGCCCACCAGCGGTTGTCATGGGATAATAAATTCGTGGTAAAATCCCTTATTTCTTGTAGTGTGAGAATATGATCTCAAAATTAAGAAAAAGAACTTCAATTAGGAAAAAAGAATAACGTCTTTGTATAAACAAATCATTAGTGTATCTAACAATATGTGGCAGAAGTAGATTGAGATTGGGTCTATTTTTTTGAATATATCTTTACAAAAATTGAAATCAAATTAAAACCCAAATCCAATTAGGGTTTCAATTTGAAATCCCAAATTAGATTTTCGAAACCCTAACTAACATACACAGAACAAAGACTTCCAATCACACAAATCCAGTTAGTGTTGGACAACATTAACTAATCTCATCCTCCATTCAAAACAATCCTAACCTCCATTGATTTCAAGAAGTTTTAGTCCAAATTTCCCATTTCTAATATAAAAAAGGTTCGAAATACTTATAGTTGAGAGTGAAAGACAATATTTGAGAAAGCGGCCAACAACAACAACAAGGGCGGAATGAAACGAAAGATGTGGAGAGATTCAACATAGAGATAAAGTAGAGCGAGGGGAGGAAAATCACGGGGGGAGGGGGTAAGAGAAGCCTAATGCAGTGCAAAAAGGCATTATTTAGGGTATTTAACCTAAACGACATCATTTAGTGTATATATATATAATAAAAATGCGAGCAGGCAAATGTAGATCCCCACCTTGCATTTCTTTTCCTCCTTTTACCGTATGCTTGCCCACTTGGTGTATGTAGGCAAGCTTCCAACCTATTCAATTGTGGTCTTGGGTAGGTCAGATACGAGAACTTATGTAATATCCGGGCCCAAACCTAAGCCCAGACATGGGCCCATACCCATGTAAAACTTAGGCAAGGAGGACCTTACATGGCATTGTTTTAGGTACCTCTATGTTTCTTCTTCTTTCCCCCTGAATTTTCCTCTTCCCGTTATTCTCCCTTCCCCAATCCTCTTTCCCAAATCTCGTCTTCTACCCCACGTTCCAGCAATTACCATTCTCTCTCACATCATGTTTTTGTTTCTTGCATCAAACTTTCCCTCTCATCTTCTCTCTCTTGTGCTCCCTCTCGCATGGTGCCATCACTTTCTACAAGTATTCCTCATTCTCTCTCTCTCTCTCTCTCTCTCTCTCTCTCTCTCTCTCTCTCTCTCTCTCTCTCTCTCTCTCTCACACACACACACACACACACACATACGCACACAATTTCTCTTATTCTTTGTGTTTTACCCAATTGGCTTTGTCATGGTTGGTGGGTGTCGCAACAAGTTTTGGATCTCTTTAGGTTAGGGTCACCAGAGCATCATCAAACGACGGTGAGAGTTTTTTTTTTTTTTATTTTGTTATCCACCTCTCTTTCACCCTCCTAGTTCTTTTTGTCACTGTATGTCACTGTGCACCTCACAGATTTCTTCTCTCACAAAATACCTCCACCACCCCCTGTACCGTTACTTGCTGCAAGTCTATCAGCTCAATTTCAGGTACTTATTGCTGGCAAGCCTTGACGCCATCACCAACGCCACCATTAGTTGTACCCACTGAAGGTAAGCTTGTGCACTTCTCTCATGTCCTCTATACACCTTCTCGGTTTCTCGGTGCCTCACAATTCTTATTTACAATTGATCATTTCAGATATTTTACTTCCTTATGGTATATTGTTGTTGTCCAACACCATCGTTGATTAGAGGTGTCAAATCATGTTAACGAGTCGTGTTCGTGTCATGTCAAAACATTTATATTATACTATATAGGTCAACCCTAACCCGATCCGTTAAACTTATCTTGTTAAAATCTCAAACCCCAACACGATCCATTAACATAACGTCTCGTGTCGTGTCAACCCATTTTGACCCATTAGTAAATATTACGAAATATGTTAACATGATACAATACGATCCATTTCAAACTGTTTATATAAATGGAGTTGAAAATGTCTGAAATTAACCTGTTTGACCTGATTAAATTTAGCATAATTTTATATAATGTTAAAATCACAATATCTATAAAAATAATAAAACTAAACACAAGTCCAAAATTACAATTTAAACAATAAAAATATCGAAATTAAAATTTTAACAATTTTAATTATGGGTAGAATGGTATAATTGTAATTTTAACTTTATTAACGTGTCATAATGGGTTATAACAGGTCAAAATGGGTTGATCCATTTTCAACCCGTTAAATAATCGTGTCTTAATAGGTCTATCCATTTTAACCCAAACTCATTAAGACTAAATCCTAACCCGCTATTATAATGTCGTTTTCGTATTGGGTTAACAGGTCGTGTAACATATTGCCACCCCTATCGTTGATCTTTCACGTTCATCGGACTAAATGCATGAAACCTTGGGTAATATAATCTAGAGCGCTAGTAGTATTTTAGTTTTATTATGTTTGTGATTTGTACCTTTGCTTTATAAATGGAACTTAAGGGCTGTGTAATGGTTCATGACTACAAGAAAAATGGATATTTGTGGTCAAATTTTTGCGACGAAAATGACTATTTGTGACTAAAATAGACTAATTTTAGCTGAAAATACTCATTTCGATGGAAATAACTCATTGCAAATAAGTAATTTTCTTGTAGTGGTTGGTGGTTGATGATGGTTGTCTAGTTGAGATGGGTTTATTGAGGGTGAGAAGTTATTGTTTTAATTGATGTTGGACTAATTGTGTTGGACATGCAATGAGTGGTGTGGATGCTCGGGTTTGAGGAGGGGCTGATTTATCACTGTTGGGTTAATTTTGTTGTTTTCATATGTGAAGGTTTGGGTTAGTATGTGCTGGTTGGTGTTTTGAACTGTTTGATAGGTTGTGTTGGGTTTTTATATTGATGATTTGAGTCCTCATTAACTGTTTTGGGGTTGTATCCAGGCTATTTTTGAGTTAATATTGGTTGTCGGGATGGATTATTGGCTAATTGAGTAATGAAGTGTGTTGGATTGATTGTGCTAAAACTATTGTAAGATAGGTGAATGTTTGGTTTGACTTGTGGGTAGATTGGATATTATGTTGTTGTTTGGTTTGTGTGTAACAAGTGGAGATTGGCCAATGTAGTGTTGAGGGCTGGTTATGATCCACGTGATAGTGTAGTATGCGAAATGGTGGAGTGGGTTTCATACCGAGAGTAGATGGGTGTTGGTTGTCGTTGGAATTGTTGGTTTACGGGCTGTCCCCCAAATTTAACTAGTTATGAGCTTGTTTTATTCTATTCTTGTGAAGGTGAAATATTTGCTAGCTAAGTTATGTACTATTGTGTGGGTATCAACGTGTAAATAAATATTTTCTGAATTGGGTTATTATGACATAGCTAGATTACAATCTCAAACCATAGATAATACACTGTAAGAGTCAGGTAAGCGGAGTTTTTATGCTAGACTTTGCATAAAAAATGAACTGAAGTTCGTTTATAAAAATGTGCATGATGTGTTTTGAAAAGAAAATATAAAAAACGACCTCAATTATGTGTTTTTGCATTACAAATGAAATATGTATGAAAGAAAAAAAATGTCTCCTAACATGACTAGTGTAGACATGATCGAGCAATATTTTGACATGTTGCTGAAATGTGAAAAATAGCGAATTTGAAAATTAAAAATTTTGTACATGTTATGTGAAATGTTCTGGATCTATTTTGAATATCTGAAAATGATATAACTATGTTCAACACTCTGTTTGATATGATACACATCTTAAAAGCCTTTGGCACAACTTTCTAATTCTTTTCTCATTCTGATTATGGTTCCGATATGTTATATGATTAGTACCAACATCTATGATATGAGTGCACCTACTTTAGAAAAAAAAAAGTAGGTTTCTGCATGTTCTTTCCTATGTGCATACTCGAATAATGAATAAGGGAAAGTTTCACAATATGATACTTTCTAGTTTGACCATCGGGGATACCACAACCCTATCACGGGGGTTAAACATGGTACATGATATGATATGATATGAAATGATATGATAAGATGAATATGTTCAATCATGTTATGCCAAAGGGTCTTTGAATATGAACAGTTTGTGAAATATCGTATGTTTTGATAGCATGTTTTTGGAATATGTACTCTAAAAAAGAAATATTTTATTTTTGCATACCAAACTATCTTAAAAGACTCATGTTTACATACTAGTATATGTACTTTACTTATTGAGTTGTTGATAACTCACTCCTTATCTTCACAATATTTTTTAGATAATGTTGATGATTCAGTTGGGGTCAGCAATAGAAATTTGAGCTTGGCTAGTTGAGGATAGGAAGTCGAGTACCTAAAGGTACCAATGCTAGTAGAAGGGTTTCGTTTGATGATTTGGATTTCCTTATGTTATTTGGAGTTTAGAGAGACTTATAGAATTATCAGTTTATTTTATTAAGACTTGTAGAATTATCAATTTATTTTTTTGAGACTATTGGAAGATTGTGGAGACATTGAATTATGTTATTTGATATATTTCTTTGATGACCTTGTGGAGGAATTTATGTTTTAAGTTGAAAATGATAAATGTATGTTTTGTTTTGAATCTTTTGGAGATCTCATTTGTATTGAGAGATATGATTTTAGGTGACAAGTAGTAGTTCTCTGACCTATCCAGGCTCGCAGTGTTACAACCTAGCCATCACCCCTATAAGCTCACTACAATAAATTTGACTTTTAGGAACACATTTTTTTTTTCATCCTTAAAAGTCACTTTTATGGACGAAATCCAAATCTCGTCCTAAAAATAGCCCGAATTGTAATTACCATTCGAACAGTAATATTTAGTGGCGAAATCATTCGTCCCTAAAATTGATTGTTCGTTCGAACGATTTATTATATATGTTCGAACTGTGTTAATTCCATTCGAACACTAATAATTTGTTCGAACTATAATAATGTCTGCTCGAACCTAAATAGTGTATGTTCGAACAAATGGAAATAGTTTTAGTTTGAATAGTTAAGTTTTAGTAAAATTTGGCCGAGATTTGGAACGCACTAATTTTCTAAACTTTTACCGTTTGAACGGTTTATTATATCCGTTTGAACTTTGTTAATTCAGTTCGGATGGTACCAAATCCATTCAAACATTAATAATTTGTTCAAACTAGAATAGTGTCAGTTCAAACGGGAATACTTTTAGTTCAAACGGTTAAATTTCAATGAAATTTGATTGAGATTTGAAACACGCTAATTTTTTAAAATTTTACCGTTCAAACCTTTTTTAACTTGTTCGAACAGTCAAGAATGTCCTAAAAAAAATATAAAGCCCCCAAACTTTAAGAAGTCTAGGATATTTTACAGCTTTGAGAGAGAGAGAGAGAGTAGCATACCAAAGATGGGAAAGTTTTGGGGTGTATTCTTGAGAAGAAGGGAATGAGAAGAGTTGTTTTTTCTTTCAAATAAATGGAAATTTTTTGTAGTTTGAATATGCATTTTTTCTATTCTCTACTATAATGTTTCTCTTTTTTATTCTTATAGGGGATGTTGGGTGCTCAAAAATTACTTTTTTCGTTTGTATTTGAGCTGGTTTACTGGGATAGATTTTATTCTTGTTTTCAATTTTGTTAAAATATATAAAAGCTTGTACGTTGTTTGCTAGAAATGTTGTTTTTTTGGTATCTTACGCTGTTCTTTATTGTTATAATATTATTTATTACAAATTCTGGATGCTTGGTGTATGCTTGATGTTTATATTTTGTAGGTTTTGTTCTTGGAAATATTTTGTAGGCTAATATTATTATTATATATGTAGTTTGGAAATAGTATGTGATTCTACCAAAATATTTAAGATGGTGCTTAAAATATAATAATGTTTGAATGTTATATTTTGTGAATGAAACATATCATCCTTAAGTTGAATAGATTTGGAAAGACAACAAAAGTAATAAAGTTTCAAACTTGGTCCGTTTCATTATTTTGTACTTTTTCGCATGTTTAAGGCTATGTAATGAGTTGTGTAAACACTATCAATTAATTTGTTATGGTTAAGAATTTGAGGAGATTTTGTAACAAAGATTTTTCTACAACTTTTATATTAATTTTCCAGATTTTATATAAATATTTGCTGCTAGGTGAAGGCAATAAATGGTTATATTTTTTAAAATTTTACATAAAAGTATTTGCTGAGAGCTCAGTGTGCACACTTTTGGTCACAAATCTCGTTTTTGCAAAATCATTTCACTAGAAAAAGAGTTTTGAGGCCAATGTTCCATCGCAAATAGCTATTTGAGGCCATATTAGCTATTTGCGATGTTTTAATCGTGGCAAATGTCTATTTGCAACTAGTTTTCTAAAACAAAAATCCATTTTGTTATGACTATTAGAGATGAAAATTTCTTTTCATCCAAAAAAAAAAAAAAAAAATTCCATTCAAAAGCAATGTTTTAAAAATCGTTCTGTTCCAGTCGAAATGGTTGGAATTTTTCGTGCCGAAACAGTAACCGGAATGGGATAGGTATCTATTCCATTTCGGGTCAAATTCTGGCCGTTTCGGTCAATTCTAGCCGGAATAGTAATTCCGATCCAAAATTAAAATTCAAATTAAAAAAAAATAAAAAAAAATAGCTCTCTTGTAAATAAATTGAAAAATAATGGATAAAATTGTACTTTTAGAATTTAAATACCCCTTTCCGTGCACTAGAAGTATTGTTACTTTTAATAATCTGTCTATTCTTTAATTTTTTTCCTTTATTTTTGTGTCTTAACTCAAGTTTATGATTTTTTTCAATATATATTCATTTTATAAATCTTTAATTCTTCTATATATATATATACACATATACATAATACACACTTACATATATATGTATTTATTTTATTAATTGTTAGTTTATATATACATATAAATATTTGTATATAATATATAATTAATCGCGAAACGGTACATTGAAACGTACTGGTACCGAAATATTCCATTCCAGTGCCTCAACCGGAATGGTCTCCGGAACGGATTTCAAAACTTTGTTCAAAAGTATTCAAATGGAAATGACAAATTTCAAATTTTATCCTAAAAAATTTTTTAATTTGTGAGAGACTTTTTGAGATAAATTTTTTAATTTGTACGTGAGAGACTTTTTGAGATAAATTTTTTAATTTGTGACAAACTTTTTGAGATAAATTAAGGAAGAAATTGAAACCTTTTGAGACAAAAACCTCCGTCCTTAAAAAGCAAATTTGTTGTAGCAAAGAAAAGGTCCTAAACCAGGCGCAATCTGGGTAGGAGGAACCTTGAATCAGATAGCACCTGGGTCAAGAGAGAAAAACTCCTCCTATAATCCAGACCATGCTTGAGTCATGATGTGTATTGTCTATGTTGCGATAAAGGGGTACGTGCCCTCTGCTACAATTAAGACGTGAACGTTGCGATAAAGGAATGCCGCCTCTCCTAATTGGGAGGAGGGTCTCCTTTTGACCTAATTTAGTGTCACTCGAGTATGATTCCCTAAACTATGGTCATGGATGATTTGGGCCGCCCCTGTAAACAATGAATCCCCTCTACCAATGGGAGCAAAAGGGAAGATTGCTGGCGATTTACGTTTCAGAATAAACACATTGTTTACACGGAAGTATGACATTTCATTTTTTTTTTTTTAAAGCTAAGACTCTTTAATGAATATAACAGATTATATAATATGTGATCATGTGTTACATACGTACCATGCTTTTAACTAGTATAATTTTTTTTAATAGTTGTTTTCTTATTCAGATTTTTAATATTTTTATTTTTATTTATTTAATATTTAATTAGATTTATTATTTATTTTCTTGTCTTTAGTTTTTTAGGTGTGGTTATATATATTATTAATATGAGTTTTGCTATATACAAGCAAACTTACGCACTAATCTGCATATCAATACTGATTCATTCACATTCAAAATTTAAATGAGTACTGTTTTTGATAAAATCTACTTTTTGATCAATCATTATATTGGTACACATATTAGTGCACAATTATACTTGCAACTAAATTTTTTCTATTAATATTAGCTTTTTACTTATTATTTATTTATAGATTTTTTTGAAGTTTTAATAACTTACAGAATATATTTAATATTTTTTATAAATAATTTAATGGAGCCATTGACGTGGAAATGAAATGTGTTGTGTAGGCTGAGACTCGATCGTGCAATATGGTGAAAATCCAAAGACTATTGAATCTAATTAACCCTTTTATCTAATTGTACACGAGAGAGAGAGAGAGAGAGAGAGAGAGAGAGAGAGAGAGAGAGAGATCAGACTAGAGATCAGCAAATCAAAATATTTTAATAATAGAAATTAAGTAAAGTAACTCACCCAGTTTACAAATTTCATTACTCTGAAAAGATGCCGGAAAATAAATCAAAACATACCAACTTAGTGATACATACATTTAAGCAAATTCACCATAAGAATCCTCAATAATGCACACTAGCACATAATCAGAGCCAATCCTTCGTCAGGATACAGGTCTAATCAGATCCAAACCGTCCATAGACTTCGGCTACACAAGTCAGAATTCTCTCCAGCTTGTCCACCACATTTAGGGTTAATACTTAAACCAACTTTTATTACCTTCATGACAAGCTTTGCCTCAGCCCTTGGAACTGAAGTATTCTAATAAAGACCGCATCCAAACAAACAGCAATACATGGAACATGATGAAAATTTAGTTTAAAAAAAAAAAAAAAAAATCAAGAGGCTTGGCTCTTGGTAATGATGCAACCATCAGCTGCCTAAGTTCACCCTACTATCCTCCTGTTTGGAGGCCCTCCTCGACTCCAACTTGATTCACGAGGCTCTCTATAGGTGTCACCTCCCTCAGCAGATCCCCTTGATCTTGTGTAAACTGGTCTCCAACTTGATTCACGAGGTCGTCTATAGGTGTCACTTCCCTCAGCAGATCCCCTTGATTCCATGTTAACTGGTCTTCGATATGACTGCTTCATATATGGGTCAGGCTTTGGAGCATTTAACCTTTTCTCTTTTTCCACTACTTGATATGGCAATGGTTGAATACCCAGCAAATCAGGTTCTTCAACATACCCAATCGGCCTTTTGGATTCATCCATTCTTCTAAATGTGATTGATATCCTAAAAATATATAACGAAGGGACACATTAGATTTAAACGAAAGCCACCTGTAGAACATCTACAAGCAAACAAGAATTATCCTCTACAGTTTTAACACCTACCTCTTTGTAGGAACTGCAGGCACACAATGCTTAGCCACGTCAGCCCCATTTCCATTCAAGACAAGAACAGATCTGGAGAAAAAATACTGACTCAATAATTGTTCTAAAATTTTAAAAAAATGGAACGATAAAGGTTCTACTTCGGCAAATGTAATGTCAGTTAAGCTGTGAAGAGGCCAAGAGAAAAACAGTAAAACTAATAAAGAGAAAAGCAGTAGAGAATATGACAAAGGACAGAAAAACAGGAAAAAAAATTCAGCATATCATACTTACCCAACAGGGAGTGGGATTGCAAAGTTGCCATCAAATTCGCCAGGACCCAAAATCTTCAAGTTCGATCCAAAAATGATATTGCACTCACTTAGAAAGGACACTGTGCAGAAAGGCCTCACAAAATCATGGTTGTCAATGTGCGGAGGTATACAGTCCCCTTCTTCATAGATGTTGACAATGCAACTATCAGGCACACAGGTCGGAGGAAGTACATGCCATCTGACCAGCCTTTTAATGATCATCTTGAAAAGAAAAGGCATAGGATCTACAGTATCGTTATGGAGGATACCAGGTGGATTACCATTTTTATCCTGGCACCAATAGAAAACTACTTAGCAGTTTATCATCAAACTTTTTTCTGTAATTATACTGATGACACCAGAGTTAATGAGAAACTACGAGTAATGGTAGTTGGAAAAACTAACCGTTGCATAATTGTAACAGCACCCAAATTGGATAGTTACACGTCCCTTCCCCCTCATCCACTTAGTGGGTGCCGTATATGTCCGTTCTGAAAGAAGTTTAGAGATACTTAAATACCTCAGGATATGTTCCCAAATCAGTTAACAAAAATCATAATGGAAGAAAAAACAAAGGAAATAGAACGAAAACTTTGTTTAAGAGAAAGAACGAAAAGAAAGTCCAATCCAAACAAATTCCTGGATACAAAAATAAGATAGACCTCAGGACAATAAAATTGTACATATTTTCCTGACTCAATGAAAGAAACACGTGCATAAAATCAAAATTTGATCATTGTGCATTTAGAGCTTCCAAATCAATAATCAGTTTCTATCAATTTTCTCAGTAGCCAAACAATAATAAATAGAAGGAAAAGATCAAGGTCAGAATATATCACATTGGCACTTACAATCAGGTGAGAAACATTCCTACAAATGGAGAAGATGGCAAACCATGGTACAGAATATTATTTGCATCTGTCGAAGAGTATATACTTGTGGCATTGTCTTTTTACAGCTATTACACACCAAGATAATAATAAATTCCCAGATAGGAAAATAGTATTTTTTTCACCAAAGAAAAGCGTTAGATTGTTTAGCACTTGTGCCTCCAACTAATATTAATGAATAACTACGAGAGGAAATTATTATTATAAAAACCGCAAGCACCTCAATCAATGATGCTGCTCAAACTCCCCCTCAAACATTAATAGTAACAAAATATGTAAAATCTAATGATTCTTGGATCTCTACCTTACATATTGACCCAATTCCCATTCAAGATCCCTAGGTCAGAAACTCCTACTTGCTCTATGATTCCAAATAAACAACAGAAGGACCAAACTCACCTATCAATAAACCAATGATTGCTAATACTAAATACAAGATTACACCAATATGGAGAATGAGAATCCACCACAACCATCCACAACAACCAATGCAAAGCAATCTATTATGTGGAAGAGCAATCTGTAAATAGAACTGTAATGAAATGATCTAGGCTGTTTGGATAGTGAAATGAGATGAGATGGTTTTATATGAAAGTTAAATAAAGTATTGTTAAAATATTATTTTTTTAATATTATTATTATTATTTTGGAATTTGAAAAAGATAATTTGAAATTTGAAAAAGTTGAATTGTTTATCATATTTTCTGTGAAAATTTTGAAAAGTTGTAATAATGAGATGAGATGAGATGGTTTCTGAATCCAAACAGCCCCTTAAATTGATATATCTTTATGTGACGAGAGTGGGCAAATACAGTTTAAATTGTAAAAATCTATCAAAACTGTAGGTTCACCAAATGCATCTCTAAAACTATGGAGTACATGAGTCTGTCATGTTGATGCCCTCGCAGGCATGTGTGTGAGAGAGACAGAGAGAGAGAGAGAGCAATTCTAGATAATATACATGGGCATTAAAATAACAGAATAACCATTACTATAATGCCTCGCCAAACAAACGAACAATCTAACAAATAACACTTCCTAATACCATTTTTGGGGCATGCACATTGCAGGCATTGCAATAACAAAGAATTTACACAAAAAAGAATATTCCTTTCCTAGTTACAGTGACCTTTTTTTTTTATTAAGTAAGAATAATTTATTAATCCACATACTTAGGCATGGAAGTTACAGTGACCAATTAATATAAACACACCCATGCATGTAAACCTCAATACCAACCTTCATATGCCAATCGGTGTAATCCAAACACAAAAGTAAACACAACTCTGAAGATTTGCAAAAAACAAAAAGACCCAGTCATCGAACTAACCTTTTAATAGCCCTTTCCTTCCGTTCTCCTGAGTTATATACACATAATCCACTATCCTCTTCTGCTCCGCCGCACTAAAGATACCAGTGTGAAGCTCAAGTCCCTCAAGAATATTAACAAACTTTCCCCTAAATCTTTCCAAGCAAATAAAGTCTTTCTTTCTCTTCACATTCATGAACCGAATGTACTCCCTCTGTTCCCTTGGCAGGTTTGTCTTCCGCTTCTCAACTGCCTTCATCGATATCCTCAATTTCCCAGTGGCAGCATTCACATCAACCACCCGTTTGGTCGTTGTCTCAGAGTCCTCCTCCGCCTCCTCCACCTCCTCACCCTCGTCCTCTTCCGCAAACTCGTCTTCTTCCTCCTGTGCTATGTCGGCCCAAGACATCCGATGATGGCTCGGTGATCCGCTCGTAGACTGTTCCCGAGCCACAGGCCTAGACCACCCGTCTTTCCAACTACCGATTGAATTGGTGTCACAGTTCTCATCGTGTTCGTCACTCACCTCTTGCCGCACCTCTTGATTCACCTCTTGCTGCAATTTGGGTATATCCGAATTCGAAGGATCCGAATTTAAAGGATCTGAATTCTCATTCGGGCTTTCAGGTCCGGCATGGGCATCAAGTTCTACGAGACATTTTAACAATTAAAATGTCAATAATAAAGATGAACAAAAACCCTAATAGAAGTCCCAGAAAAGCACAATCAACCCTGAGAAACGAAAGCCACTGAGGAAAAGCAAAAAGTCTAACGTTAACATGTAAAAGACGCTAATTTAGGAAAAATAACGCTATCCAAAAACATAGAAAGATAGAAGAGAATAAAAGGAACCATATTTTCAAAAGGAACAATCCCGTTCCCAATAACTTCACCGTAACTAAAACGCAGAGAATAATAAAATAAAACCCAAAACCCAAATTTAAAGTTGAGATTAAGGGCGGCTACCATGGCCGAGAGAGCGGACGCGATCCAAGAGGGTTTGGGAGCAGTCGGGGCAGAGATCTCTGGAGAGGAAGGGGATACAGTTGGTTAGGAACTCGGAGGCGGTTCGGAGCTCGGAGGTACTGTACTTGAGAAGAAAAGGGTCGCTCGGTGGGACCGAGCGATCATCCATGGCTTAGTCGACTCGGACGTGAGCAATCGGCGACAGGATATATTGAGTACTCTGGGAACAATAGGAAAAAGGGTTTTGTTGAGGTTATGGTCGAGAATTGCTTTGCAAACGCAAGTGGCTATACGAGGACGGGGGGATACATATGTATTTATAGGTATTGCCAAGGAGAAAGATTATCGGTTATTTGTTTCCTATTCAGATTTGTACTTCTTTTTCTTTCGGATTATCCGTTTCAGTTTCCTCATAGAATTTGTAATTTGTATTGTCTTGCACACTATTTTTGTCCCTTTTTTTATAATAATAATAATTATAATTATAAGGGAATCAGGATATGTCTCGACTCAATTTTCGGATTTTTCTTTAGGAAAGAGAATTACTATTTTACTATCTATTTATTACTTATTTTGTATTTAAATTTTATTTTTTATTTTATTTAATAATTAAGAAAATGACTATTAATAAAATTATATATTTTTAAAATTTTTTCCTAATGGTTAAGAATGTTAAAAAAATACTTAAAATAAAATAATAAAAAAATTAAAAAATTCTTAATACTTTATAAATAGTAAATAAGTAGTAATAGAGTAATAAGCCTATCACTATCATTTTCTTTAATTGTCGGATATACGATATGAGTTGTATAAAAATAGTAATACTATTTAAGAGAAACATTATTTCTAGAGAATTATTCTATCCAATTCTATTTTTATTTTTTTTAATTAATAAAGTATTATTTACTAATTTTGTAAATTTATTTTTTAAAATATTTAAAGTGATTTAAAAAATACTTAAAGAAAAAAATTTACACCATCACCCATTCAGAAGCTTTTGTGGGTGTAGCACCGCTCTAATATTTAATTATATGTTAGGCTAACAAAAATAAAAATAAAAATTGAACGCAGTAATGCTATATGTAAATGGGGTAATGATACACTTACCACTTTTTTATCACTATTTTACCACTTATAGTGTATTTATTTTTTTATCATTTTTTTTGAAGTATTTTTTTAACATCCTTAGCCATTAAGAAAAAATTTTAAAAATATATAATTTTAATAATAGTCACTTACTTAATCATTAAGTAAAAGAAAAATTTTTAAAAAAATTAAAAAATTAAAAAAAGTGGTAAAAGAGTGGTAAGATAGTGGTAAGGCTATCATTGTTCATGTAAATGTAGGATATATAGTCATGATGCAAGTCTTTTGAGAAAAATTGTGATTGATTAAATTTGCATATTTTAAACTTATACAAATTATTTTGCTTACATAAATATTCTAAATCGAAAGCATTTTTATAAAATGATCATAAGATTATCATAGTGTTTTTTGATAAATAAAGAATAATGTTATATATAATCGTACAATATATAAGTATTATATAGTAATTTAAAAAAAAAGAAATTTATTATTAAAAAATTAATTAATTTATATATAAATCTTATATTTATCAATTTTTTAAAATAATTATACGATATTTACGTATATAATTTTGATATTTTCACAAACAAAAGTAAGTATATATATATTAAGGAAAATTCTTCTTGTCATCTTCATAATTTATATACCATATTTATTTTAATTTTTTTTTATTTTTTCTATAATAAATATGTAGTGTGTGGATGATAAAAAGAATAATTTAATTAATTTAATAAGAATAAAATAAAATAAAAAATAATATTTTAATATATAAAACATGTGATTTAAAATAATGTGTAACATTTCTCATATATTAATATTAATATTAATATGGAGATCCAGTTTGAACAAACTTCTGTCCAAGTAAGCTTTATGTCCTTTCACTTCTTTCTGCTGGCACTATCTTTTTCTACGCCGTATTTAGCATATAGCGTGCTGTTTTTTTAAGCTACTTCCAATAATGAAATGAAAGTGTTTTATTTTATTCTATCCTATTTTATTATTGTAATGTTTTTAAAATTTTTACATAAAATATAAGAAAAAATTTAAAATTTTTTAATTTTAAAATAATAATATTAAAAAATAATATTTTATTAAATTTTTATTTAAAATCATCTCATCTCATTTTAATATTCAAATCACATTTAATTTTTTCATCAAGTTGTCGAATTATCATAAAATTAAGTGTGAGATAATGGTTGACAAGAATTTTAGTCTTGCTTCATAAACCTTTTAAATTATCCCATTTTTTTTTCAATATTTAAAACCATTCAAATATAAATATTTTTTAATGTATACTATTATGCCATCCAAGTTTGCCCACTTGGCATGCCCATGGTGCACATTGTACTTTCTTTTTTTTTTTTCCTTTTTTTTTTTTTTTTTTTTTTTTTTTTGCTTTTTCCTCTAAATATTTTTTAACGACCTTTAAACATTTTTTTTAAAAAATCAATATACTAATAGTTATTACCTTAATTATTAAGTTAAAAAAAATGAGCGGTCAAATTGATGGGCAAACTTAGACAACATCGTATGATTTTCCTTTTTCAATTTCAATTTTTTAATTTTTGCATATAATCATTACTTAATTATTATAACTTTTTCAAACTTTCAAACAAAATATAAAAAATATTTTAATTTTTTCAAATATCAAAACAAAAATTATATTATAATCCTATTTTAATTTTATAATTTTTTTTTCAGTAGCAAACAATGTGTTGCTAGACAAAATAGTGGAGCTGTTGGTGACATGGTGAGCAACAGACTGGGTGGATCTGCCATTGCCATAATGATTGTTGCAAGAATGATCCCAACTAGTTGGATATCCAACCAATTTGTAACAGGTTTCTTTCTGATGGCCAAGTGCTCCACAATGATCACACTTGGATCATCCACAACCATGTCCTTTAGATTCAGATGAGCAAGAGTAGGAGCTGGATCGATTTATTGTCATATCAATATTTTCAGTAATGGATGATGGAACATGCAACATTTGTTGCTTTTCTTCTTGATGGATGATGGACTAGATCTTGGCAACCGTTGGGAGATGGTCTTACTAATAGTAAGAATGTGGCTCCATATAAATGCATAAGAATCATTTAGACCCATTAAGAATTAAAAAATTTGTTCTGTGTCTTGAAGATGTTGGAGTTCCTTTTAGCGCACCATAAGAACAAATAGGAAGTTTGGCCAAAGCATTGAGTTCATCCCAATATGATTTAATGGTATTATAATAGACAACAACTGACATAGTGTCTTGAGTTAAGGTGCAAATATCACGTTTTAATTTAAAAATATGGGGATTGTTGCTTTGAGAAAACCAAGCTTCAATGTCAAGCCATATCTCTTGAGGATCATTGTAGTAGATGATACTATTGACAAGAGAGTTGTCAATGGAGTTCAGAAGCCAAGATAGAATCATGTCGTTGCAACGTTTGCACCATTTGATTTCTTCTGCTTTGGGAGGTTTGCTAAGGCTGCCATCAACAAAGCCAAATTTAGTTTTAGCGTTTAGTGTCATCTTCATGACTCTTTTCCATGTAGGATAGTTTTCTCCATTAAGAGAAGTGAAGACCAAGACTACACTAAGATGATATGCCGAGTGCAAGAAATATGGAGAGGAAACATCATTTGTGAGGAGAGGAAACATCATTTGTGAGGTTGGATTGTCCCAAACCAAAGTTGATGGTAGACATGATGGGAGAGAGAAAAAAAAATTACAGGATCGTGGGTCGCTCTGATACCATGGTACAAAGTAGTAGAGAATATGGGACAAAATTATCAATCTATTGCTCTATATTTCTACATAATACGCACAAAATTTATATACAAGTGTGCCAGCAGCTAGATCCCATAAATCATGGGTTTAGGAAGGAAAATATCTTCAGCAATAATCCTACACAATTGACTACAATGTATATAAGCAAAGAAAGACTAAAAATGTAAATCATATCATCAAATCGTAATATATGATCATCACTCGCATCGAACATAAACCAAAGGTAGATTAGGTTCACGATGATGACCAGCCAGAAGGTCGCGCATTGTTGAAAATTAGAGTATCGGTCATCTGAAGTGGATCGGGGCAGTTAATGAGGGGAGGAAGTTGATGGTGAACGAGCAGAGGAAACTGATGATCAAGCTGCAATGTAGGATCATATGAATGTCCAATATGGCCTCCTCCTCCATCAGGAATATCGGTAGTATTTGATGACATGTTTTTCTTTACCGTCTGCTATGTCCCGCAAAGAACCAAGCCATCTAGCTGCATATATATATAGATAATATAAATAAATAAAAATTAAAATATATTTGATATGGGCTGTAACATATATACTAAACCCAAGGTGCAAATTTATATAATCTAAGGGCCGTCATTATTAGTTACCAGCTCGTTGGTTTACCGGCCCATTAGTTAGTATCAGCACTGCTACAGGTACACGGCCATGCGTACCCATTGCGGAATCGGCTGACGTGGCATCAGCCGATATATTAAAAAAAAAAAAATGGAAATCGATTTCGTTTTAGGAAGAAACCAGAAGTTAGGTCCAAAACCCTTAATATTCTTTCGCCCATTTTTTTCTGTTTTCAGAAACCAGAACCTGTTGCTGTCGCCGTCGACTCCGGAAACCCAGAACCTCCGATATACTCCACGAGCGCCGAAACCCATTTTGAGACCACACTAACGTCGCCCTCGCTGTCGCCGTCGACTCCGGCCCACACTAACGTTGCCGTCGACTCCGGCCCACACTAACATCGCCGTCGCTGTCGCCGTCGACTCCGGAAACCCAGAACCTCCGATATACTCCACGAGCGCTGAACATGTTACACTAAAGTTTGTTTGTTTGCAAGAATAATGTAGGTACCGATTTTCTGTTTTCTCACCGAAGATCCCTCTTGAAATTGGGTCTATCTAGTTCCCTGGGTTTGCTTGTTCAAGTGGAGTATTAAACTATTTACCAACAAAAAAAATTCCAGTTTGGTTGGGGCATTATGGGTGTATCAAAAGCTGTGTAAAGAGACAGTAAGAGAGAGGCAAAGAGATGGGTTAGGTTGAATATAGAGCTGGCCTTAGCCTTCTGGGTCTGGTTTGTTATTTTCTTTTTTCTTTTTCATTTTTTTTCAACTTGGAGGGCTTTCGTTCATGATCTCTATGGTGGCAACGCTTCTGTCGCAGTTGAGCTTCAATCCTGGATATCCATAACCATCGGGTCGTTTCTCTCCCCAGAAAGGAAAACCAATATCGTTGATGTTTCCGCAGTTGAACCGCGAGTCGCGGCAGCTCGAAAACAAATCTTCGTAGCATAGAGATAGAGGAATCATGGCCAAAACCATGAATAAGAAAGATAAAGAAACAAGGGAAGAAGACGACGAGAGAAGCCAGCTGGAATCCATTTTCTGAGAGAAAAAAGTTGGTAGAAAAGTAGGATTGATGAGTAGAGATCGAATACAAAAACAGAGATATGGTAAGTTGAGAGTGGGAAGCAAAAGGAGAGTAAAGAATCAACAACCCACGAAGAGAAAGTGTGCTGCTCCTTTAATACGACTGAAAAATCGAGGGAAGGTTCCAACCCTGTGCGACGCACCGTTTCATTAAAAATATCACGTGGAACTCGTGTACGCAGTGGATACCCCAAGCCGTGTGCAAATAACATTTTTCTAGTTAGTATATATAATCTTAGAGACGGTCAAAAAGACTACAGCATTAATGATCGAGATATGAGGGATGGTTCCGTACGTATGTAACATACTTATAAATCCATTACATATATAATATTAGAGACGGTAAGGCTCAAAATACCCAAAGACTACTGCATGCAAAAAATTTAAAAAAAAAAAATTGAAATATATATATATAAAGAGAAATTATATTTATAGTTTCTATTTAGAGACTGCATTTGCAGATCATTTATTAAATTAAAAAAATTATTATTTTAGGAGAAATATTTTTATAATTCAAAAAAAAATTAAAGATAAAATTATTTAAATCTACATTACAGTCTCCAAATAAAGACTGTATATAACATTACTCATATATAAATTCTACTCATCATTATGGAGAAATCATATTTGCAATTCTAGAATATACAGTCCCTACATATTTCCTTTAAAAAATAAAAATAAATCTAGAACTCACATAAAAATTTTATTTTTTTAATAATGACTACTTTTTCTTAAAAATTTTACATGCACTGCACAATCTAGGATTGTATTACCCTGTATATATAAAAGATGTATATACCTTCATGTTGCCGTCGGGAGCACCAGTTGCCTTGGTTGCAGTCCTCGGATTAATAACATTCGGTTCAATATTCTTTGAAAGTAGTCTGTATTCGTGCATGATCCAGTTGGTTTTGGTAGGACGTTTTTGGGGTTTCCCTTCATAAAAGACAAGTGCCTTCTCGTACCCAATAGTGGGACTGTCCTTTGGGACCGGACGATCTCCTCCGGTAGCCTTCCAAAATCCCTTGCCAGCAAAACGGGCCGGACGGCTGCCATTTCGGTACCTCTTATTCCTTGGGGTGAAGAAATACAATTCTCTCTCGTACTCTTTCCGTTGAAACATATCTGTCCATAATATAAACACATAGATCATGAATAAAAATGTACATTAATGGCATTCAAACGAGGCATAAGTACAGCTTGCAGGAACCCAAAAATAGATCAGAAACTTTCTTCCATAACGAACATGATCACAACGTTAACTGATCTCACAGAGAAGGCAGAAAATAAACGACATATTTTTTAGAGAGATCAGATGCACTAACCATTGAGTTGCTTTGGACTGTACTCGTATATATCAAGATCTTGGATGATATTGGGCCACGAAAGAGGCTGATTCAAGATCATCTTCATCGAATAATGACGGACCAACTCTTCGTCAGTCGGGGAAAAGACATAACCAGGCAAAAAGAAATACAAGCTGTCTGTCCAGTTCATGATCTCTCCATGATCAAACCTTAAGAATTCCTAGTATATATAAATATGGAGATCTAGTTTGAACAAAATTTTGTCCAAGTAAGCTTTATGTCTTTTCACTTCTTTCTACCGGCACTTTCTTTTCCTACGTGTATTTAAGCATATAGCGTGCTGCTTTTTTAAGCGACTTCTAAAATGAAAGTGTATTATCTTATTTTATTCTATTTTATTATTATAAAATTTTTAAATATTTACATAAAATACAAAAAATTAAAATTTTAAAATTTTAAAATAATAATATTATTAAGAATAAGATTTTATTAAATTTTTATTTTAAAATCATCTCATCTTATCTCACTATTCAAACTGCATTTAAATTTTTTTATCAAGTTATCGAATTATCATAAAAGTGTGAGATAACTGTTGACAAGAATTTTAGCCTAGTTTCATAAACCTTTCAAATTATCTCATCCAATCCAAATATTTAAAACCATTTAAACATAAATATTTTTTAATAGATACTACTATG
The DNA here is from genome assembly GCF_018687715.1 of Carya illinoinensis. Lineage (NCBI taxonomy): Eukaryota > Viridiplantae > Streptophyta > Magnoliopsida > Fagales > Juglandaceae > Carya > Carya illinoinensis. The sequence goes on from NC_056759.1 coordinate 27,313,335, forward strand.
CCACCCAAGTTTGCCCACTTGTTGTGCCCCTAGTGCACATTGTACTCTCTTTTTTTATCTGTCTTTTTCTTTTAAATATGTTTTAAAGACCTTTAAACATTTTAAAAAAAATTTAATCCACTAATAGTCATTACCTTAATCATTAATTTAAAAAAAAAAAACATAAGCGATCAAATTAAGGAAGCAAACTTAGACAGCATCGTATCATTTCCTTTTTTAATTTTAATTTTTTAATTTTTGTATCTAATCATTATCTAATCATTGTAATTTTTCCAAACTTTCAAACAAAACATAAAAAGTAATTTAATTTTTTCAAATACCAAAATAAAAATTATATTATAACTCTCTTTTAATTTAATAATTTTTTTATTCAATTTTTTCTTTCTTATTTTTTAAAATCCCATAAAAATCTTTACTCAAACCATCTCATTATTATTAAAAAGTTATTTTTGTTTTTTTTATCTCATCTCATTTCATCTTATAATCAAATAAGGCCTTACACTTACAATAAATACATACATAAACGTGTGTGTATATATATTAATGTCTTCTTTACCTCTTGGTTTTGCTATCTATAAATTCTTTAATTATAATGAGATCTCATAAAAATAAACAAATAAATTGGTATGACTCGAAGTGATAATTAGATTATAAAATTATTTTTACTATAAAATTAATGTAATGTATCATATAAATTCACATAATTAATTTATAAATTTATTTTTATAAAGAAAATTCACAAGGCCGGATGGATGGTTTTCAATCCTCCACAGGTACTAGAAAATACGCTTTTTTCTTGCTTTCATCGTCACTGTCCTCGAATTGAGTTTTATTAATTGGTATCTGTCTTCAGGAAGCTGTTATGAAAGTATTTCAGAGAGCTTTGCAGTATAATGATCCAGAAAAGGTTTATCTAGCACTTCTGGGAATGTATGAAAGGACTGAGCAACATAAATTGGCTGATGAGCTTCTTGAAAAAATGATCAAGAAGTTCAAGCATTCCTGCATTTTTACATCCGTCAATGACGGTAAACCACGTAGGATTTGCAACTTGTGATATTCTACACCTGCATGTGTATTATAAAAATGTACCCAAAACATCACCAGCGAAAAAATGCGAGAAATCCTTTCTTCGTGCAGTGACCTTTCCTCTTCCCCCTCCCTCGCAAAAGATTTCACATCAGTTGAACCCATTTCCCTCCCTCATGCAGCGATTTCCTCTCTCCATGACAGAATAGTTTGGTTTAATGTGTTTCCCAGTTCATTATATAGAAAGCTAATGATAGAATAGTTAATTTAATTTGTTTTCCAGTTAATTGTATTTTGTTTTTAGTTGAAAATTTGTGGTGCTTTTGCACATAACCAGTATCAATTAGTTGAGTTTTTTTCATTACCAGTATCACATGTGAAATGCATAATTAATCGAACTCTAAAGATTGCATGATAAGCTTACCGGAAAGGAAAGGCATTGAGGAGAGAAAATCGATTAAGAAAAATCTAATTGTAAGTATAATTATGTATTAATCTACGCATCAATTTAATATGATTGGTTAAAAAGTAAATTTTATTAAAAATAATATTAATTTAAATTTTAAATATAAAAGAATCAGTATTAATATGTAAATTAATATGCGACTTTATTTATATGTAGTGAAACTCAATCGATTAGAGGGAGAAAAATGTATTCAGCTAATGTGAAAAAAAATTTTGCAAGGGAAGGGAAAGACGAAAGTTTTCTTGAGCGAGGGTGGGAATTTTCGCATTTTTCAGTGTGATGTTTCTAATCACATTTTTATCATGCATGCGGGTGTAGAATGTTACAAGCTGCAACTTATACGTGGCTTACTATTATTGGTGGGTGTAAAAATGTGAAAAGCATCCGTCAGGCCTGTAGTTTTTCTCTTTATAAAATTTATTATGATTTTAACACTTCTCTTTACTATAAAGTGAGCGTCTCGACTATAAAATAGGTAAACTTTTACGGGAAGCAAGCTTTTAGAAAATGCTAAATTCACCGAGAGATGAGTATCCATAATGTGTTCCGATTTATTTTATTTATTTTTTATTTAATAATTAAGAAAATCTTTTTTAATAATGTTGATAATTTTTTTAAAAGAAAATTAAAGACTAATATTTTCTTGTTTCATAACTAATTGAACTTGATACTTGTGCAATGAACAAATTAAAACTATTAATCTCATAAATAATAGCAATATCAAAAAATCATATAATTAATGGAAAATGATAGTATGATTATCATATATGCGCACTCATATATTTTTATATTTTCTTAATAGTTAAAAAAGTGACTATTAGTAAATTTATATATTTTTTATTTTTTTAATGGTTAAGGATGTTTAAAAAATACTTAAAAGAAAAAATAAAGCTTAAGAATTTTTTTTTTGTTGCAAAATTTAAAATTTACAAGTACCAAAATTGAAGTGTTTTTTAGTTAACAATCACATAAAATAACAAAAGTATTTTTTTTTTCTAACAGAGAATTGCTAGATTTACAAATAAATTTTATAAAAATAAATTCATAAATTGAAATAATTTAATATAATACGTTATATTTACTTTACAGTACTTTATAATTTTACTTTTATAAAATTTATTTGTGGATTAAATATTTCTTAAAAACATCCACTACAAGATTTAGGGCCTTTTGCAGCGATTTTAAATTTGTTGAAAATAAAATCGCTGTAATAGTCTGTTAACAGCAGCGATTTTGATACGCTGCAGAGTTTTAAAACAGTAAATTTCTTTAAAGACAATTTACAGCGATTTTATCTTTATTGCAACGAAAATGATTGCTGTAAAAAAAATACCAGTTTATTGCCGAGAATTGCAACAGTTTTTAGTGTTATTGCAACGATTTTTGTCGTCCGAGTTAGGGAAATGTTTTTGCAGCGCTGTATCGTTCGCCACTACAGCTCATGACCGCGCCAAACATCCTATTTCACTTAAAATTCCCCCCAACTTTTTTTTCCCTCACGTTTGCTCACTCCGACCGAGTTTTACCTTTCTGCTGCACTTCGACCCGTTCCCACCAAGCTTCATCGTAGCTTAATCCACCCAAACGAAAAGAAATTTCCCCTGTGTTCTCGAGTGGCTTCAGCTCCTCCACCTCTAGCCACTTTCCCGTTTCTCCCATTCGGGTTTCGTTCTATATCAGCCCTTTTTTGGTTCAGATTTTTCAAAAAAGATTTTGATCTCCCAATCGTAAACCCTAGTGTTTACGAGTCCTTCCATACCTACATTTGGCTATCGTCACCGTTTGGGAAGCTGAATGGGTCCGTTTCCACCTTCGCTGGAATAGACGATTCCATGCCTCCATTTCCCATCCGAAGTGCCTAGTCCTCTGTTTTCCAGAATGATCAAACAAGGCTCCAGGTATATTCTATTTCTTGTGAATTTATGAAACCCCTTTACGAGTATCTCCTATTTCTTGTGTATCTTGCTACATTAGGGATATGAAAGTGATGTGAATGTGTGTCTGTTTGAGGTATAATGGTTGTGTATCTGCCTCTTGTGTTTGGATTGCTCAATCTGTGTGTATGGGATTGCCAAATTATCATACTTTTTTAGTAATTTTGTTATAAGTTTATAAAGACCCTATAAAATGGCTTGAGATTTCTTCCATTTACGTAAGCTATACGTAAGCTAACTCATCACTATCTTTGGAAGACAGTGATGCACATGCCCACCTCCCTAACATGTATATATCTAGGGTATGGTATGAACTCAATCTACTTGTTGGTGATTATGACCTTGTATGAGATTATATACAATCCATTATGATGCGTTTTGACAATATTATAGTTTTGTAATTGTCTGTATAAAATTAGGTTCTGATTATATACTTTTATGATATATAACTACAATCCGATTTATTAAAATAAAATTAAATCTATAATGTCTTAGTAAATAGTTATATATATAGGTTATAATTTTGAAGTATAAGGTTCAGTAAGAGAGGTTTTCATGACTTCAATTGATCTTATGGGAAGTACCCAAGATAATACCTAATGCATTTCCCTTCAAATGTGAAAGATGTTCACCCATTAGCCTTGTAATAGGCTGTAATATATAGCCTCCAAAGTCCATGCATGTGACTGTGTTTATGGAGATGCTGATTCTGTTATGCCCAAAGATGCTTTTGTCAATGGGAGAACATTTCTTTCTGTGGTGAGAATTTTCTGTCTGTCCACTGGCAAAACAAAAGAAAGTAGCATTTTATTAGTTATGATACCAAAGTTTATTAATAAAAATGGGGTACAACTAAATCAGGAACAACTTCATTCAGGGATTTCATCCTTAAAACACAGGGATGACCAAACCTATGATGCCAAAGTTTAACCAAAGTGCATTTCCTGGATACAAAATAAACAGATAGTTGTTCAAATACTCATTTTTGAACAACTGAACAATTTGATCTTGTTCATTGTGATTTATGGAGATCATTATACATCCACAAACCGTTGAAGGTCACGAATATATCTTAAGGCTAGCAACATGATTGTACATGTGCTACATAGGTATATCTTTATTAATGTCCATTTGAAGTCTCAATCATCATTGCAAATATGCAATCCAAACTAATTAAAACACAACTCAAGGCTTCAGAATTAAGAAATTCTGTACTAATCATGGTACACAATTTTTCTGTTTGTCCTTTTCTAAAGTCTAAAGATGTCTTACATCAGTTTAGTTGTATTGAAGCTCCACAACAATTTCTGCTGTAGAGTGCAAGCGCTGCAACCACCAACATATTCTAAACATAGCTTTGAAAAATTATGTTTCAATCTCACTTGCCTTTTCTTTTATATGGTGATATTAACTTTTTCAGCCACTCATATATCTATTAATCTACCACCAACACTTATTTTGAATAACAAATCTCTTTGTGAATTACTTTTCCATTCTCCTTCTAGTTATGATCACCTCAAAACTGTTGGATGCCTCTGTTTTGCCTCATTCTTAACTAGATCCCGATCCAAATTACAACCTAGAGCACAAAAATATGTTCTCCTTGGTTATCATTTTGTTATAAAAGGTTATAAACTCTTAGGTCCTGTTATAAATGAATATTTTATTTCTAGACATATTGTTTTTCTTGAGCATGTCTTCCTCTATAAAATCTTGGCCTCTTTGCCTTTTCCTTCTCATACCATCACCAAATCAATCATAAATAGTACTTCTTGTTGTTCTGCCTTCAACAACTCTGAAGTTGATCAACTTAATCCCTACATGGAGACATCTCTTTTATAAGACCTTCTTTATCTCCATATTCAAATAAAGTTTCAAAATGATTGTATCTTTACCATTTTGAATTTCATCTCAAATTCAAGGACCTCTTGGTTATTTGTAGAATTCTTATTATATCTCTTCTACTACACACTCTACATCATATTTTTTCTTGTTCTACCATAGGTTCTTTTTCTCATCCTGTAGGTTCTTTTTCTGTTCCTGTAGGTAGTCAATATGATATTATAGTAACTATCCTATGATGATATCAGCGTTTTTCATAGATATAAATACTTTGCCCTTGAATTTATTTTCTGTTATACGTTGTTTAAATTTTATCATCAGGCAATCCAATACTCTCATTGGAGAGATGCCATGGTTTTAGAGATTGTAGCCTTGGAAACAAAAAATACTTGGACTATTACACTTTATGACTTGAGATAAACAACCCATTTGGTTGTAAATGGTATATGAAGTCAAATATAGAGCTGATGCTTATACTGTATGAATTTCCAACTGGGTTGGTTGCTAAGGGTCAAAACACTTTATGTGTTTTGTTGGATTATTTTGAAACCTTCTCACCTCTATTCTAAGATGGTCACTAATTGAACCTTACTTGCTATAGCAGCCGCCCAGAAAGGGCATTTAGTACAGCTTTATGGGTTTAATACTTTTTTAACATGGTGATTTGTTGGAAGAAGTTTACATGATTTTACCTCATGTTTTCAAACTAAGGGGAGTCCAAAGTTTGCAAATTAAAGAAGTCTTTAAGGTTTGAAGCATTCCTCACATAAATTAGGTTGTTTTGAGTTCAATAAACACTTTTTTTGCACGCTGTTTTGTAATGCCCAGAACTGCTTATTCCCTTTTCACTAGACTAGTGGCAATTCATTTAATGCTTTATTTGTATATGTTGAGTTATATTCTAGAAACTTTCAATGATTTCCAAGTGTGTTGATTAGCTGAAACATTTGATTGATGAAAAATCAATGATGATAAATCTTGTAAAGCTTAATACTAGTTCCTTGGTCTAGAAGTGGCTCGATCTTCTCAAGACATTTCTTTATACCAACGATAATTATGCACTTGAGACAGTTCAAGAGGCTAGTTTGCCTGATTTTGTGCCCTGCCATATGACTTGATTTTGTAAAAGTGTTACACGTGAAAAACCCATTATGCATGAATGTCCAGCCAATTATAGCAAAATAAATGAAAGATGGTAGCATACTTATTTCATCCTGTAACACAAACTACTAACAGGCTGCAGGCATTCTGTGCATATGCTTATACAGACCCTTGTACTAATTTCGAGAACTCTGACTTTAGGCTGTCTCAGATTGAAAGAGGAAACTCATCAGATAAGAACATCAAGATGAAAACCAAAAACCTATAACCAGATGAAATTAAATATATATATATATATATATGAGTAATGCTTTTCAACTTCCTATTAACCATCGTCCTGTTATGTGGCATCAAATTTTTGGAAAATTACTTTTTTTTATTTTTCACCTACTTTAGAAAAAATAAATTCCATTATTTGCCAATCATCATCCTAGTTTAGGGTACCCAATTGTTGGTTTTTGTGGTCTAGAATACATTTTCCAAAAATGGGTGAAAACTTGGGGTGAAAAATGGAAATCATTATTGTGATAAAAAAACATATTCTTATAACAATAATAAAACAGTTGGTGCGCTCAAGTTGTACCATGTCCTGCCTCCAATATTCCCCTAATGTTCATGTGAATTCCAAAATGTGGAATTTATCCATACATGCTAAATAATAATATTTTGACTATAAGCAAGTTTCATTCAAAACTTGAAAAATATGGCTGTGAGAATATTGTGTTATAATATCTACTTACCTAGGATGGATTTATGCTCCTCATAATCCATGGTGCTTAAATGGGAAAGGAACTGTAGTTTTAGGATATACCACAAACTATCTGTTTAAACTGTAGTGTTGCAAACAAGAAACTCCTTCATTCCCTTTTTCTGCAGCAATGTGAACTTGTACGTGAAAGACTGCCTAGCTTGAATTAATGGTATTTGGAACTTAATGTACGAAGGCCCATATGGTCCAGTAGGAAAGTCTTTGCTTATCCAACTTTAATTGGATAAGCATTTTAATAACAAAAGAAAATGAAGGAAGATTCATAGCAATCAGCTACTTTTATCCATTATGTTTGGGGCATAATGCTGTCTTACAGTGTATGGCATTTCCTGAAACTGTTGAGGCCTTCTTTGATATTGATACCAGTGGCATTTTTGCATTGTATGGTGTCTCATTGGTAATTTCTTCATCTTTTCTATCATCTTCTTGGGCATATATGACTGGGAATGGAAATATTCTGTTCATAGTGACAATCTTCCTGGTGTTTCAATAGAAATGCAAATTTCCATTCTTTGAACCTATATATACTTGTATGTCATTAAAAGTTACCTTCAAGCGCAAACCAGCCCGAAATACGATATATATAGAGAAGAACACATGATAAACAGGTACATCTAGAAGCAGGAGATCATGATCGATCATTTTTCTGAAGTGTAGCTTCCAGTACTGGCAGTCACCTTGAATTGCTGTGATTTAACCTGGTTGAGCTTCCTCTAGCCCATTGTGCCGTGAGATGCACAACGGGCTAGAGGAAGCTTTTGTTGGTAATTAACAGATTGCATAAGTACTACTGAAGTACTTATGCAATCTGTTGGTCTTATATTATTTATTCACACGGGTTTGCATAGTTGTATAATGTTTTAATGCTTTCATGATACCTCTAACATGGATTGGTGATAATAAGTGTTGGGAATTGATTATCTAATGTGAACCCCTATACTAGTAATGAGACTCCTCTTATGGATATCTTTTTGAAGGACAAGCATTTCTAACTTGGAATTGGCCGTCTTTCCTATCTGTAATTTTTTTCTCTATATAAATGTTTCTGGTATTGATATTAGGTTCTCTGGAAATTTAATACATATATGGGTATACGTATTCAAGTCTTGCCTGTTATTTATGTCGCATAGTTGTTTCCTAAACAAATGCCATCATTGTTTTGTACCCTAGGAAAATTAGGCTGTAAACGGTGAAGTGCAACTTTTGGTGGTCCATTTGGGTGATTCTTCTTATTATCTTGCGAACAGGGGCCCTTTTCGAGGTAATTACTGTATATGTCTTTAAGTAACCACTATTATATGCCTTGATTGATATATTTTATACTTGAGGAACAAACCATGCTACCATATGTTTCAATAGGTAGCAATATGGTAGTTTCAGTTCTGTTGGTTCTCCCTCATGCTTGTCGGCATAATTCCATAAGATGTGAAGTTTAGCAATGCTACCTTCCAGCTAGTTTTCCTGCAATTGGTTTTGTGACACTAATATTTTAAGTCCAGCCTCATTATGAGTATATGTACATGCAAGGTTGTGCTTCAATAGATTTCCAGTGGGGTCAATATTACCCTTCTCACTCATTTTTGGAACTCTTATTTTTATATTTGCAAATTGCACCATTTGACCCCGCTTGCTAAATTATTGAACATGTTTGGTGGCTGATGTATCAGAAATTATGTGTTTTATAAATGTCTAAATATAATACACCCTTTTGTAAATTTTTGTATTTAATACATATATGATATCTAAACGTGCATGTCATTTTTTCAGTTAGTAATTTAGATTCTGAGAGTATGATTTCGTACATAAAAACATTGTATGTCAATAACCTGATTATCATTCCTTGCACAGTAATTTGTCCTGCTAGTGTAAAGCTATTCTGAATACATATGATATTTAGGTAAAACCGTTTCCCCTACGATGACAACACGCCAAGTTACTGGTATAAAATTAAAATCTCGTTTCACTTTATGGGGTGAGTGAGCCTTCTACCTATTGTATTATCAATTTGGGGAAAAGTCGTCCATGATATACATGTTCATCATACACTGTTAACATCTACAAGTCATTTGTGAATGGATTCATTAAACATGAATCCACATCACTATCACACATCCTTCCTTTTTCACAACCTCCATACTTTAGTAGGATGTACCTTCGTTTAGCAATTGCAGTTCAAATTTGCATTTTGAACTGCAATTTCATGAAATAAGTATCTTAATTTCAAGGAGAAAAAATTACCTATATATACCAACTACACGCTTCCATAACCTCCATTCTAGTTCTAATTCCTGTTAGCATCTTTATATGCATTTTAACGCCATATACCAACAACTACCCAGATAGTACCATATTTAACATCTTGACATATTCTGCAGCAATTGGTATACTCCTGGCATGTTAAAACCAAACTGTTCAACATAACCTGTATCATTCCACAACGATCAGCATGACAACCCCGGTTAGCATCATCACATCCATCTTCTCTTGTCATCCACTACATGTTGCTTCGAGTTGGATGCTTATATTCTGAATACACCATTCCACTTTCGCAAAATCATTGAGATCTTTCCTCTTAGCTAAATGGAACCCTATTTACTATACCAAGTAACTAATATGCTGATTTCAACTATTTTAGATGGACAAAAGCTGGATGAACTTGCCTAATAGACTTCGATCGCCTGCATATGCCGAGGGGGTTAACACTTTCCTCAACCTAGCACGAAACCATTCTCGAGGAAGTGATCGCATTCGATGTCCATGCCGTGCATGCTGTAATACTCTCTTCTTGCCTATATTTGATGTGGAGACTCACTTGTTTATGAAAGGGATCAACCCAAATTATACCCAGTGGATCTTTCATGGGGAGGAGGAAACACGAAATTTCAATGATGACGACGACGATAGTGTTGCTGATTCTTCCAATGAATACATTGATGACATGGATCATATGTTAGATGACATTCGGGCAGGCACATTTGTGGACCACGCCCAAGATCATAGTAATCCATTGCCAACTGCTACGTCAATACCAGATCCTGACATCCTGAGTTCATCTTTTGAGCAGCTACTAGAGGATGCCCGACGTCCACTTTTTCCTGGCTGTACAAAATTCTCAAAACTGTCATTCATTGTGAAGTTGTTACACATTAAGACACTTGGTGGGTGGTCAATAAAGTCGTTTGATATGCTACTTAATTTGTTGCGGACTGCCTTTCCTGATGCTGAATTGCCACATTCATATGAGGAGTCAAGGTCATTGGAGTGGGGTTTGGGTATGAATTATCACAAAATTCATGCATGTCCCAATGACTGCATCTTATTCTGGAAGGAAAATGCTGATCTTAATGAATGTCCTACCTGTAAGGCTTCAAGGTGGGTGCCTAATACACACAATGCTCGTCCTATCCCTAAAAAAGTGTTGAGGCATTTTCCTTTGAAGCCAAGATTGCAACGTCTTTTCATGACTGCAAATATAGCACGTGATATGAGGTGGCATAAAGAGCAACGGCCAACCGATGATGGGGAAAGTATGAGACATCCTGCAGACGCAGAGTCCTGGAAGAGATTTGATGAAGACTATAGTTGGTTCGCACAGGATGCTCGCAACGTTCGGCTTGGTCTCGCAAGTGGCGGTTTCAATCCTTTCAACAATATGGCTAAACCGTATAGGATTTGGCCGGTTATCCTGGTACCGTATAACTTGCCACCGTGGTTGTGCATGAAGGACCAATTCTTCATGACATCCCTCATTATTCCTGGACCAAAATCTGCAGGTAATGACATTGATGTTTACTTGCAACCGTTAGTCGACGAACTTCTTGAATTTTGGGAACAAGGGGTACCTACGTATGATGCCTCCACAAAGGAAACCTTCATGTTGCAGGTTGCTTTAATGTGGACAATCAATGACTTTCCAGCCTATGGAATTCTTTCTGGTTGGTCAACAAAAGGAAGATTGGCTTGTCCTACTTGTAATGAGGGCATAGACGCCAATTGGTTGAAGTATGGCAGAAAACATTGTTATATGGGACATCGTCGTTTCTTGCCGCCCCATCACATGTGGCGAAAGAGAAAAAATGACTTCAATGGTAAAGAAGATCATCGCATGCCACCAAGGGTTTTAGAAGGATCAGATATTGAAGCTCAGCTGTTGATGCTTGGGGATGTGCAATTCGGTAAATCTTATCGAAAGAGAAAACGAACTGTTGAGGAGTTGAACTGGACAAAATATAGCATTTTCTTCAAGCTACCGTATTGGATAACCCTACGTCTTCGACATAATCTAGATGTCATGCATATTGAAAAGAATATATTCGATAACATATTGAGCACTTTAATGAACATTCCTGGTAAAACTAAAGATAATATCAACTCTCGACGTGATCTGGAGATTTTTGAATTCAGAAAAGAATTACATTTGAAGTATGACGGTGAACGTGTTACAATGCCACACTCAATGTATACATTACACGGTGAGGAAAGGAAGAAGTTTTGTGAATGGCTGGTCGATGTGAAATTTCCAGATGGATTCGCTTCGAACATCTCGCATTGTGTTTCTTTACGAGATTGCCGAATCTCAGGGTTGAAAAGCCATGACTGCCATGTTTTCATGCAAAGACTACTTCCTATTGCTGTTGGGGGGTTTTTACGACCTGATATTGGATTGGCCTTGACTGAACTGTGCACTTTCTTCAAGGGGTTGTGTGCTCGAACCCTGGATGTTAACCAAATATCACAGTTTCAAACTGATATTGCCACAATTCTATGCAAATTGGAGATGATATTTCCCCCATCTTTTTTCGATGTCATGGTCCACCTAGTTGTGCATTTACCCCGTGAGGCCATACTTGGTGGTCCAGTACAATATAGGTGGATGTATCCATTTGAGAGATATCTCGGCAAGTTCAAGCGGTATGTTAAGAATAAAGCCCGACCAGAAGGCTCAATAGCCGAAGCCTACATTCACATTGAATGCCTAACATTTTGCTCATTGTATCTCCAAGATGTTGAGACGAAATTTACTCGAGTTGATCGCAACATTGATGGTGAAGCCGAGAGTATAGATGGATTCAAAATTTTCAACCAAAAAGTTCGTCCGATTGGTACCGCTTCCAACAGGCAATTATCAGATAAACTCCTAACTGAAGCAACCTGGTACGTCCTCAACAACTGCGCTGAGATTGGACCTTACCTAGAGTAAGCATTAATAATCCCTCAAGTTTAAAAAATAGTAATTTCAGCTTTTTGGAGACAATCCTACATATCTTTTTGAAAATGATGATAATCATTTGGCTTCTACAAATGCAGGGAGCATTACGAGAAATGTAGGGTGCACAACCCAAATTCTATTGATCGAACACATCATACTGAATTTCCAACTTGGTTGAAGAAACGTGTAAGTTAGCTTCCTCCCTATCTATTTAGATGAACCCGACCCTTTAGGATTGGCCTTCAAAAATCTATAACTGAGGCGCTTCCAACAAAATATTGATGTAGGTTCAAGACCAGCGTATCACCAACCCACTTGATGTGGTCGATGATCTATATGCATTAGTTTGTGGTCCTGAACGGTGGGTTGCATCCTATACTGCATGCGTAATAAATGGCAAAAGGTTCCATACTAAACAACGTGAACTTCGGCGCCGTACACAGAACAGCGGGGTGTTGGTAACTGGGGATGAAAATACTAATAATGTAGACTTCTACGGTGTTATTAATGAGATCGTGGAGTTACACTACATGGGTTGGCGTCGGGTGTACTTATTTATGTGTGATTGGTTTGACGTTGGTGATCCAAGACGAGGGGTACGAGTTGATAACCATATGACTAGTATCAACATGGATAGGACTTGGTATAAGGATGAACCATTTGTGTTGGCATGCCAGGCTTCCCAATGTTTTTACATCAGAGATATAAAGGCTAAAGGGAGATGGTTTGTGGTGCAGAAGTACACAAACAGGAATGTATATGACATTCCATCGGTGCCAAGAGTGTTAGAAGACCTTGATGGCTCAACAAGTGATGATGATGCATATCAAGAAACTGAGGAGTCATATGATTATGCACCACTGCAGTGCAATGCATGTCCAGTGACAACTCCACTGAATAGGGATGATGTAGAACCTATCTTGATTGATGCACAAGATGTGACAAGTTCGGTTGGTCAGAAGGTGGGTGAGGAAGACTTTATTGACGATGACATGATTGATTCTGGTTCGGGAGATGCTTCTGGTGATGGGGAATATTCAGATGAGGAGGACTTTTCCACAGATGCCGAGTCTCTATCAGCCTAGGCAACTGGCTAGAATTGTTGCTGCATCCAAGATATTTGAGTTTACCTTTATCAAAATGTGTATTAGGACAATATGCAGTTTCTAGATATATATGTATGCTTCTTTCAACTCCAACTAGAATGATCTGACATTGTTATGAGTCGTTCATTTGGGTCAAGTAAGATGATAACATTTCATATTCAGTAGTTTGAAAAATCATTTACTTCTTCATGGCAGTTACTTTTTGATTATAGGTGTAATGGTGTTTCTTACCTGCTTGGCTTTTTGGTCAATTCACGTTGATGCAAATCATGCACTGTTTGGCATGATTAATGCATGTAAACTTTGTACTGAAAAATGAAGTAGCATTGATTACTTCCCAACTTTGTCATTTCCTTGATCTCTAGTGCATACAACCATATATATGACATGGCTTATATAATATTGTCCGATGTTTAATTGATTGAAACATGTGCCAACTCCAACTCCTATTGCTAAATTAATTATAAACTTTTATTTTAAGACATCCTGTATATATATAACATGTTTTTAATTGACCATGTGGGCTTATTGTTGTTCTTTGGCTAGTAACCAGGTCTTGACCAAATTGCACAGGGGGACGCCAATTTGAAGTTTGTCTATTGCCAACTTTAGATAGCAAGAAATGAGGATCAACCCCGGAGGTAAATAAGTTTGTCTATTGGAATTCCTTTTAGTTGGTAGAGCGGGCACTTTTCCAATAATGTTATAATACAACCCCTATGGATTGCTATATACGTGTACAAGTGTGGTAAAATATAGTAATACACTGTTTGCAGTTGATATTAGTCGCATTAAAATGGGTTAGTAGACTGCTTTTTCATTTAATGTGGATCCCACTCAACTACTCATTGGTTGGAATCGCTTCTGACTTGTGAATGGGGTTTTTTATATATTTGCAGATGACATGATCGAAGAAAGTTCCCGAGGAAGAGGGGCTGGACGACGTGGAAGAGGCCGTCGATTTGTACCCTACTCAACCAGAGCACGCCGACCACGAGGAGTTCGTATTAGTTCATACCACAGCCCTGCAAATGAAGATAATGAGTCCGGCTCGGATGACTCAACTCAGCCTCCCAGTCATCCATGGGAGCCTCCATGTCCCATTCCGATGCCCCCACCCGAGCCGGATAGAGAACCCTCACCCGTAAGAGAGCCTCAACCTACTGGGGGGAACATTGTTACTATTGTCCCCCCACCTAACGGAGAAAATATGGGTACAGTTGTCACCCCACCAAACGGAGATAATATCGGTACGGTTGTCATTTCTTTACCCTTTTGGTATAGGCAAGAAAGATGATTTCTTAAGATTGATAGTTTCTTTTTGTTATGTTTGTAATACAGATGCGACTGCCCCCACAATGACTGAAACAAACCAGGAGCAGCCCAAACGGAAACGTGGGCCAGCTAAGTGTATTGCGTTCGAAATGTTGAGACGGCAAGGAAAAGTTTTGTTGAAGATTAATGATGGCGAAACAGCACCATGCTGTACGAACTCTTCCATGTTCACAGCACGGCTAACGCAAATTGTAAAACAACACTGCGATATGAGCTATGCGAGATGGACCAATGTGCCACAAGCACTCAAGGATGAGTTGGTCGACCGTGTGAGAGTAAGATATGTGCTTTTCATTTTGTACAATGTATAGAGGTGGGCGTACAAAAGAGAATAACATGTTAACATGATGATCATCAATGTAGGCTGACTTCGTGTTGGATTGGGATCGGGAGAATCATAGGTTGACCGTCTTGAAGCAGCTGCGAAAGAGGTTCAATGCATTCCATCACCAATTACACAAAAAATATGAATCTTATGAAAGCCACGAAGAGGCATTGGCCTTTGGATGTTCAATGGTTGACTTGAACGTTTGGGTTACCCTGTGTCGGAGGTGGGGAAGCGAGGAATTCAAGGTATGTATTGGTTATTGAAAATTTATAATTTTGGAATTTAACAAGGGCATGCAATGCATGTCTATTTATTATGTGGTTTGGGTAAGCTGACATTGGGTATACAATGGTAGAAAATGGCTCGGCAAAATCGGGAGAATAGAAAGGCGTTATATGTCAACCACACAGCTGGCCGGAAATCCTTTGTAAGGATCTTGGAGGAGAAGGTATGTAAAAAGACACTGATTTTAGTCTAGTATGCTGTCACAACCCATTGTCTTGCTGATCATTTCTATCACAAACCTATTGATGCATTCCCACTAATCTACTGCTATTACAATAAATCTGGCCAAATAATGTACTTAACATACAATTGTTTGTATTGGTTTATATAACTGAGAGCAATATAGAATGATTGAATTAGTTTGTGACTATATGATATAGGAAATGTAGGGCGGCCTTGTGTTTTTGTCTCTTGTGTATTGATTTGATGTGTTTGTGTGGTTGACGGCTAGCATTTGTGCATATCTTTCCCAAAAAAATATTTTGATCTCACATGAACATATACCTAACATCCTTACACACTTGTAGCGGGCTGCAAATGCGGATTTGGTGGAGTTCTATAAAGAGACTCATTTCTCAAAGAAGACCGGAAAATTTGTCACATCAGCAACTGAAGCCACTTATGTGAGTATGATTAACCTTACCTAGGTTATATATTGTGTTTCAATGGATAGTTACCAGCTTTTGCTTCTGAATGGGGGTTTTTCATATGTCAGTACACGACTTATAAATTTTATCTAATTTATAAAATTTTCACATGCAGAAGGAGATGGTTGAGAAGCTGGATGGTCTTGAGCCTGAGCAACGCACCAATGAGGCAGCAGTAAGTGTATTTAGGGAGGTCCTTGGCTCTAGACCTGGATATTCAAGGGGGCTAGGAGAGATGGTCATACCGGAGTCGACAAGACAGCGAGACAGGGAGAGAGAAAAAGAGTACCTTGCAATGATTGAAAAACACAAGCAAGATGCAGACCAATACAAGAAAGATGCTGAGAATTATAGGAAAGATGCAGAGGGGTACAAGACATAGCTTGAAGCTATTGAGGATGAAGTAATGAGACTTCGTGAGAGGCAAAATGAAACTGATAAGTTGATGAAGGAATTTTTCCTCAATTTCCGGGGAAACACGGAGTCTCTCCAGTCTCGTGGAGAGACTCCTTGAGCGTCAACGATACATTTATCCTATATATTTTTTGAGTAGTTTGGGCACTTTTTGGTCTTGTTTTGATGGTGGGTGGCCAAGCTATAAACTATATATATATAGTTTGTCCTACACACACATATATATATATACACACCCAAAGAGGAAGGTTGTCTACTTTTGTAATGTGTCGGAGGCAAAGGCAGTTGGTGGTTGTTTTTGGGCTTGACTGTATTCAACTTCAGATATAGTGAAGCAGTGATGTTGGATAAGGACAACTGTTGAGGAGTTTTTTGGGCGTCACATATAGTCAAGCTTCCAGCTGTTGGATAAGGATGTGACTGGCGTGGGCTCAAATGAATGTTCAGCACACATCACTGGGTTGAAGTTTACAGGATTAAACCCTGTGCGGTAGATGTAAATTTAACTGGAAGTTAAGTAACCCAAAGATTCCTTCTTTTTCAATTGATACTACATTGCTTGGGGGGTTTTCATGATAAGGCCTTATAATATCACTTATAGTGAGGGACTTATATGCAACCTTAAAGAGGTTGGTATATCCATGATTAATGATATGATTCTAGCTTAAACCATCCTTAATCTTCTGTGTGAACATTAGTATTAAGGCTACCTTAGAGGGATAAGAACTCCAAGCGTATCAATGCTTTTAAATTTCTGCCATATACTGTGTAGGAAACCATACTATGTATAACACAAGATGCATTGTGTATTATTTTTCAGTATATTTATGGTAGAGAGGTCTCATCCCATTCTTTTAATGTATTTTGACTCTATAGGAAAGATGAGGCAATTGGTTGGCAACACTACAAATTATCTTGCATCCATATCACATGGAGTGACCGGGGTCTCATATATCTTGAGGTATGGTAAATGCACTTGCCATATTAGTTATTATACCTGGACTGTTTTCCTGTTAAAGTATTTTAATACATTCAGCTTTTGGGTAAATGTGAAAAAAATAAAAGAGGAATTTCCTTAACTTGTATTTTTCTTATGGTGGCTGATATGGTATTCATTTGTGGTGAAGCACATGTCAAAACTGATTCAGGTATGGTCTGCCATATGATGTGTTAACGTATAGATTATATGGGAAGGTATTGCTTATATTTATTTGAATAGGTATGGAACATGGAATTTTGAGGTTGAAGTGTTTTACTCAAACTTTACCACTTTAGGACTTACAGGTATAACCACTATTTTGGAGATTGTCCACAAGCAAAGCCCCCAATGACACTTTAATGTATGAAATGAAAAGTACTGTCATGAAGCTAATAATATGAAAAGTACTATCATGTTCTCCAAATCTTTACCAAATCCTTTATCAAAAGACTTTATTTCAGATTTCATCATTTGGCATTTTAGTAGAAGCAAGAACATTGTTAATGTATGTGGTTAATGTATGTGGTTCAAGGTGAACCACATACATTAATCATTTGGAAGATGATTAATGTATCACTATACTTTAGAGTTTAGAGATTGTACCCTAGGAAATATTAATGTGGTATGGTTTTTTTGACCATTGTTCAAAGAGATTCAGAAAATGTCTTCATTTTCATAATAGGTCTTACAGTTGAGGAAATTATTTGAATGGAAGTAACAAGAATCAGTTCATTAAGGAAGCTGATTGGAAGTGGAAGCTGATTTTGCATTATATGCTGCATTTATAATGATTGTACAATGTATAGTAATGGTTTATATAAATACTGGACAGATTGGTACCTTGTCAATCAGTTGATATTTTTTAAATTCTTAGGGTATAGGTAAAACACAATATTAGTGGTGAACTATAAATGCTTTGAGATTGGACCATATGTCAGGCCACTGATATAAGTGGCCTGAAAACAAGCTATATGTATTCCAAAATGCTGTATTCTGATTATGTTTGTGTTGGGTGTAACACAAATGCTGATTGTATCAAAATGGTTATTACAGCAATCATGTGCTCTATCAATCTGACCATATATCCAATGTTGTATATCTACTGCAGAAAATTATATGTACTAATTTTAGGAATGTTTATAAACTTGGAGTTGGCATGTGCTATATACTGTGACATTGATGATATACGCTGTGTTCAATAGATTGATGAAGTTCAACCGTGTTTCAAGATGATTTCTCCGTATTGTTAGAAGGATATCTAAGAGTGAATTTTGGGACTTATACCTGTTTCATGTTATGGTTTGTTAAGTGGTGATGTAGAGAACAACTATAACTAAAGGCATCATGCTGCAAATAATGCAATATATGCGATTTTAGATGATTTGGGCCTCACAACCAATATGACTTGATTTTAAATTTTGCCAGTCATGAGAGATTGTAAAACAATATAGATTAGCTGAAGGATTGATAATTTAATTGTACATGCAACTAATCTCAGTAAAATCTTCTTGTACATGCCAGAAAATGTGAAATTCCAAGAAGCCATGACTCACGCTGAGGTCTGAACAGAACTTGTTGAATCCATGGAGGGAATTGTGAAGATCAGTAAACAGGTACACATCACTAACTTTGTCAAAGCAGAAACCGGATACTATATGATCTGTTGGGTTGAATTTGATGTATGGAGTCTTCACTGCATTAATGGATTCTGGCATTAGGGCTTTTACACATTGAAGACATTCAGAATTCCATAAGAGTGAATTAGGTTGTTGCATTAAATGACAGGAAAAAATAGATTTGAGAGATACTACAATTCTGAATGTACATGAACCAATCTAACACTCAATATGTGCATTTGCTCCAACCTTATGGTCCAGTAATGCATGGGTTTTTCCTCCTAATAACAAATAGGATTCTTTAACATCTTAAGAGCAGAACCATGTAAATATCATTAACAATATCTCATAATTAAAACTGAAATTTCCAGTTTTAATACATACAGTCCCAATGTTGGGCCATGCTTCAAACCTTAATCAAGGGAATTTATTATCTTTACAACTCAGTATGTTATATCTCATCCACAGAACTTGTATAGTTTGTCATATGGGTTTTGATGGGATCCACACTCAATCTTACTTGAATGGAAGTTGAACCATAACCTTTTTTTTAGAACTTCACTCGTGGGCAAGACAGACAGATTTGTTCCTCTTTAACTGCTGCAGTTTGTTACAAAAAAATTACTTAGTAAACGTGCTGCAGTTAGTAATTTAATCTAAAAGAAATGAGAGATTGCATACTTATGCAAGCAAAATTTCTGAAAAGTGGGCATAAGGGTATTAATATTTCACGAGTTTCCAATGACAATGCAGGTTGGTAACATGATGCATGAGGGTCTAGATCATCATTAATATGCTTGATAATCTACTAGTCATTGTGTAGTTAGACAAGCCCTGTAATTTATGGTTTCTATCATTAAGATGTGAGATGTGTGTTTTATTTAGTTTTTTGGGTATCTTGCTGATATTGGGGGAATTTTTTTGGTTTCATACTCTGTTTTCCAGCGAGCATGCATGCAAATTAGTACTCTTCAATTGGTTGACTAGTCATTTTATCCCACCTGCCAGGTTTTGTTGGAGAGAGAGACGTACCCAAGATTTCAAAAGTAGTTTCCCCCACATGACGCAGTTCACGATGAAGTTGTTCTTGCCTGCACCACCAATGCCCAGGTGCACTTGGTCTAGATAACATTGTTAAATATAAAAGAGCCGGACATTGTGCACTATATATTTAGTAGTTCGTAACTTGAAGCTTTAGGTTCCATGTGGTCCACCCCAATGTATAGCCCATAACTACATTAAGGTCTCATGTTAAACTGGGATTAGATGAATGAATATGTTTGATTTATTATATCACAAGGAAATGGTTCTTTTATAATGTAATTCCATCATATTCATTAGTGCAACTAAGGAAAGTTCAAGGTTTTAGTATTATGTTATTCTAGTAATTTATGGGAGTACTTAATATTGGATAGTTGGGCAAATTGTGGCCGTTTCATGTAGGTGAACAAGTATTGGAAATATTTAAAAACTGGGTTTAAGGTATAAGGACAAAATTAATATATTATTTCATCAGGGTCTTTGGGCATATATAAGTATTTCAATTTAGTTTATAAATTAGATGTATAAATAATTTAGTGATTTAAATACTAATAATTTGGTTGAGTGTGAAAAATGGACAATTTAGATAGCCGAAGCGGGAAAAAAAAAATGGCCTATCTCAATTGTAGCGATTTTTGCTCACTGCAATTGACCAGCGAATGTAAACCTAAAGCGTTGCAAACAACAATAAAATTGCTGCAAATCCCTCATTGTAGCGTTTTTTTGACGTTGCAAACCTCCTAAAGCAACGGCATAGCACGCTGCAAATAGACGTTTATAAAATTTGTTGCCAAATTATCACCTTAATTAAAAACGTTGCAAATATCTTTAAAAGCAACAAAACAAAAATTTGATGCTATTGATTGGAATCTATAGCAGCGCTTATATTTCAATTGCAGCGGTTTTATGCTGTTGCAAAAAAGGTCTAAGGCAACGCAATTTATAATTGTTGCTTTGGACATTATGCTTTTGCAGCGCTAATGTTTCAATTACAGCATTAATTTCTCGCTGCAACTAGTATCAACAGCAGCGAGGTTTGGTTATTGTTGCTATTAACCAAACCTCTATTGCAGCGACTCGAGTCTATTGCAGCGAATTAAAGTGTTGCAATTAAGCATAAAAACAACGAAAACATATACACTCTGCTTGAGCGGGTAATCTATTGCAGCGAATTTTATACTAATTGCATCGTATCATGATTGCTGTAATTGATATTTTGCAGCGCTAAATACCGAATTTGTAGATGATTTTTACAGCGTGAAAGTGAATAAAATACAACGATATGAATACGCTGTAATAGATGTCTATTTCGGCGTTTTTATCGTTACATTGCAATAGATCAACAATAAAGGGTTAATACTGTCGAACGTGCAAGGAAGTTTATGACGCTGCAATTGAGCAATAGCAGCGTTTTCATAGAGTTTTTGCAAGGATTTTAAGCGCTGCAAAAAGCCAAAATCCTTTTAGTGATCATGTACCCAATGCCACTAATGAATGGTTGAAAGTTCAAGAGGCGGAAAGGACTGACAATCTTAAGCTACTTATTAATCTCACAATAATATTTAGTGACTGCTTGAATTTTAAGTATCAAATGCAAATAATGGCTTTACGGTTCGATAGCATTTACTACTTCCATAAGGGAAATCGAGTGGCCATACCTCCGATCAGCCCCTTATAATTACAAAAGATTATGGTGAAGTTAAAAAAATTTTATGTGAAGTCATTTTTGTATACTCTTTTGTACATTTTAATGATGTGATTGGTTGAGTATTAAAAAAATTTGAATTGAAACAACTAATCACATCAGTGGAGTGAGCATGGAGTATATAAAAGTGACTGTATATAACATTACTCGTGAAGTTAATATGAATATTAGGGCTGGTTTGGTTACATAAAATCAAACTATCCCATTTCATCTTATATAATTATTGAAATATATTATATTGTTTTATTTTATTTATACTGGAATTTGAAAAAATTGAATTATTTATTTTATTTTACGTGAGATGAGATAGGATGAGAATTATGTGAATAGTAATGAAATGGCTTAAATTAAGATTTTTATTGGATTTTGGGAAATGAGAAAAAAAATAAAAATATTATAAAATTAAAATATTGTTATAATATAATTTTTTAATATTATTTTTATTTTAAAATTTAAAAAAGTAACGTTATTTTTTATGTTTTATTTAAAAGTTTGAAAAAGTTATAATAATTAAGTAATGATTAGATAAAAATTTAAATATTTAAAAATTAAAAATATTTATATTTGAGTGATATGTAGAAAGGAAATTATGAGAAATTTTCAAATGGAATAAGATAAGATCATCTCACTTCTTAAACATGCCCTTAATCGCCATTTATCACTAAAGGAATCATCTAATGATAATAAACGTATTATATCTTACATATTAAAATGAAAATAAAATAAGACTGTCATGCATAATATTACTGTTTTTAAATAACTAGTTAGCTAGAAGAAATAGAATTTAGAGGAAGTAACTCTCTCCCCGTCTGTCTGTCTAAGACCCTTTTGGTACCTAGCACTAGCAGAGTGGGGGTTCCTCTACTTGATCACCACTCTCCCTTCCCCATTTTCCTAGACGCAAGCAGATAGCATTCAAACCAAGCATACATGTTATAAACTGAATTTTTTGCGTCTTCTTTTGAAATCAAAACATTGAAAATCTAGGCCGCTCATCACATAAAGTAAACGTGCTTGCCATCCTCTTGGTGAGCACTACGGGAAGCAAAAGTACTCACTTCTAAGAAACACCTTGGCAAGGAAAAGTACTTTATCCCAACAATACAAAGCATTGATGCGAGCAAAAATGTTTGCCTCCCGGATGAGCACTACTAACGAGAAAAAGTGCTGACCCTTATGCGAACACCATAGAGAGTAAAAATGTTCTTCTCATGCGAGCAGCCAGGCGAGCAAAGTTGCTCGGCTCCGAGTGAACTTCATGAAAATAAAAATTTCCGTCTCCAAAATGAACATCCATGCGAGCAAAAGTGTATATCACTTCGGTGAGCACCACAGAAAATAAAGGTCATTGCCATCTCGGCAAGCACCATTGAAGAAGCTTAGTGCCGCCACCTCAGATATAGAGATCTTCAAATGTACTTTGCATGTGCCATCCTCACTAGCGTCAAAATATATGTGCAATCAGCAATGTATTATGTTGCATAATTGAGGCAACGGATGCTGCTTTTCTTTCTAAAACCATTTAAAGAGGCGATTCCATGATTCAAAACTCTTAAAACTTCCCCCCATTAAAAACAAACACTTGCCAAAGATCTTTTTTCAGTTTGTAGGGACATATATAGTTGAGGTGGCATTTTATTTTTGAAATTGGCATAAGAAACTTATTTCAGTTTTACTTTTTTAAAGATGGCTTGATACAAAATTTTATCACAAAAATCTTATGAATTTAATATAATTGCATTATTAATTTTTAATTGATGATATATCAGTATGAGGGGATAAAATACCCAGGCCCAAGACCAGTCCTACCCACCAGGCTACTATTGGGGGATAAGACGGGAATGTGATGACCCGCTTTTGAGTGTATTTTCGCTGAACTAATTGTTTTTATTTTTATTAATATTTTAGTTATTTATTTTAATTTATTTGCGTTTTAAAATTGTTTTTAATTTAATTGATGTTGTGTTTTATTTCTTTTAGTTATTTTGTGAGTTTTAATCTCTTTTTGGCGGTTTAGTTTTGTTTCCCGGAATGAGGATTAGACCTCATCTTTTTCCCTACATCTCTTTTTCTTTTTCCTTTTCTTTTTCCTTTTTCTCTTTTTTCCTTCTTTCTTTTTCCTTCCTTTTTCTTTTTTCTTTCTTTTCTTTTTTTTTCTTCTTTTCTTTCTCCCGCTCGAGCCCCCCCGGCCTCTCTCTCTCTTCTCTCTCCCTCACGCCGGAACGCCTTTCACCCCGATCTACCGCCGTCCGGCCACCGTGCGGCTCACCGCCGGTGCCGTTCGGTTCGTCTCCCTCCGGCGCACCTCCCCACCGATTTCCAACCCCATCCGGCTGGCCGTTTGGCCGGAAAAGCTCTCCAAAGGCTGCACGGATTTTGCTCCGATCCGCCGCCGTCGCTCCACCTCCGGCCACCATTTCTTCACCACTTCATCACCGGTCCCTTGCCGTCCTAACCCACCTATTTCCGGCCTCCAACGACCACCGGAACAGCTCCCACGAGCTAGCTTTCCTTTTTGGGAAATCCGGCCTCTTTCCGGCGATTCCGCCGCCACCCACGGCCAACCACCACTTCCAATAGCTTCACAACCATCCCTAGACCATTCCCTATCAATCCCAAGCCCTGGTTTGTCCCCGTTCAAAAGTGGGTTTTTCACAACCCACGGCCACAGTGAATTTTCACTGTGACGTTGCTTTTTCGCCGCCGTTTGCAACGCCTCGTGTTTTCTAAAATTGTCATATAGCGCTGTAAGTATTTTCCAAACCCTATTTTCAGATTTAAATATATATTACTCTTTCAATTAATTAATCTGCTGGTTGATTGATTCCGGACTAAGTCCGAGGAGTTCGGGGGTCGGGTGGATGGAGGATGGAGTTGCTTGATTTATTGTTTTATGGTTGGTTGTTTGTTTTGTGCATTGATAATTGCATTTGCATGGTGCATGCACGGGTATTTTATTTTATTTGAGAAACCCTGTTTTGCTGGCGTGATTGGAATCCCGGCTTGGTGCGTGTGTCTCACGAGCCCAAGCCGGGATGAGTTATTATCTCGGTGGAGCTCCTCTAGTCACTCGGGAGTGGATAATACTGAGTGACGTCCCCTGAGTTGTCGCTGGGCGACGACGGGAGCGGGGCTAGAGGATGGCCCGGCCAGGTACGCGCGGGGCGCGAGTCTGGGCATCGCTCTACTCACTGACTCCGTGGCCCTTCGCTGGCCAGGGTTAGAGGATGGCCTGGCCAGGTATGCGCAGGGCGCGAGTCTGGGCATCGCTCGTTTAGGTGTCACATGCGTAGTCGTTACCTGCGGTGTGGCACGGAGCCAGGGTGTGCGGATGATCCCTAGGGGAGATCATGGTGCATGCATAACCGGTTTGTTTTTATGGTTTTCGGATGCGGGCCATTTCCTGGGAAAATG
Organism: Carya illinoinensis; assembly: GCF_018687715.1. Lineage (NCBI taxonomy): Eukaryota > Viridiplantae > Streptophyta > Magnoliopsida > Fagales > Juglandaceae > Carya > Carya illinoinensis. The sequence continues at coordinate 27,338,555 of NC_056759.1, forward strand.
GCGAGTTTTGGTTTTGAGGCTTTTGATCCATTTTCTGGGAAAATGGTGGTTTGGGCCATTATCTGGGATAATGGCGAGGCGTGGTTTTTAAGAATATGTTTTTATTGGGCCAATGGGTTTTTGGCGTGCGTGCAAAAATGTGGTTTTGCGGGGCATGTGCATTGGTTTTTCTTGCATCCATGTTGATTGAGTTTTACGTGTTTTTATCTGGTGGTGTTTGGGTTTTACTTACCTGCGGTACCATTTTTGGTTCCGTAGCTTTTGGTGCAGAGTTCGAGGAGGAGGAGGAGGAGGCTGAACCCGAGGATGCGGCTCCGCCGAGTTGCTGAAGTTATGCTTTGTACTTGATATTTTATTGTATGCGTGTTTTGTAATATTTTATTTATGTACGTTTTGGAATAGCTTTGTATTAAACAAGAAAAATTCTGGTACTTAACTATTGACTTGCTTATCCGCTGCGTGTTTCTTTGTGCACATATGTTGCCTTTGCACACACTTGGCACCCGTCGATAGAATGGTGACCCGGGTTGTCACCATCCGGACGTCTCGATTTCCCCGTGTCCGTGCGTGGGGATTTGGGGGCGTCACAGGTGGTATCAAAGCGGTTTGGCTCTGGGTAAAACCACATGTCCCGTAGGCAGTACCAGAATGCTTTTTAAAGTTGTGTTTAAAAAAAAAAATTATGTTAAGTACATTTGTTTTATTTGTTTTATTTGTTTGAGCTTGTTTGTTTGTATTTATTTAGTTATGTTTTTACAAGCTGGTTTCTTTTGTTTCTTGCTGTGTGGTGTGGTTTTGTTTTTGTTGGTTTTATGATGGTTTTAATTGTTTTCTTAAAGGAGGGTCAAGAGTGGTGTTGTGGCAGGATTATGGGGAGACCAAGGAAATCTACCCAGGAACCACGGGATAATACCTCCAGGGATGACTCCCTAGCCGAAGCAATACGGCAGATGACGGAATTTATGCAGCAGAGTGCGAGGTCTCAACAGACAGGGCCTTGGCCACAACAAGGACCTTGGCCACAACAAGGGGGTCCTTGGCCACTATCAGGAGGACCTTATCCACCGTCAGGAGAGCCTTGTCCGCAACAAGGAGGGTTTTGGCCACAACCAAGAGGTCCTTGGCCATATCAGGGGGGGCCTTGGATGTATCCAGGAGGGTCCAGTAGCATGGTGCAAGCCGGATGCACCTATGAGCGCTTCCTGGCGCATAGGACTCCACACTTCGCTGGAAATGAGGATCCACTTCAGGCTGGAAGATGGATCAAAAATCTGGAGAAAACCTTTAAGGTGTGTGGATGCACTGAGGCACAGCAAGTACTCTACGCCAGCTATCTCTTGCAAGGTACCGCTTCTGATTGGTGGGATACCAAGAGGGTGTTGTTGGAATCTGAACTGGGATCTTTCGGTGCGGTGACCTGGCAGCGTTTCAAGAAGGAGTTCAATGACCGCTTATTTCCCGCATCGGTAAGGAAGCAAAATGCAAGAGAGTTCTCCAATCTGGTCCAAGGGGGCGCGACAGTGGAAGAATACGCTCGGAGGTTCATCGAACTTGAGCGATTTGCTCCTCACCTTGTCGCCACAGAGGAGATGCGAGCAGATCGGTTTCAGGAGGGGCTGCGCCATGACATACGCCGTATGGTGGTCAGCCATCGGATATCCACTTTTCAGGAATTAGTGGATGTGGCCACCCTTGTGGAGCGGGAAAATAATCTGAGTATGGGCTCCCCTCCAGGACATAAGAGACGGAGTTTTTCTGGTGAAGGAAGCAGCTCGGGTTCGCCCCAGAAGTTTGTTCAGCGGACTGGAACTCGACCTCAAATGTCCTCAGGTGTTCGTATGGGAGGACGGGTGCCTATTTGTGGAGCTTGTAATAGAGCTCATGAGGGCGAGTGTCAGATGAGTAGCGGACCCCAGTGTTACCGGTGCGGCCAAGTGGGACATATCGCTCGGGATTGCTCCGTCAGCGTTCAAGGAAGCCGTGGAGGTAGACACGGTGGAAGAACCAACCCGAGACAAGCAGTGCAAGCCCGGGTTTATGCTGTCACACCCGGAGAGGTGGATGATGAGGCACCAACGACCCATGATGTTGGAGTAATTACAGGTATGGTTTAATTTAATTTTAAGTTGGATTTAACTCTTGGTGTATGTGGTTTATTCTTTGCTTTTTGGATTTCATGGGTTGATGTGTTTGGTTCAGGAAGAGTCCGTTTGTATGAGTTTTATGCTTGTACTTTGTTTGATTCCGGTGCTTCACGGTCGTTTGTATCTTCCACGTTTGCTCGGGTGTGTAATTTGGTCACGGAACCGTTGCCGAAGTCTATGGTAGTGGCTCTACCCGATGGTGAGATGGTGTGGTGTTCCAAGGTTGCTTTGGGATGCCTGTTAAATTTTGAGGGAAGGTTCTTGGATGCGGATTTGGTGGTGTTCAAGCTGTTGGGCTTTGACATCATCCTTGGGAAGGATTGGCTATACCGATATTCTGCGAGTATTAATTGCAGAAGTCGGATAATTAGCTTTCAGCTTCCAGATGGCGATTGTCTGGAATTTGTGGGGAGTAGATTAAAAGAAAAACCGATAATTATATCGGCGATTCAGGCAAGAAGAGAGATTGCATGGGGAGCGGATGCATTCCTGGTGCAGATGGTGTCCATGCTGTCTGAGAAGAAGTATTTGGCAGACATTCCAGTTGTGGAAGAATTCCCCGATGTGTTTGTGGATGACTTGCCCGGACTACCCCCTGTTTGGGAGATGGAGTTTGTTATAGAATTGGAACCTGGAGCGGCTCCTGTGCATAAAGCTCCTTATCGCATGGCACCGGCTAAATTAAAAGAGTTGAAGACTCAGTTGCAAGAACTGGTAGAGAAGGGATTTATTCAGCCTAGTACGTCGCCGTGGGGTGCACCAGTTTTATTTGTTAAAAAGAAAGATGGAACCCTCCGTATGTGCATTGACTATCGAGAATTGAACAAGGTGACCATCAAAAATAAATACCCTCTCCCGCGGATCGATGATTTGTTTGATCAGCTTCAAGGAGCAGCCGTGTTCTCTAAAATTGATCTGAGGTCGGGATACTACCAGCTGAGAATCAGAGACCAGGACGTGCCTAAAACTGCTTTCAGGTCGAGGTATGGGCATTATGAATTTAAGGTGATGCCGTTTGGGTTAGCTAATGCCCCTGCAGCTTTCATGGATTTGATGAATCGAGTGTTTCGACCTTATCTGGATTCCTTTGTGGTAGTGTTCATTGATGATATACTGATTTATTCCCGAGATGTTGAAGAGCATGTGTATCATCTTAATCTGGTACTTGAGAGGTTGAGAGAACACCAGCTATACGCCAAGCTCAGCAAGTGTGAATTCTGGTTGGAAGAAGTTAAATTTCTTGGGCATGTAATTTCTCGGGGCGGAGTGGCTGTTGACCCTAGTAAGATAGAAGCCATTTTGTCATGGCAGCGCCCGACAACAGTGCGCGAGGTCAGGAGTTTCTTGGGGCTCGCCGGGTATTACCGAAGATTTGTAGAGGGTTTTGCTCGCCTATCTGGACCTCTCACAGCTTTGACTCGGAAGAATACAGAATTTTTTTGGTCAGAGAAATGTGAGAAAAGCTTCCAGGAATTAAAGAACAGGTTGACAACGGCACCAGTGTTAGCGCTCCCAGAACCGCATAAGCCATTTGTAGTCTTCAGTGATGCGTCTAAGTTTGGTTTGGGTTGTGTCCTTATGCAGGAAGGACGGGTTGTAACCTATGCATCTCGTCAGCTAAAGGACCATGAGAATAATTATCCGACGCACGATCTAGAATTGGTTGCGATTGTCTTTGCCCTTAAGATCTGGCGGCACTTCTTGTATGGGGAAGCTTGCGAGGTATTTACTGATCACAAGAGTTTGAAGCATTTGTTTTCCCAGAAAAATCTGAATATGAGGCAGAGGCGATGACTAGAGCTAATCAGTGACTGTCAGTGTGAGATCAAGTACCATCCGGGGAAGGCTAATATAGTTGCTAATGCTTTGAGCCGGAAGTCACACTTGGAAGATGAAGCCGAGCCGTCAGAATTGGAATCGTTGCTTTGTGGGATGAGAAGGCTCCTTATAGAGAGTTCGCAGCAAGTGGAGATTTTGTCTTCAGTTCTCGATATTCGGGTAACTGATTTTGAAGAATTGAAAACTCTCCAAAGAAAGGATCCGAAGCTGCTGAACATCAGGAAGAGAGTCAGAAAATCTCGAGGGCCGTTGCACTATAGCATGGATAGTGATGGGATACTTCGGTTCCGAGATCGCAGAGTGGTCCCGAAGGACTCAGATTTCAAAGAACGGATCATGGCGGAAGCTCATGCGGCCCCGTATTCAGTTCATCCCGGCAGTACAAAGATGTATCGAGACTTGAAGAAAAATTACTGGTGGGACGGAATGAAGAAGGACGTTGCCTTATATGTGGAGAAATGTCACACATGCCGTCAGGTGAAGGCCGAGCATCAGAGACCTGCAGGTATGTTCCAACCCCTCTCTATTCCTGAGTGGAAGTGGGATGACATCACGATGGACTTCGTAGTGGGTTTGCCGAGAACGCCTAGTGGGAAGAATTCTGTTTGGGTGATTGTGGACCGGTTAACGAAGAGTGCTCATTTTCTGCTTGTTAATAACACCGACTCTTTAGGTAAGTTAACCCGTTTGTATGTCAAAGAGATAGTACGGCTACACGGCATACCAAAGAGTATAGTGTCGGATCGAGACCCGAGGTTCACATCGCAGTTCTGGAAGAGTTTGTAGGCAGCTTTGGGTACTAAGTTGAAGTTCAGTACTGCTTATCACCCGCAGACAGACGGCCAGTCAGAGCGCACCATTCAGACCCTGGAAGACATGTTGCGGGCATGTGTCATGGAATTCCAAGGAAGTTGGGAAAACCATTTGCCGCTCATCGAGTTTGCATACAATAACAGCTTTCATGCGATCATTCAGATGGCTCCCTATGAAGCTCTTTATGGGAGAAAGTGCAGGTTGCCCTTGTGTTGGGATGAAGTTGGGGAGAGTAGGATAATTGGACCCGAAATAATTCAAGAGATGCAAAGCCAAGTCCGGATCATCAGAGATAAAATGGCGGCAGCTCAGAGTCGCCAGAAGAGTTACGCTGATACCAGGAGGAGAGAGTTGTCGTTTGAAGTTGGTGATTTGGTTTACCTTAAAGTCTCTCCCATGAGAGGTGTTAAGCGTTTTGGTAAGAAGAGGAAGCTAGATCCGAGGTACGTCAGCCCTTTTCAGATTCTGCAGAGAGTAGGGTCCGTCGCCTATAGAGTTGCCTTGCCAGATTATTTTGGGGATGTTCATGATGTCTTCCACGTATCATCCCTGAAGAAAAGCTTTGGACAGCAAGAGCCACGTTTCGTCGACCCAGCGGGTATTCAGTTGCAACCGGATCTCACTTATGAAATTGTTCCGTCGCAGATTTTGGATTGGAAGGAGCAACAGTTGAGGTCCAAGACGATACCTTTGGTTAAAGTGGCTTGGGGAGATCCGTTAGCTCAAGATTTCTCTTGGGAGCGAGCAACGGACATGAGGGAGCAGTACCCGTACTTGTTCGAATAGAGAAGGTATGTATCTTAACCTTGATCGCAAATGGTTTATGTGCTTTCTTGTGGCTTGTTTTGAGTTGGTGGTTGATCTGCAATTTCGAGAACGAAATTGTTTTTAAGGAGGGGAGGATGTGATGACCCGCTTTTGAGTGTATTTTCGCTGAAATAATTGTTTTTATTTTTATTAATATTTTAGTTATTTATTTTAATTTATTTGCGTTTTAAAATTGTTTTTAATTTAATTGATATTGTGTTTTATTTCTTTTAGTTGTTTTGTGAGTTTTAATCTCTTTTTGGCGGTTTAGTTTTGTTTTAATCTCGAGCCCCCCCGGCCTCTCTCTCTCTTCTCTCTCCCTCACGCCGGAACGCCTTTCACCCCGATCTACCGCCGTCCGGCTCACCGCCGGTGCCGTTCGGTTCGTCTCCCTCCGGTGCACCTCCCCACCGATTTCCACCCCCATCCGGCCGGCCGTTTGGCCGGAAAAGCTCTCCAAAGGCTGCACGGATTTTGCTTCGATCCGCCGCCGTCGCTCCACCTCTGGCCACCATTTCTTCACCACTTCATCACCGGTCCCTTGCCGTCCTAACCCACCCATTTCCGGCCTCCAACGACCACCGGAACAGCTCCCACGAGCTAGCTTTCCTTTTTGGGAAATCCGGCCTCTTTCCGGCGATTCCGCCGCCACCCACGGCCAACCACCACTTCCAATAGCTTCACAACCATCCCTAAACCATTACCTATCAATCCCAAGCCCTGGTTTGTCCCCGTTCAAAAGTGGGTTTTTCACAACCCACGGCCACAGTGAATTTTCACTGTGACGTTGCTTTTTCGCCGCCGTTTGCAACGCCTCGTGTTTTCTAAAATTGCCATATAGCGCTGTAAGTATTTTCCAAACCCTATTTTCAGATTTAAATATATATTACTCTTTCAATTAATTAATCTGCTGGTTGATTGATTCCGGACTGAGTCCGAGGAGTTCGGGGGTCGGGTGGATGGATGGCGGAGTTGCTTGATTTATTGTTTTATGGTTGGTTGTTTGTTTTGTGCATTGATAATTGCATTTGCATGGTGCATGCACGGGTATTTTATTTTATTTGAGAAACCCTGTTTTGCTGGCGTGATTGGATTTTCGGGTGCGTGTGTCTCACGAGCCCAAGCCGGGATGAGTTATTATCTCGGTGGAGCTCCTCTGGTCACTCAGGAGTGGATAATACTGAGTGATGTCCCCTGAGTTGTCGCTGGGCGACGACGGGAGCGGGGCTAGAGGATGGCCCGGCCAGGTACGCGCGGGGCGCGAGTCTGGGCATCGCTCTACTCACCGACTCCGTGGTCCTTCGCCGGCGAGGGCTAGAGGATGGCCTGGCCAGGTACGCGCAGGGCGCGAGTCTGGGTATCGCTCGTTTAGGTGTCACATGCGTAGTCGTTACCTGCGGTGTGGCACGGAGCCAGGGTGTGCGGATGATCCCTAGGGGAGATCATGGTGCATGCATAACCGGTTTGTTTTTATGGTTTTCGGATGCGGGCCATTTCCTGGGAAAATGACGAGTTTTGGTTTTGAGGCTTTTGATCCATTTTCTGGGGAAATGGTGGTTTGGGCCATTATCTGGGATAATGGCGAGGCATGGTTTTTAAGAATATGTTTTTATTGGGCCAATGGGTTTTTGGCGTGCGTGCAAAAATGTGGTTTTGCGGGGCATGTGCATTGGTTTTTCTTGCATCCATGTTGATTGAGTTTTATGTATTTTTATCTGGTGGTGTTTGGGTTTTACTTACCTGCGGTACCATTTTTGGTTCCGTAGCTTTTGGTGCAGAGTTCGAGGAGGAGGAGGAGGAGGCTGAGCCCGAGGATGCGGCTCCGCCGGGTTGCTGAAGTTATGCTTTGTACTTGATATTTTATTGTATGCGTGTTTTGTAATATTTATTTATGTACGTTTTGGAATAGCTTTGTATTAAACAAGAAAAATTCTGGTACTTAACTATTGATTTGCTTATCCGCTACGTGTTTCTTTGTGCACATATGTTGCCTTTACACACACTTGGCACCTGTTGATAGGATGGTGACCCGGGTTGTCACCATCTGGACGTCTCGATTTCCCCGTGTCCGTGCGTGGGGATTTGGGGGCGTCACAGGGAAAAAAGGAGATAAGACAAGGGCATGATGTTAGGAGACAGGACGAGGGGTCAGAAGAATGAAAGAGGGTGTCAGGAGAAAGCGGAAAAATAAGAGATGATTAGACACGCAAAGTAAACCCTGCCTCATCACTACAGGGGGTAAACAGAAAGATGGATCAATTTAAAAGGGGACGTCTAGACAACTGGCAAGGGGCTTCTTCTCTTACTTCAATTTCTCCTTCAACCTCTAGAAAAGAGAGCTCCAGTGAAAATGTTTTCTTTAGTAAATATATTCAAGATCACTATTGTACAGTGAAATATGAGAGGCTATGGGAGACTCTAAACAAGAATATTATAGTAAATTTCTCCCCCTCAAACGCTTGCAGACGTAGGCATTATACCGAACCATATAAATTTGTGTATTCATCTCTATTTATTTTCTCTGCATTTATTTTCCTTTTACTATTATAGATATATACATTGATACCGTACAACAGCACTGGACCAATGCTAGGGGCACTAGCCTACACCAATCGAGATTCGAATCGTCATAGAGGGCCAGAAATGACTATTTCTCCCTTTTTGTCTTGTTATGCGATTATTTTAGCATCAACACAGTGTATAAAAAAGTTCATATTATAGGCACAAAGAGATTATACAAAATAAACCTACAAACTGAAGTGGTTTTATAAAATTTGTTAGATCTGCTTTATAATAAAAATAACTTTACAATCTGACGTATCACATTAAGACATATCAATTTATGAGTTTATTTTTATATAATTCCTTTATCACTAAAATATGATAGATAATACACACTGAAATGACTAAAAATAATACATTAAACTTACAATTTGCTCACATTAAATGTCCTAACCATTAAGATGATTAGTAAATAATCCTCCATCTTTATTTTTTTGAGTAAATGCTAAAATAATCTACGAGTTTTACATTTTTTCCTTTTTCTTATTTCCTAAGTTGACATATTTTTTGAATCTAAGTATTTTCATTAAAGAATAATGCAACAAGTATTTTAATTATATGTATTGAGTGACAATCCTATTTCATCAATTTTTTTTATAAATTCAAAATTTTTAAATTTTCACAATTTTATTATCTCAGTAAGTGTAAATAATATATATATATATTTTTTCTTTATTAAGTTCTGCTAACAAGATTAACGAGAATATTGTCCTGACATGACAATTATATAAGAAAAACATAATAATTTTTTGGCAAAAAAAACATATAAAAGTCAACAATCATTTTAAATTCTAAAAACTAAAAATTTAATTAAGATAAAATTATATATTTATAGATACACAAAATATATAAATAATAAATAAACTGAGAGGGCTAACTCTTGTGGGTGACCTGTTTTTTGTTTTATTTCTCTCTTTTTTTTTTTTTCTTGTTATAAAAGATTTACTTTTTTAATTATTAGTTTTTAGAAAAAGTTGAATGGGCTATCTCAGCTCGATCTGATAATAATAGTGAAATAATAATAAATAATTTGTAATTAATAATAAATAATTTATAAATAATTATGAATTAATATAAAAATATCTGAAAGTAATTATATTTTTAAATAGACCTTAAAAAAAAAAAACCCAATGATTAAAAATATGAACTTAAGAATTTATTTAGTATAATATAATCTTTAATTTCTGAAGAGAAAGTTATGAGGAAAATGAAAAAGGTCTGACGAAGACGACGAGACGCTCCTGGCTCTTGCCCAGCCCAACTGCACTGGAACGCGTTCTAGATCAAGAGTCCAAGGTGAGCACACCACCTCCCCAATCCCCATCTCAGCCTTTCCTCTAATCAAAGGCGTCCTTTTTTTTCCTCTCACGAATTTTATCATCGGGAATTCCATCCACAAGCTCTGGTTTGTCTTCAATTGCCTCCTCTTGTCTTCTTCTCCTATTTTTGTTTTTCTCGTGCTTGTATTTTTTTTTACAGTTTGGGTTTTGTCCTTTCGTATTAGGATTAGGTTTTAATTAATATCGTCATTTGATTTTAAGATTAATTCTTTCTATGGGTAAGCTGTATTTTAGGGTTTATTGGGTATCCTTCTTTGTGCCCATGTGATCAGGTTGCTTTTTGTTGGGTTCACTGTAAAATGAATTTCACATCTTGATTGGGGTTCGTTTCCTTCCAATTGGGCATGATTCTTCTTCTTTTTTATCTGATTCTCTCTCTTTCTCTCTCTGTGTGGAAAAGAAGGAACTTTGAAGTAGGTTGTGGCGTGAGATTTACCATTTATTCGTTGCATTGAGTTTGTTGCAGCGGTTATCCAAATGGAAATGATGCATTTGGGATATTTGGTGATAATTAAGTGCAGTAATTTTTAGAATAGAATTGGTTTTGAAGTACATTATAAATATATAAACAATGGGCGGAGTTTCTAAGCTGAAGATTTCCTAAATAGATTATATAGCTACATTTGAAATGTTTTTACTGTATAAAATATGACTCCTTTGATTCATCCCCAGAAAAAAAAAGAAAAACAATATATCTTCAGTCACAAGATGGAAACTTTGATGCATGGTATTTAACCTATTAGGACCGTTCTCTGCCTCATCTAACTTGTTTGGGCTAGCTGGCATGTTGCATAAAACCGTTTGAACTTTATGGTGCATTGTTGTTATTGGTACTATTATGTTGCCAGGATTCGATAAGATCCGCCTTGTTGTCTGTCACTGAAGTTCTCATGTTCATAACTGCAAAACTTTGGGCAGGGGATGGCAGCAGAGAATGACGTTGACTTATCAACGTTGAAGTCTCAGCTGAACCTAGCACAGGAAGTGTGGAAACAAGAGGTGGAACGAGGCCAGTCCCAAGTGGAGGCCTTGCAAGCAAAACTTATGCAGGTGAAGGCTTGTATACAGGGGTCTGAGGAAGATGCGAAGCAGGAGTTAGAGGTTCTTTGGCGGAGAGTTAAAACTACTGCAACATTGTTAACCTATTTGAAATCAAAGGCTAGAATCATTGCTGTTCCGCAGCTAGCCCATATGTCATGTGGCATTGAACGATTAGAAGGGGTAGGGTTCATTGATAAGAATGGTACACCATTGTCTGGCTGGTCTAGGAACATTGATCTTTCTTCGTATGATGGTCCAGAAAAAGAAACATGGCTTGGAATTAGTAGGCAAAATGGTTTGCTGGATGAAAAAGATGCTGCCTATACTGGTGAAGTACTCAAGTCTGTGCAGATGGTTACAGATGTAATGGAAGCTCTTATTAAAAGGGCCATAATTGCAGAATCTGAAACTGCAATTGAGAAGGAGAAGGTAACTTTAGGTCAGGAAGAAATTAAAAAGAAGTCAATTCAAATCGAGAACATGTATTTGAAGTTAGAGGAGATGGAACATTTTGCTCTGGGTACAAACAGCATACTAAATGAAATGCGGCAGAGAGTTGAGGATTTGGTTGAAGAAACATCTAGACAAAGGGAGCGAGCTACAGAAAATGAACAGGAGCTTTGTCGTGTTAAGCGGGACTTTGAGTCTTTGAAATCATATGTTAGCAGCCTCATTACTGTAAGAGAAACACTTCTTTCATCGGAGAAGCAGTTTCAAACTATTGAAAGGCTTTTTGAACGGTTAGTATGCTTTATAGAACGATAGAGAAAACAAAATAAAAAACATAAACAACAAAAGTCAGTATGTGTTAAATGCATCCAATCTACAGATAACCTTTGATTATCCTTTTGCTTGATTTCCAAGAATATTTACCTTAACATTTGGTTGGTTTTGTTAGATGCTTTATTACTTAATATTTCTTTTGCATTTTTGTTCTTCATAGTAATCTTTTGTTTTATTGACGCACATCTTCCGTGTTAGTGCTTTACCATTTAAGGTAATTAAACTTATGCATTGGTTAGACAGGCATCTCAATGTGGACTCCATCTGAGACTGTTAGAAATTATTGGTGGTCCATTTGGTTACTGTTTTGCATATAGGTTTTGCTTTTGGTGTTCAAATTTTCTTTACCACAGAGATTTCAGAACTCCAGGAGCTATTTGGTTGATAATGAAATTGAAAGGATTTACAAGATTGGTACTGTTATTTTTGTATGATTAGTTGTTTATGACCATTCTGAATTAGCTTCTTTATGTTTTCTCTCCTTTTAGTTTCTTCATTTATTTGGACGTTAGACATTATAACAGCACAATAATGCATCTAGATACTAATTTATAATCATAATTTTGTGATATGAAAGAAAATTTCATCCCTCGAACATGGCCTTTGCTCGTACACGTTTCTGTTGTTTTTTATCCATTTGCAAGTAGCAAAATATTGGTAAATCAATCATTGTTCACTTTGGTTTGAACATGTGCAAACAGGAGATACAATAGGTGCTCCTATTTGCTAATGTGATATACACTTGGTTTTGAATATGTTTCTCTTGTGTCAGTGCATGGGAAAATATATGTGATATATTAGCTTTCTTGTATTGATAACACTTTAGGCAGATAGGTTGCTAGATATTTGGATTGAATGCTTTAATGGTTTCAATTTTTTTTTTGTTTTTTGTTTTGTTTTTTTTTTTTTTTTTTTTTGTATTTGGTATAAGGTAGATTCTGAAAAGCATCACCGAGGCGCATTTTTATTTAAATCTTGGCAATCGAATTAACACATTGAACAATTACTTATCAAAAAAGGATTCTGAAAAGCATGATGGTCTAGTCCCAACTAACACCTAGAAAAAAAAGAAAAAGGGGGGGAAAAGGGGGGGGGGGGGGGGGGGGGGGGGGGGGGCGCTGAATAGGTGGTCTAAGGTAAATCTTACAAGATTTGAAATTCTTAAATGTATGCAAAAATAAAGCAACCGCTGTGAAAAATTTTGAAAAAAAATTTCAAAAGAAAAATCATTTCAGGTACTTAGCCACCTCCTAAAAATCCATTATAAAGAAACAATATTACAACCAGTTCAGACACAAAACCTTATTACTATGTAACCGAACTTTTAATTATTGAGTGACTCAACCTCCACTCCATGGTTGATCTAAAACTCTAGCCTTCTTGTACAGTATCACCCTATGAGTGAACTTGTTCGCACACTGAAACTCCAACAATATTGATGAATTTTCCCAGCAGTATCCCAGTCATTAGATGTTAGATGTTTAAAGGTTCATGGACATGATGGTTTTATATTTAAAACACAAGGAGTTCCGAACATAAGGAGAGAAGCTATAGAAGTTAAAGCTCAAAGATATTTAGTTCTCTCTCTCTCTCTCTCTCTCTCAATGTGACAAGGATTTCACAATTGTAGCCCCTCAAAATCTTCTAAAAAAAAATCATACAAATGTATGTTTGGAATCAGATTATCAAGTTTTTCCTTGCATGGTTTTGTTTGTTCCTATAATTTTTCTTGGTCTTTCCATGTACTGATGATATACATCATGCAGTGTGCATAGTGCTGGGATTTTGGGATGTAGAAATGAGTAGGTCATGTTTTTACCCTAAATTTGGTGGAAACTACAACTCAAGACTTGTTGTCAACAGACGACCCAACCTTCAGGTTCAGCAAGCTTGTTGGTTTACTGGCATGGAAAGTCTACCTTTTAACAACACCATTTACTTGAGCTGTCTGTGTAGTTAATTCAAGTTTCAATTACTTCCAACTGTAGAAAGTTCTTATGCTATTTAGAAATTTTTCATGTGGTTTGATTATCTGAGGCGGCTTTGAAGCAGGCTAGTTGCAAAGACAACACAGTTAGAGGGTGAGAAGATCCAGAAAGAGGCTCAAGTTCAGAAACTTATGCAAGAGAATGTGAGGTTGAGTGCTCTTCTTGACCAAAAAGAGGCCCAACTTTTGGCCATGACTGAACAGTGCAAGATAATGGCCTTGAGTTCTTCAAAAATCTAATTTTTTTTTTTTTTTCTCTTGCCCTTGTTCATCTGCCTGCTGGATTTCTTTGCAAAGGTGGTTGCTTCATTCGCAGCTGCTGATCTACCGGCGAGGACCTTTGCAATGTGAACAGCACTGGGTTAGGTTTTCGTCTGGGATCCTTTCTTCAATATTTTGCATTGTGAACTTATATCCAATGCTCTAGTTTTTATTTTTTGGTGCTGTGCACTTGTGTTGAACTGAATCCAGAAAGTAATTTCATTTGGAAATCAAAGTTGGTGTTGCATTGATGATGTAGGCAACCTTGGAGTCTATGCTGTAAATGGTTATAATGGGGGTTTCGAATTCAACCATCGCAGCAATTTGTTTCGAAAGTCATGACACGATTAGTGCTACCTATGCCCCCTCAATTTGCCAATTTTGTATGCCCTTAATGCAAATTGTACTTTTTTTTACTTTCTATTTCAAACATTTTTAAACATGTTTAAATGTTTTTAAAAAATAAAAAAATATCAATACATTAATAGTCAATTCTTTAATCAATAAAAAAAATTAAATATATAAATGGTCAAAATGAATGAGTAAAATGATGAGTATATTAGCATTATTCTTTTTAAAAAGAGCAGCGTTATATTTACCGAAGATGTAGCACGAGCTCAATTTCAAGAAGGGCAATTTTTTAAATTTATTTTTAAATTTTTAAATATATTTTTTAAAAAAATTCACAACGTCAGTAGAATACACTTATTTAATTATTAAGTAAAAAACATGATTCGAGTTAGTGGGTTTAGTATTTCTTTTTTAAAAATGCTACTCAATCTCTTCAATCTCCACATATCATATTTTTTCTAAATTTTTTATTTTTTAATAATTTTTGAAAGATTTTTTTTTGAATTTATTTTTTTAAACTAAGTGAATTTTATTTATTTATTATCTATATATTAAATATTTAATAAAAGAAAAAAATAATAAAAGTTAAAAAAAATGTGATATGTGGAGGGTGTATGAATAGTAGAAAATTGTGTAAATTTTTTATTTTTAAAAACACAAAAAAGATCTTCTCAAAAAAAAAAAAAAAAAAAAAAAAAAAAAAAAAAAAACACAGGAAGTTTTCTGTATCTTTGGGTTTTCGGCGCTCCGAGGAAACAAAGAGAACCCCCTAAAAACCCTAACTAATCTCTTTTGTCCTTTCACATTCCTTGTGTTGGGAATTTTATTTAAGAAAATGTCACTCACCACTTCATCCAGAAAACAAGGTGAAAATCAGCCCGACGATGGCGCTTCTGCAGCGAAGCCACCTCGCATTAAAATCGGAAAGTCTAGTGAAGAGAGCGACAAAAAGGTAACATTTTTTTTTTCTTTGATCAAAATTAAGAATTTTGCGTCTGATTCTCTGTTATACATAGACCTATCTATTAGCTTCCCCATTTTGTTTGTAACCCTTTTTTAGTCTTTTTGCTTTTCTTTTTCGTTTCATAGGTTTGTTTGGCTTCGAAAGACAATGTTGATTTTTTATTTTATTTTATTGTGCATATTCAATTGCCTGCAAATTACAATTGGTGGGTTTTATGTTGGGTTTAAGAAAGAGACTAATAAGGTTAAATTTCTTACCTTGCTTCCCATCCAATAATGCCGTTCTTTTAAGTTGTTACTATTTTTTGGTCTTGGTAATCGGATTTTTGGGACTATAGATTAAGAACTAGAAGATATAAACTTCCATTTTTGTTTGTGAAAGCATATAGATTCTCCTATCAGTCTAGCTACATTTTTCACTAGTAGTCGTAGTCAGTAAATTGCGTTTTGGGCAAGGTTCTTGTTCTGGATCGCCCTCTCTTCATCTCTAAGAATTTGTCATTCCAAATTGCAGAAATCCTTATTTAGATTTTTTTGGCTGTCATAGGGTGCCCACAGGAGGGTTAAAGATGTTGAAATTTGTGTTCCAATAGTATATGGAACGATTGCATTTTATCTTGGCAGAAAGGCCAGTGAGTAAGTACTTTCTTTTAGTGGGGTCATTTTTAATGCCTTCATCATATTTGAATTACTTTCTATGTTGTTTATTCATCAATTAGGTCTCAGTCGCATAAGTGGACAGTCTATGTACGTGGGGCAACAAATGAAGATCTTGGTGTGGTGATAAAGCGGGTGGTATTTCAATTGCATCCCAGTTTCAATAACCCTACAAGAGTGGTTGAATCGCCGCCGTTTGAGTTATCAGAATGTGGATGGGGTGAATTTGAAATTGGCATCAGCCTTTTTTTCCATAACGACATATGTGATAAGCAGTTGGATTTGTGAGTTTTTTGATTTGGTACATAATTGATTCATTACAGCAGGCATTACTAATTTTTGGAGGAGCATAAGACTTTCTTTTTCAATACTCTGTTCTTTTCGGCAGCGTCTATTGATCTTTCATGATTTTCATGTCTCCTTTTCTGTTTCTAGTTAGGTGTTACCATTGTATAATTCTTGTTTATTTGGTGACACCTTTGCATTTTTTAATAAAATCTTTAATTACTAAAAAAATGATTTGGTGCTTACAGGTTTCACCATTTGAAGTTATATCCTGAAGATGAATCTGGCCCTCAAACAACGAAGAAACCTGTTGTAGTAGAATCATACAATGAAATTGTATACCCTGATCCATCAGAGAATTTTTTGGCCCGTGTTCAGAATCATCCAGCTGTTATTGTGCCTCGGATGCCTGCTGGTTTCAACTTGCCCTATCCTGGTAAAATTCCTTAACCATGGTGTTGTGTTAATTTCGAACAGACCATGAATGAGCTTAGAACTTTCCTTTTCAATACTTTATTCCAATGGTCAATTGTACTAGAATTCAATAGACTGAGTATCCATAACTTTCTTGTATCAATTGTTAATCATGCTTACATGTTTCTCTTGTTTAAGATCCATGTACATTGGCTATACCTATTGCTATCAATAAAAGTTCTTGCTTGGCTATTGAAAAAATATTTAAGGTGTGTGTAATTTCTTTTGAGCAGTGTCAATTGAGAGTGTGAATGAAAGGGAGAAAGGCGATACCAAAGATCACCCCCTTAGTCAATGGTTCATGAATTTCTCAGAGGCTGATGAACTTTTGAAGTTGGCAGCAGCTCGTCAACAGGTTAGAATGAATTGCTTGCTTTCTTCTGTCTCAGTCAGTTTTTTCTTTAAGCATCTTATAAAGTGATTTTAGTTAAAAGGATTTCATTGTTGTGGGTTAATGTATAGCATGCCTGCGCGAGTAAGATCACACCTAGGAAGGCCTCACAGTGATCCCAATTTATGCACCCTCGGGTTATTTGCTATTAGTAACTCATTTTATTTGTTTGCTCGCTTCTTCATGTTTGCACTTCTATGACAAGTGTTATGTTGTATCGAGTAGGGCTTTAAGTGGGTGGGGAAGTATGATTTGGAAGAATATCTTGTGTGCCCTCTACTATCTTGGATGCTTTATTGAGTTTCACTCTGTAGCGTACTTCCTGGTTATGACTGCTTTCTATTTGTTAGCTGCATGCCATTAGGTATAGTAATGAATATTGATGCCACATTGGTTCTATTATGCCAAAATAGAGATTTCTTTTTAAATTAATCTAAGATTCTATTAAAAAACACAAGACATGGCCCAAGTACACATGTAGTATACATAAGGAACACTTAATTAGAAAAAAGGAAAAGGACAAGAAAATCATGGAAACTCAGTCCATTAAGCTATAGAAACTACTCAAAGGAAAAATATTAAGAAAAAACATGTTAATCTTTTCTAATGTCCGCTTGCGATTCTCAAAATGTTTATCATTCATTTCCCTCTAAATACTTCACACTTGACAATCAGGGATCATTGTACACACTGCTGCAATCTGTGGGTTGACATATAACCTTTTCTAATAGAGAAAACAATTTATTATCCTGCTGGGCATAACTCAAACCAACCCAACTGGACTGAAAACATAAATCCATAATGTGCAGACAATCTTTTAATGGAGTAGAAAGTGATATATAGACTCCTTTTCTTTTTGCACATAAAGTACCATTGTGTCACAATGATATGACATTAACTCAAGTTCTCCCTGGTTTAAGAGTTTTCCTGAGGAGGCTGTCCAAGATAAAGGAAAAAGAGCAACAAAGATGCATTAATCTGCCAGAGTGGCCTCTTTCTCTGTTTCTAATGCTATGGTTCGTTGATGGGCTTTGCTCTCAGTACACATGCAAATTCCGTACACATGCAAACTCTGATTTGTCGTTAATTTTACAACGTTGATGGCGTCGTAGTAACACGGTGGCGCCCATGGCATTGTCTAGAGAATTAGCAGTAGAGTCTAAATTGATTGTGCTTGTGGAGGAGGGAGTTAATCTTTGTATCTCAAAGCAGGGATGGAAGGAAAAACATAAGGTGCTAGTGGGGGTAACATAGCTTTGTGGTTTGTGAATGTAGTGGAGGAGTGCTTGAGAGGGGGGAGAGAGGAGGTGTACTTGGTGAGCAGGGAGGGTTATCGAAGTTTTGTTGCTCAACGATGTGCGAACAGTCATGGGCGTTACTTGTTGATCGCAAGAAGAAAATGCTTGCTCAGTTTCCCCGAAGGTGCAGATGGTTGGGGATGCAGAAGATTGAAGAAACTTGCTGCGGAGATGGCCTAGGCCAGGGGGAATTGTTTTGGAAATGCCGTAGGGGCTCAGGTGAACAGAGGAGCTAGGGGGCAAAAGCTTTTGATCAATCTTTTGCGGAGGTTCTCATGATGGTGAGACCAAGCCATGCGCAAAGGAAGCCTATCGGAGATGCAAGTAACACCCACGACATTCTGCTTAGTGCCTCCATCACAATAACAAAGAGTAATGGGGATAACGAATCCCATTGTCTTAGACCCTGTGTGCTACAAAAGAAACCAGTTGGGCTTCTGTTTATCAAGACGGAGAATTTCACTGTTGATATACACCACCTAATCCACGAGCACTCTCTCTCTCCAAAACTACATTTCCCCAAAAGATCAAGAAGGAAATCCCAGTTGACATAATCATACGCCTTCTCCATATCTAGCTTGCAAATAATCCCTGCCTCGCCAATTTTCAAATGACTGTCTATGCATTCATTAGCAATAAGAATCGCATCTAGGATTTGTCTATCCTTGAAAAAAGCATTTTGAGGTTTCGAAATAAGCTTCCCCACTACCTCACTCAGACAATTCGCTAACACTTTGGATAATATCTTGTATACCCCATTTACTAAACTAACAGGCCGAAACTCCTTAACCTTCTCCCCCACATTCTTTGGTGTTAGTGCAAGAAAAGTAGCATTAAGGCTTTTTTCAAACTTTGCCGTTGAGTGGAACTCTTGGAACACCTTCACGAGGTCATCATTTAATACAACCTAGCAAGTTTGAAAGAAACCCATCGAGAAACCATTATGACCCGGCACCTTGTCTTTAACCATTTTCTTCACAACTTCAAAAACCTCCAACGCCTCAAAAGGCCTCTCTAGTCGGTCTACATCATTAAGTTCAATGGAATCAAATCCAAGCCCTTCAAGTTTAGGCCGCAAACCCACCTGTTCAGAAAGTAATTGCTCAAAGAAGTCAACTACATGGTTGTTTATCACTGGCTCTTCCCGACACTCAACTCCCTCTATTTTCAGCATCTCAATGTTGTTGTATCTTCTATGTGAATTAGCTATAATGTGGAAGAACTTGCTGCTTTGGTCTCCTTCCTTCAACCCATAACAAGCTCTTGACTTATAATGCCGTGATGTCTCTTCTAAGACTACAATTCTTTCCAGTTCTGCTTCCAGCCCCATTTTTAAAGCTATTTCTTCCTGAGTTAAGGGCTGGGTTTCTTGTATCCTTTCCAAACCTTGGATCTCCAATTCCTTGCTTTTTTTGCGCTCCCTTATATCTCCAAACGACTGTCTATTCCATAGCTTTAGATCGTTTTTAGAGCTTTCAATTTACCCGTAAAAT
This sequence comes from Carya illinoinensis, assembly GCF_018687715.1. Classification (NCBI taxonomy): domain Eukaryota; kingdom Viridiplantae; phylum Streptophyta; class Magnoliopsida; order Fagales; family Juglandaceae; genus Carya; species Carya illinoinensis. The sequence goes on from NC_056759.1 coordinate 27,358,044, forward strand.
TAAAACTAGGGGTTCCTTGTATCTGATATGAAGTCCACCATTGCCCGATCCTTCCCTCAAAGCCATCCGCCTTCAACCACATATTTTCAAATTTGAAGGACCTATGCTGCCTTTTGACCCCTCCACAATCCAACATAAGAGGCCAATGATCCAAACACAAATGAGGCAATCTCTTTTGCCACACATCCAGGAAATGACATTCCCACTCTGGTGAAATTAGGAATTTGTCTAGTCTAGACCATGTCTGGCTATTAGACCACGTGCATGCACGCCCCACTAGTGGTAAGTCCACTATTGGTGAGAGACTATACAAATGATTTTTGAATTTCCCAAAGACCAGCTGTTATTTCCTCATCAGCAGTTTCTTGCAAAACGCCATTTGAAGGAGACAACAAAAGCTTTTCATGCAGGTGTTGAAAAACCACCTACAGTGTGAAAACAGAGAGAAGTACCGTTCTCTTCCTTGGCATATTAGGCGCCTCCCACAGACACCCACAGTGTCTGCACCTTCATTTCTTTCGTAAATCCCTCCACCAAAATTGTAAGTTGTAGGCTGCTCTCTCCTATAAATAGGAGAGAGCTCAGTTGCAGAATTCGGAGCGGTGGGCAGAAGAAAGGCAGTGGGGTGAAGAGAAAAGAAAGAGAAAGAGGGACGTGAGAGAGAGAATTTTGTAGATTTATTTGTAAATCTCGTACAAATTCTATAAAAGAGGCTCCAGTGGACTTAGGCAATTTGTTGAACCATTTTAAAATTATTTTATGTTTTTTGGACAGGCCGGAGGGCGCAACAATTGGTATCAGAGCTCTGGTTCGAGCTGTTCGAAAATTCAAGTTGGTCAAAATCAATTTTTGACACCTCGAGACGAATTCATTGCCGCAAACGAAATCGAAAACGGAGGTCGGACGAGCCCACACGCGCCCCAAGAAGATCGGCGCGTGCATCTGTTGCAACTCACGCGCCCCCCACGCGCGCCAGAGGAGGAAGACGCGTGTCAGACACGTGTCCCACGCGCCCCCACCCACCATAGAGCTGCTCCGCGCATTTGTCACGAGCCAGACGCTCACCCACGCCCCCAATAGTAAAGTGCGTGTGCCACAGAGGCCACTGCCGCGCGTGCCACAGAGGCCACTGCCGCGCGTGCATCTCATGCGCCAGATGATTTGAACTGTCCGTTTTTTCAGATCTTCTTTTGGGCTAGATCTAAGCCATTTGGAGTCCGATTTTGACGATCAAATAGTGCTTTCTAACTATTTGGATCATTCCGGACTCATCCGTATGGTGAGAATATTGAGATTCACCATCGGTACATTCGATCTGAACCGTCTACGAGTTGCAGATCATTTTGGGCTAGATCTACGCTAGTTGGAGTTCAATTGCAATGATCAAATAGTGCTGACAAACTATTTGGATCATTCCGGACTCATCGGTACGGTGAGAATGTTGAGATTCGCCATCGGTACTTTCGATTTGAACCGTTCATAGTTGCAGATCAGTTGTGGGCTTGATCGTAGTCAGTCGGAGTCGTGATGGACTCATTTGTTTTGGGCTTGATCGCAACCAGTTGGAGTCATGATGGACTCGTGTTTAGGGCTTGATCACATCCAGTTGGAGTCGTGACGGACTCATTTGTTTTGGGCTTGATCGTAGCCAGTTGGGGTCGTGAAGGACTCATTTGTTTTGGGCTTGATCGTAGCAAGTTGGAGTCGTGACAGACTCAATTGTTTTTGGCTTGATCGCAACCAGTTGGAGTCGTGCCAGATTTATTGGTTTTGGGCTTGATGTCAGCCAATTGGAGTCCAATGTTGCAGGACTCAGTTTGTTTGGGCTTGATTTAAGCTAGTTGGGATCGTGAAGTTTGAGGAGCAAATTTCAGATCATTGGACGATGCTGATTAACTTGTTATATCAGCAGGTTTTGGCAGTCATACAACTCATGGAGCATAATATTATTAAGAGGAGAACAACGGATCTCATTGTGGCTTTCTTTGAAAAGCCAGTTGTAAATAACAAAGTACAGATGAAGAAACAATTCAACTTTAGAAAAGGCAGAAGGTACTATTGTTGCCCAAATATCATTTGGCGTTGTGGTCAAAAGGTTGGGAGGTCATGAGAATGGCTATGAGTAATTCTGCAAAGAAGCCGAAGTTGAAGTTTCTTAATGTAAGAGATCTTATCCTAGATGAGGAGGTGCGCAGAAGAGATTCTGGCAAGATTTCGAGTTGTTGGTCCTGAATGTTGATAGTAAGGACAGAGGCAAGTCAAGATCTGGACAACAGATGACTCGCTAGAAATTGTGGCAAGACAAGCCACAAGAGACTGCTAAAATTAGGAGAAAATTGAGAATGATACTGTGAATATGGTGACAGAAGAAATACATGGCGTTGCATTTCTTGCAGTGCACAATGCTGTTAAAGACAGCTTGAAGACAGTAGTCATTCAGTAGTGTTTTCTCAAAAAGACATGGAAGGTCACGAATGATTTATTGGTCTTGGTTCGTGATAATAGTTGTGTGAATTAGATAAGGAAGTAAAAGGAACTCAGTTTTACTTTTCCTCATCTAAAGAAATCTCCCTAGACCACGACATGAAGTACAGGTGTGAGAGATGAGAACAAAACGTCAGATGTTCCAAGGATATCTACACCTAAAGTTGATGATCGCATAACTGCCAAGATGATCAGACCTCCATGGTGGTTACTACCTTAAACTATATCCTGCTGAATGAAGGTAGTGAACTACGGTATGAAGAAAATATTGCAAGAGTGGAGATTATGCAAGTCGAAGTTAGCAGAGACTGCACACAAGATGGGCACATCGACTGAAGATAGGATATGTTAGCAGCAGGATGAGGGGTTAGTCACCCGGATCAGAGATGGAGACCTCAGCAACAGGTTCTCTGATATGTGTCAAGGTTCGTGCGAGACCATTGATTGCCAGTGCAGTGGGAGATGTGTTGCCCTGTATAGATGTGTTGATTAGGGGCACTGTACGTTATGAACTAAAGTTATGCATCACTTTAGTTAGTCTTATAACTTGAAGACATGAGCTGTAAAATTGTAAAGATGATAAGGGATCATGCTAGAGATAGAGACTAGCATGTTGAGAATCAGTCTCCAAGTTGGAGATTGGTGTGATTGTAGGATTATGGAGCCTGGTTTGAAAGCTGTAAAGGCACCAGGTAGATTGTTCACTCAGTTGTGGCTCGAGCGAAGCTCAGTTTGCTCAAGGTGTACATGAGTGCGGACTCGTGGACTCGAGCAAAAGAAGAATCCTAGAGAGTTGAGATTGTGCAGTAAAGCACTTGTAAATCTCTTCTGAAGAAAATCCCTTGCAAGCTCTGTGGATGTAGACGATGTTAATGCATTTGAAGATGCATTTGGAAAGGCATTTGGACATCCATTTGAAGACGTACCTGCAGATGCATTTGATAGCGGAAATCTCTCATGTCAAAGAAAGAGGTGCATTCATTTGAAAAATGAATCAGTTTGCAAGCAGCCTAATATGACACACTTGGGTGGAGGTGGTGATTGTTGAAAAACCACCTGCAGTGTGAAAACAGAGAGAAGCACCGTTCTCTCCCTTGGCATATTAGGCGCCTCCCACAGACACCCATAGTGTCTGCACCTTCATTTCTTCCGTAAATCCCTCCACCAAAATTGTAAGTTGTAGGTTGCTCGCTCCTCTAAATAGGAGAGAGCTCAGTTGCAGAATTCGGGGCGGTGGGCAGAAGAAAGGCAGTGGGGAGAAGAGAAAAGAAAGAGAAAGAGGGACGTGAGAGAGAGATAGAATTTTTTAGATTTATTTGTAAATCTCGTACAAATTCTATAAAAGAGGTTCCAGTGGACGTAGGCAATTTGCTGAACCACTTTAAAATTGTTTTGTGTGTTTTTTGGATAGGCCGGAGGGCGCAACAGCAGGATCTCTTCAAATGGTGCTATATCTCCGTTTGTTGATGTTTATGGTGACTTGCTGTCCAAAATCTTTATCAATCCTTCTTGTTGCAACAAAGCATGCACTTTGATGCTTTATAAACTGGAACTTACAGACCATATTAAAGTTCTCAACTCCAAATTTTTTGATAACAATCTCAAAACTAGAAAACCTTAACTTTGATTCTGCTTATTTTGCCAAAATAGAGATCTTAAGATCACCACGATGTAGAAAAAGAATTAAAAGAAAATAAAAGTCAGGACTCACAGAAGATACTAAGATTTTAAATGGTTCAGTTTAAAAAGCCTATATCCATTGTGGGAGACAATCATGAATAAATTGACTAACTAAAAGATGGAGTACAAGAGAACAATAATAAAATCACTCAAATCCAAAGCCCTGATACACCCAAAATCGTGCTCTCAAACAAAATGAATTTTTCTCCGAAAAAAGATTCTATTGACTTTTCTCTCGTGAGGTATACAGAAAAACAATGATTTTTTTTGAAGTGATCCAATAATAAACCCAAAATTGTGCTCTCAAACAAAATGAATTGTTCTACCAAAAAAAAAAAAAAAAAAAAAAAAAAATCCTAGAACTTTCTCTTGTGAGGTACACAAAAAAAGCGTTGATATTTTTCTTCTATGCAGCACGACACTCCAATTCATAAAAAAAAAAAAAAACCTAAATCTTTCCTTTTTTTTTTATTCTAATGTGGCTCTATAAATATCTAAAGTCCCTCTTTCATCTTTTACGAAGTAACAAAATTTCCAATATATATATAGATCACCAAATCGAACTTGTAGAGAGCCAAATTTTGGCTAGGAAACAATCATTTGTAGCCAATAAAAAAGTGATGTAGGGGGATCTGGGTTTGATGATGCTGAGTTGACAAATTCTACGTTGATAGCATTGCACTACCTTGAGAAGGTAGATCAATGCAAAAATGGTAGGAAAAGGTGAAGATTCTTGTGATATCCCATCCTGATAAACGATAAACGATAAAGGTAGGTGGTGTATGAGATTCCACATTGATTGGGAAGGAGAGCTTCTTGCTTCTTATAATGTTCCAATGGGGCTCCAATTGTAATATTGACTAATCTTTTTGAAGTATAGGCCATGTGGCTTGGCTCTTCCATTGGGGCATTACAAATCCTCGGAGTGGGGTAATATTGTGTACATGACACTATTTTGACCATAACTTTGGTTTAAGAGTATCAAAATTGTGGACATGACTCCAATTCCAAAAGCTCTTTTTGCTGCCCATATTGTAGTCACCATGTCTATGCCTAGTGGCCCCCGTTTTTGACCTGGAAATCAGCTGTTTTTCCTCTGAATCGCCAATTAAGTTATTTTTTTCTTTTATGGTAATGTTTTGCTGTTGTTTTTATAGATGATTCTTATTCTGGTTTGGGTGAGATTTTTGGCAAGATATTTATTTTATTATGTATTTTATTTTTACGCAATAATTGGGGTTTTGCCTTTTTTGGGCAAAATTCTCAAAATCTCGGGTTTCCTTAGCTATGTAAGCTTGGCTTGTGGGCTTCAGAATTAGTTTTTCACTTTTATGAATAAACCCTAATCTCAGAATTTTCTTTCTGTTTTGCATCATTTCTCAATCTCAATTCCTAATTTCAGTTGATTAACTAGTCATTAGAACTTATTCTGCCTGGTGTCAAAAAGTCGTCCTTCCGTTCTTGAAGAACTTTTCCAACCAATAGAATAGAATCAAGTCTCCTAACATTAATACTTGGCAAAGAGAGAAGATAAGTATCGCTAAATTCTTTCATACCAAAGAGAGATTTTTCCACACATTTGTACTCTTACTAAAAGTATTCTGTCACAAAAAAAGGATAGGGTAAGCTGTTAAGTGGGTGTGATAAATAGCCTACACACCCTCACTCAAATTTAAGCCATCTCACTACAGGTTCTTGTAACTTCTTTTTGGATCTGGTTGTATTTATCAAAACTTTTTTTGAATCTAGTTGTATGCTCATGACCTAAATGTTCCTAAATTACGAACTGTCTTAAATTTTTGAAACTTGCTAGTATTCCTATTTTGACAGTTTTCCAATGTGATAGGTACAAGCTCATATCGTTAAGCTGAGAAGACAATTGAGTGTAATGGATGGGCCGCCTCCGTTGTTGAAACAACCAACTGGTTATGATTATACATGATCATGGATTCTTAACCACATCATCCACTGATGTATATGTGGAAGACATGATACATGATTATGTAAATGTCAATTAGCTTAGTTTTAGGGACATTTTCTTACTTTTAATCTGTATGTCTGTAATAACCAACTGATACTTGGTGTATTCAAATGCACAGTTACATAATATTGTAAAACCAGAGTACAGTTGTTCTTTTACTTTGTTGGTCCTTGAGGGTATTGATCGGTCAGGGTATATAATTTCATCCCTGATATATTTACAGGGATGCCCCCTGATAAGTTCATCTTAAATATCTTGGGCGCTAGTATTATTACAAAACTCACCAAGGATGGCTTTTTTCCTTAACAAGTGGTGCAAGTAAACATGTAAACCGGAGAGTTGGGAAAGATTGGATAACCTTGGTATACCATTCTTGGGTCCACCATGCATAATATCAATTTTCGTTTGATTTATAATCTGTACATTCTGAGGATAAACCAGAAAGACAATAGTTGTCGTAATCTGTTCCAGTGGGTCTATATTGTTGTGCATGTGCTTAAATGATAGCTTCTCAAATTTTCAATGTAAAAGCAGTGTAGGGAATAATAAAAGCTAAGCAAACTTTTACAGGAAACGGGCGTAAGGTAAATTTCTGGGAAATTGTTTTGTGCAGTCATACCGTTTTTGTCTCTATAGGTCTTCTGGAGACAAAAGCCACATGACAAGCATATGCATAAGTTTTGATTGATGGTCGCCAGCTTTAAGAAAATACCCTTTGTGTTGATTAGCTTATCATCATCATTTCTGCAACCGAGAGTGACAATGATGTGTTATCTTCTGACTTGCATCCTTCATATGCTAACCCCATTTCTTTCAGAGAATGTGGACATCCCTTTTTGCTGCTTGCATCTGTATGGAGTTGGGTGGCAAATAGTACTCCTAAATTTCTCATTTGAAACAATTGAGATTTTGTTTTTTCTCGAAACTACACACGTGGCCCTGTAGTTCTCAAAATGTTGAAACTTTTTCCAGAATGTAGTTCTCATACAAGTTGGGTTGTCTTAGATCCCATGAATCTAAACCACTAGAATCAAGGAAGCGGAGAGATGTGAAAATCAAACACTACTAGTATTCCCAGCCTCACCCTGATGATATATGATTGCCTTTCATTTGCTTATGAATCCAGATTCTTAGGTTATATGTACATTGTGGTTTCGGCAGGGCCACATATGTAGTTCTCATTTTCCTAAAGTGTGACAGTCTTCCTTCATATGCGTTGGGTTGTCTCAGATTACATTAATTTATAAAATTATTATAAATTATGATAGAATTAATATTTTGTTGTTGGTGCAGACAGAATAGCAATTCCAGGGAGCCATGTGCCCTCCGTGTTAACATAAACAAAATTTGGGCCGCCACTTTGTGGGTCTAAGTGTAGAACTACTACTGGATTAATGGAATTTTTAGGAAATTATAATTATTTTATGAGTCATCCGCCTTCAATATTCTAGAAATATTGAAGAAAAATATCTAGTTTTAAGAAAAAGATCTAATTTTAAGAAAAATGTTGTTTTTTATTTTAAAATTTTATCATTTTCAATTACATTTGTTGTGTGTCATATGCTCGTAAAGGGCTATGATCAATAGATCTCTGATGGACTAAGATCTCATTTGATTACGTAGTTCAGTTCAGATGATATGAGATGAAATGTTTTGTTGAAAGTTGAATAAAATATTGTTATAATATAATTTTTTAATATTGGTTTTATTTAGGATTTTAAAAAAGTTGTTATGATTATATGAAATGAGATGAGATGAAATAGTTTAATCTTGTGTAACCAATCTAGCCCTAAAACTTTCGAACTTTGCTTAATCTTTTAGGATTTGCAGCCGAATACCATAATTTACAGAAACTTTTTGTTTACTATTACAATGGGAAGATATCAAGCTTTTGGTGGCAGATACTATTGATATTTTGTATACTTAGGAACATTATTATTTTTTTCTTCGAAAAAAGCATTATGGGCCACTAAAAATATAGGACAAATTCTGTACTTGAATCATGAATGAATGTAGCTAGGTAAAAGGAACAGGGCAGGGCGTACCATGTTTTGGACCACTTTAAGGCATTGCAAGATGGAAATATGGAATGCAGTCTTCCTATCCACAGATGAGCAACACTCGCACGTTCTTAGCAGAGCCATTATGTCTGGCCTGAACCGGTGGTCCAACTCCAATATTACTTGAACTGCTTTCCAGCCAGCCACTGTTCTAATCCATTTCAACCAATTTTTGTGTATGTATTCTCTGGATACACCCTGTCCACAGTTTGTGATTATGGGTGTCATTTTCTTTTCTTTTCTTTTTCTTTTTTTCCTTTCTGTTTCTGTCAGAAAATGTTCATGTGTTATTAATTCTTCTTTGGTTATTCTTCATCTTTAATTTGTCATTTTCAGTCACACTAGTTTAGTTATATGGCTTCTAAATATTAATATTTGATCCAAACAAAAGATTTGGATTTTAATGACCCAAATCAAATATTTTTTCCCAAAGTTCAGCCATCCAAATGCAACATTAATGAAGACAAGAAAGGGATCATGAGATCGATGATGTTTTTTCATTTGAACGCATACGCTTTAATTTGGAACGGATATATATATATATATATATAGGGCTGATCAACTTTCAAAATCTGTTAAGAACAAGAAAGCGAAGGGAACCAATTAATAAAGTTCCGTGGCTATTGAAGCAATTCATGTTTGAAGACTGATGTATTACCTACCCCAAAGGCTTAGCTTTCAAAATTCAAATACTCCCATTTCAAGTTTGATAATTTTTCACACACACACACACACAGAGAAGGGTCCCATGTTGTCTATACAGGACACAACAATGTAGGGCAAGCCCAAGTGGCGTTGGAACCTCAATGCATGCCCTTGCTCACAGTTGCCCCCAAATCACTTATGTCTTCTGTTCTTACGCCCACTTTCCACATGATCACGTTGTTTTCTGATCTCCCTCCCTTCCAAACCTCACCATAAATACCCTCTACCTCCCTTCCAAACTTCACACTCCTTTCTGGCTACTAGCTAGTACCCTAGCCCTTCCCCACTAGTCCTACATTTTTTAGCACAAATTGTCAAAGCATTACCTTGGTGAAAAATGGCTCTAAAAAAATCTAGCAAACTTCCTCATGCAGCAGCTTTGAAGCAGATTCTGAAAAGATGCTCAAGCTTTGGGAAGAAGAATGACTACAATAATGAAGAGGACCTTCCTGATGATGTGCCAAAAGGCCATTTTGTTGTCTATGTGGGAGAGAACAGAAGCAGATACGTCATTCCCATTTCATGGCTGGCTCACCCTCAGTTCCAAAGTCTGCTTCAAAGAGCTGAGGAAGAGTTTGGCTTTAATCACGACATGGGTCTTACCATTCCTTGTGAAGAAATTGTTTTTAGGTCTCTAACGTCGATGATCAGATCAAGTTATGACGACTGAAAATAGGGTTCTTTGGAAATATAAAATAACTTCTGCTACAACTAATTTGAGTGAAGAGATTCATTGATAGTAGCCTATAATTAGCCTTTTGACAAACTTTTTACTCTCTAGTAGGGCTAGCGCTTTATGATATGTTTGGCTGCTGGATAAAGTAGAGAGTAAATATTGCAGCGGGAGATCACCATCCATGAGCTTCAAGATTTCTGAAAAAGATAGATCAGATTACCAGATATAGATCTTCATTTATGGATGAAATGGAAAGGTACCACTTGTAATAATTCTTTGTTGGCATGATTTATTGCTTGATTTGCAGAAGGCGCTTACTTATCTGCTTACAACCATTTTCGTATCAGTGTTATGTTCTGACCATACTGCTTATAACACACACACACACACACACATTTATACATATTCTGGTATACGGGCTTGGAAGATTGGAATTCATTCTCGCGTACTTTGAATCTGCGTCCAATATTTTACACGAGTATTAAGCATCAACTCTTGATCATATTCCGGCTTCCCTAGGTGCTTGTGCTCTTCATGAAAAAAATACATGAATGACACAGAAAATAAAATCCCGACTTCTGAGAAATTAAACAAGAAAAACCAGAGTTGTCAGAATCATGATATCATCCTGATCAGGTGGGGATGCATGGCCACTACATTGGTTGTTAACTTTCTTTTGTCATTCACAAAAAAATTTTGGATTCTTTGGCTAGCTAGAAAGTGATAACGATATTCCTGTTTATGTTCCGGGAAAGAAAGATAAAAGGTGTTATACAATAGCGACGTGATCTGGCTGTATTGTACGTACGGATAGGATTATGAACGAGGGTGGTGGGGAGGATCTAATGGCTCTTATGATCATCTGAGCCCTCATGAGGTCCCTCCAAAATGATTATTTGTGAGTAATAGGTAATTTAGAGTCAGCCACACATGGGTGCAATTTTTTTTTTTGCTATTTTTTCAATGATTTTAAATATTAAAAAAAAAAATACAACATAACTTAAAAAACACTTACTTAATCACTAAGTTTAAAAAAAAAAAAAAAATCACTGTCGGGATCTCCATGTGTGGATTTAGCATTTCTGATAAGTTTATCCCCTGATCCCTTGCACATTTTTTTCTTGTATTTAAAAATAGAAAAAGAAGAGAGAAAAATACCTAGCAATGCCATAGTACTTTGGTCGTCTTGGATTCAGATTCTCTAGTACTAGTGTAGGGATGGTGAGATCTAAATCGGGGTGCTACCAGTATAGTGCGGGGTGGGGGCGACCATTTTCTGGACCTTGCCCCACACCATAATGGGGCAGGGTTTTCACCCCGCACCCCGCCTTGATGCGAAGGGGCGGGGTCAAAAATCTCATCCACCTCGCCTCCCTCCTCTAAGCTAATTTATTGAGTCTAAAAAATTTATAAATATAAAAAGAATATAAACTCATTAGTGTTATATTTTGAATTGTCTTAATCTCTTAGGCAATCTTTATATAGGAAGTCACTGTAATACAATAGTCATACTTAAGTACTATAAGACTTATTATATATAAAAAATATTTTTTAATATATGGTGAAGCGGAGAGGGGGGTGGGATCGGGCCCTAATGGGGTCAGTCTGCTCCCCACCCCCACTGGGTATTCTCCCTGCCGAGGCGGGGTGTGGGCATATTTTATGGGAGTTTGAAAGATGAAAGAGAAAAAAACTTGAATAAAAATATTGTTAGAATATAATTTTTTAATATATTTTTTGTTTTGAGATTTGAAAAAGCTGAATTAATTTTTATATTTTGTTTAAAAATTTAAAAAAATTGTAATGATTACAAAAAAAAGTTAAAAATTTGTAAATAAAAAATGATTCTGTTTATGATATTTGGATGTTGAGATAAAATGAGATGCGACAATCTTGCTATCCAAATGGTGCCTAAGATCAAAGTTAAGATATCATCAACACATGAAACACATAATTTCCTCTCCATTTATATTTTTATTTATTTATTTTGTTTCTTGCACGTGTGGCGCACATGCAAGTAAGTCTCACTCTCACCACCCAATTAACTGGTGATATACGTTCCTTTGATTAGGGATGAATTCTTGGTCCCTTGTCCTACGTACCCATATATACCAATTAATTAGCATTAGTGTGATAATTGCATTTAACCTAATCCACTTTGATAACTATATCACGCTTTTCTTCTTAAATTATTGCCTTCTATCAGTTCCGAAACACTAGATCATTTTCTCCTATAATACATGGTCTAGATATTTTATTCAGGAAAGAAAAAGGGGCCCAGAATTCCCATCACTTATGTTCAATCAATCTATTTGATATAGAGTAAAACTAGATATCAAAATTCTTTGAACTTCATTTAGAAAAAAGTAAAATTTACTGTTAATGATTTTTTCATACGAATTTTAAATTTATCTATTTTTTTAAAAATATATATAAAATTTACATATTTTAAAATTATAAATATAATATTCTTTTATGATAATATTGTTACAGTATCAAAAGGAAAGAAATTTTTTCTTGAGAACTAAGAACGTACCTTAAAGGAATTCAACTCTGGGACAAAGCATGTGAAAAGCGCATCCATGAAAAAAGATTCCACACGCTAGCTTTCACATCATCTCTCTCTCGATCTCTCTCTTTCTTCTGCAATTTCCTAGCTAAATTATACCCATATTTCCATCCTTTAATGACTCTTTTTATTAATATATACATGTGGCTATCATTTTCTTAACTGGAATATATATATATATATATATATATAGACTTTTATTTACGAATTATTATATATAATACAAAGATTACTTACTTCTTCCTAATTCCTTGATGCTCTCCAGTATTTTATTATGGTATTAGAGTCAGTTTATCATATTGCAAATTAAGTTTTCACTGATAATTCTTTACTCAATTTTGGTCTAATCATGCCATTTTATCAAGAGCAGTGTCAACAACCTATTTCCATGCTTCAATCTTAGTCTTTTTTCACCTAATCAACCATCTACTAATCTTGTTTTTTCAAAACTTCTTTTTATTTTTTTTATGTTCCATTCTTTCATTGCGACCTCATTTCAATTAGTAAATTAGCACCTCAACCACGTACCTTGTTGCCTCATTTTCTTTCATAATTTTTATTTCTTATAGGACCTCTTCGACTGTAAGACGATTGGTGTGGGTAAACAAAACCAAAGCCTTTATCATTTATTGCAAGATTCACATTAGACTGCTGATGATTCTTCTGTTTCATTTTCCAAATGTTATTCTAGGAAATTTGTCAATAATGTTTTTGAACTATGGCATCGTATATTAGGCCATATTTCTCCCTCACGAATGCAGTTTTTAGTTCATAAATTTCCTAAGGAATTTCATGCTTCAATGTCAAATAATATACTTAATGTAAGATTTGCCCCCTTGCAAAACCAAGAAGGTTGCCTTTTTCTAGTAGTAATTTTGTTTCTTCTTCTATTTTTTGATCTTGTTCATTGTAATATTTGGGAACCCTTTTCTATGTCTTCATATTATGGTTTTCACTACGTACTTTCTTACTGTGGTAGATGATTTCAGTCGACGTACATAGATTTATCTCATGAAATCAAGATCTGAAACAGAGAATACATTCAATCATTCTTCAAGTTTGTTTAAAGACAATATCATTGTACTATTAAAATCATTCGATTTGATAGTGGTTCTGAATTTGATAGGAAACATTTCTTCACTTTCCATGGTGTTTTACATCAAAAGAGTTATCCTTATACTCCACAAAAAAAAGCTATTGTGGAACATAAATACCAACAAATCCTTAATATTGCTTATGCTATTATGTTTCAATCTTCTTTACCTCTAAAATTCTAGAGGGGCGTGTAAGCCTAAACTCGCACAAATACTATATGGAGGTCATGCGGTATGTAAGATCAGGTCCTCACGGTCAGCAAGGAGAGGGGGGGGGGGGCGGGGGTGCGTAAACTTGAACTCGCCCAAATACTTTGTGGAGGTTGTGCGACATGTAAGACCAGACGCGCCTCGTTGGCCCTCGCACTCAGTGAGGAGGGGGGAGGGGTGCGTAAGCCTGAATTGGCCCAAATTCTTTGTGGAGGTTACATGGTATGTAAGACTGAGTACACCTCATTGGCCCTCGCGCTCGGCGAGAAAGGGGGAGGGGCGCATAAGCCTGAACTTGCCTAAATATTTTGTCAAGGTCGTGTGGTATGTAAGATCGGGCATGCCTCGTTGACCCTCGGTGAAAGGGGGTGAGTGGTGCGTACGCCTAGACTTGCCCGAATATTTTGTTAAAGTCACGCTGTATGTAAGACCAGACGAGTCTCGTTGACCCTCGGTGAGAGGGGTTGAGTGGAGCGTACGCCTGGACTGGCCTGAATACTTGTGTGGAGGTCACGTGGTATGTAAGATCGGGCGTGCCTCATTGGACGTCGTGCTTGGTGAAAGGGTGCGAGGGTGCATAAGCTTGGACTTGCCTGAATACTTTGTGGAGGTCGCATTGTTTGTAAGATTGGGCATGCCTCGTTGACCCTCGGCGATAGCCGATGAGTGGTGCATAAGCCAGAACTCACCCATTGAATTCCCATGCCCTGTAAAATCGGAATCAAAATACAATCTACTATTTGTTAGTCACCGACCTGTACCTGTTCAGCTGAGCATGTAGTTCATTTTGAGGTTTAGACGGCTAGTCTTAGGACTATCTCGCACTCCACTTAGGGAGGGGTAGAGGCACCTCAAGCCACACCCTCCCCTTTAGTCCCTCAAGGAGGTCGTCATCCATTTGCCGCGATGGGATGAGGTAATGTTCGGGTAGCCTTTGGGCTAGTCCTGCTCTCCTCTGCAAAGGAGGTGGGTCTAACTCGGAGTTAGTTCCGCTTGTCGGCCGTTACGTGGAGGTAGTCTATTTGGGCAGTATGTCTGACTGAACCCACTCCCATGGGTTGATGTTGCAGGAAAGGGGAGTAAGGGCCAGGCTGGTGCTGTGCCCACTCTTCATCGTGGCCAAACAAGGTAATGTTTAAGCAACCTCAGAGCAATACCTGCTCTCTCCTGCAGGAGGGTCAAGATGGCCTCTGGCTCATCTCGCCCTTTGGTGCCCCAGTGGGAGGTAATCTGTTCGGGCAATATGTCTGACTGGACCCACTCCTGTCTTTGGTTGAGACTTTTGACGAAGGTAATGTGTGTTGGTTGTTGAGGATAGACTCGCACTCTATCGATGGAGAGGTAAAGGCGCCTCAAATCACACTCTTTCTCTATTTATTTCCTCGGGGGAGGTAATCATCCCTTTATCGGGACTGGATGGGGTAATTTTCGAGCAGCCTCTAGGCTGGTCTCACTCTCTTTCGTAGTGCAGGTTGGCCTAACCAGGGGTTAACTCTGCCTATTGACCCTTACTTGGAGATAATTTGTTTGAGCAGTATATTTGATTGAACCTGCTCCCTTTCTTTGTGAGGGCCAGGCTGGTACTGTACCCACTCTTTATTGTGGCAGAATGAGATAATGTTCGGGCAACCTCGGGACTGGACTAGCTCTCCCCTGCAGGAGAGTCGAGATGGCCTCTAGCTCATCTCGCTCTTTGTTGCCCTGAAAGAGGTAATTTGTTTGGACAATATGTCTAATTGATCCAGCTCCAGTCTTTGGTCAACACCTACGACGAAGGTAATAGTGTGTCAGGCTGTTTGAGGATAGGCCTGCACTCCATCGCGGGGGTAAAGTAGCCTTTAGTATTACACCCATCCCTTTGTTACCCCATGGGGAGGTAATCAGTCGATGAAGATTTAGAGTTTAGATGAAGTAACTGCAACTGGAGACTTGTTTCACTGAATCTCGAAAAAAGACTAGCACTTTTCATTAAGTATAGTTCACATAAAAGGGGATCAAATTTACAAAATCAAAGGGAGACCAAGTTGCCTCTTTTCCTTTTCTTTCTTACGTGCCCTTCTTCCTCCCCCTAGTCAAGACAGCTCGTGTTATGGCAAGAGCTTGTTGCAGCTTCATGAGAGGCGCATATTTGTGTTGGGTGTTGTTCCTACCCCCGTTGGCTTCAGCTCCTACACGTAGCATTCTTGTGTTGAGGCTTCTCCTCATATCTCACCCACCCCTTAGGCCGTTGGGCACTTTACCTTTATGTGGTAGGTGGAGGTAATTGCTTTCAGTTTGTTGAGCGTTGGGCGACCGATGATGGCATTGTAGGTGGAGGAAGCTCTTACTATTATGAAGTCAACCATGACCAAGGCGGTGCGAGGAGGGTTGCCTACCAAGACTGATAAGGCGATCGTCCCAATTGGTTGGATTATTTCTCCTGAGAAGCCCTTGAGTGGCATTATGGCCAGCAGGAGCTGAGCCGCGTTTACTCCCATGAGGACAAATGCATCCCAAAACAAGATATCTACCGAGCTGCTATTGTCGATGATAATTCTTCTGGTGGTGAAGTTTGCGATCTACATGGTGACTACCAATGCGTTGTCATGTAGATAGAAGGCTCCCTCCTTGCTGGTTTCTCCAAAGGAGATTATGGGAGTAGGCTCATCCCTACGGTACTTAGTGGGGCGATAAAAGGCCAAGTATACCTCCTGATATTGAGCTTCTCTCGCATGGGCTTTCCTTCTAGATGAAGTTGCGTCTCCATTGAAAAAACCTTTAGGGATGGTACAGATTTCTCCTGCGGGGGGTACCTCTTGGCCGATTGTTGTGGAGGGACATGCGGTGGTTCCCATTTGACCTCTCCAGCCTCATTTTTTGATAACCTCTGTTGGGACTCCTTTCCAGAGAATACCCCCTCCACGGCTATTCCATTTGTAGTGATGGAGGGTATCGTGGTGGCACTTGGTCCCTCCAGTATGAACGGCATTGCCCGGTACTATGGGTGGTCGACTGATGATAAGTATAGTAACGATGCTAATCTGGGGTTGGTTGTTTATCCTCCTTGGTGACAGTGAACGTCGACCGGTTGTGCCAATGTGGTATATTCCTCATGGTAAACTCTTCTTTTCTCACCTCCCACTGCTTCCTTTCGGTCTTCTCCCGAGTGTGGCCTTTGGTTTGCGCCTTTCCTCTTTTGTCCGCTCGCTTTAGCTAGCTCTTGTTGCTTGGGTTTGGCCAAGGCACCGAGGGTATCCTCAACATTTATGAAATTGTTAGATTGATTCACGAATTCTCGAAGAGTCACGGGGGTCCTTTTAGCCAGTTTAGCCATGAATGCGGACCGAGGCTAAATTCCTTCGAGGAGTGCTGCCAAGGTGATTTTTTCGTCTAGGTCCTTTGCGGTCATGTGCTCCTTGTTAAATTTGGCCAGATAGGTTTTCAAGTTTTCATATTCCCTTTGCTTGATGGTGAGGAGAAAGGCAGCAGGGCGCCTTCTTCTCCTACTGGCCATGAAATGGGTGAGGAATAAGAGAGTCAACTCGTTAAAATTTTCAATGGAGTTGAGCGCCAGGGAGTCGAACCATGTCCTTGCTAGTCTTCTCAAAGTCAGTGGGAAGGCTCTATAGGCCACCTCCTTAGGGAACCCATGCAACGTTGTTTGAGTTTTGAAAGTCTCAAAATGCTCAATTGGGTCTTGGGTCCTGTCATACTCCTCCATGGGTGGGCCCCAGAATTTTGGTAGTAAAGGCACCGTTGTTACTTTTGCACTGTAGGGCAAACCCGTACTGACAAGTAGTTGGCTCATTATAGATGAGCTTCCCATCTTTCTTATCACTTCCTCATACTTTCCCTTGAGGTTGCGTAGCTCATCTTGCATGTGCTTCCTCTCCTCTTAGTCATTGTCTCCCTTCTCTTCCCTTCGGCACTCTTAGTTCTCACTGGCACTTGGATCTCCTTGTGTTGACTTTTGGAGGTTTTCTTTGAGAGCCTAGTTCTCTTCGTGAAGAGCATCCATCTCTGTTTGGTGAGCCTTTCAACGAGCTGTTCCATGGCTGCAAACCTTGTCTACATGTTGCCTGAGGTTTCTTCTTCCCGATTCCATACCAATTGAGAAGAAGTTTTTGTAGGCATATGAATGAAACATTTTCTTTCGGAATTCTTCGGATCCCACAGATAGCGCCAATTTTTAATGACGTGTTTCGTACACCATTTGGCTAGGTTCTAAGCAATCTGGGTCTTTTGTTTCCAAGGCCTACAACAACAAAGAAGTGATTGGGAAGAGTGGCCCTAGGGTAGCCCAGGTAACCTTTGATGCCTAAGTCAATAATAACTTACTAAGGAATAAGAGAAGAGAGTGAATGCAAAGTTTTAGCAGGAAGATTTAATTAGAGAGAAAGCCAATCCTTTTAACTGAAAGTCGATGGACCTTATATACCCAGCCCTAAGGTTCAGATGGCCATACCCTGCAGGCTGGGGGGAAGGGAAGTCCTCCCTGAACTCCCTCCACCATACTGTCTTTAATGCAGCGTTGCCCTCTGGGATAAGTCATTAATGCGGTGTGATTGTTTGGTGATTTTATTTAATGAGGCGTGATCCTCTGATGCTGCTTTGAGTCTAGTCCATTTCTCTTGGTGTGCTTCTTTCTCATTCATTTGGCTTGGCTTCTTGTGCTTTTCCTGTAGCATCCCATCTTGGCCTGGATAGTTATACCCGATTTATAACATGAGTCGCAGGTTCTTCCCGATCCATTGGAAAGCTCTTGCAGGTTTTGGCCTATCTGGAATATGAGGAATTTGCTTGATGTTGGGCTTGGCTGGCCCTGTGGGCCTCAGGCCACTGACGAAAAACTCTCCCAACACATTTATTTGTTTTTAGTTCTCATTTATTTTTATATTTCTTTAGTATTGTACTAGTTATGAAAGTTTTTGTCGGGACCTGCCCCTTATTCATGTATTCTTGTATCCATTAATTATAATAAATCGAGCTTAATTAGAAAAAAAATAGGTGCTGTTGTCAATTATACAAAATTAATAGATCCTAAATTAGAAAATATGCATGAGCCATAGTGACACTCCATAAGCTTCTCTGCTGCAATAGCCATCTCTGAAGAGTTAGCAGTCATAAAAGCTCGAACAATAGGCAGAAAATTACAAATGACACTTACTTAGAATGGAATGTTGCACTTTCTGGGCATGGCAGGAGCCATGATATTGTGAAGTCAATCTGAAAGGCAACCATAATGATATCATTCTGTAACATTGAGAACCATTTATTCAAACTTTCTGGGTCCGAAACTTTGAAATGTGATGAAACTTTCTTGCCTTGAGACCATAAAAATCATTGGACTTTTGTTTGGCATTTGAATTTTTTATTTTAAATACAAAATTTTCATCTCATCATTACAACTTTCCTAAATTTCTATACAAAATATAATAAATAATTTAACTTTTTCTTAATTTTTTTAAATCTTAAAATAATAATAATATTAAAATAAAATATTTTAATATAATCTTAAAACTTAAAATTTTCATATGAGAATTCTTAGTGGCCAAACAAAACCATTTTGATGGATTGCGTCGACCCACGTTGAAGGGCCTTTATCGTTCTTATTTCCTTTTTTTACTTCTAAAATATTTTATACGATTTGAAAGTCTTGCGTGTACATACATGAATATGTACTTGAATAAGTCAAAAAATAGAATATAAAAGGAGACGCCGTAACAAAATTCCCCGTTACAATCAATAATACAAACCATATAGTTAAAAACAAAAAAATGGCAATGGTGCCAAATAATTGTTTTGAGCCCATATTTCCTCCAGTAGATTGAGTGTAAATTACTCCCAAAGAGCAGTTTGAAACATCAAGAAGACTTTGCAAAACTGAGGCTAAAAGCCCAAGTTGGTAATTTTACATGGTAGTTTACTTCTTCATATATCCAATTATCTTATTCCTCAAATCTTAGGAAAATGAAGTAAGAAATGATGTTTACTTCTAAAAAAAGAGAAAAAAAATATGATTCTCTCAAAACAAGAGGAAAAAGTTACGAGTAGCCACTAACTGGGGAGGTGTGTTGGCTTCACGTACCACCTATACGTCCCATTTAGGCTTATTTAGTTATGCAGACGATATGAAATGAGATAAAATATTTTAAATAGTAATAAATAAAATATTATTGAGATATAATTTTTAAATATTAATTTTATATTAAAATTTAAAAAAATTAAATTATTTATTATATTTTATATAAAAATTTAAAAAAAATATAATGATAAATTGAGATGAGATGAGATTTTTAATTTTTATTAACTATTCGTATTTCAAGTTGAAAAAATCTACACAATCTTCTAACATCTTAATATCTTACCATTTTTTAATTTTTTAATATTTTTTTAATATGTTTTTTTGAATTTATTCTTTTTAAATTAATTTAATTATTTTATTTATTATTTATATATTAAATATTTAATAAAAAATAAAATAATAAAAATTAAAAAAAAGATAAGATATTGGGGTGTTGAGTAGTTGCGTACTAAAATCATTTCAAGTCTGGCAATAGATAAAGATTTTAAATGCATTGTAAAATAGTGGCACGTGGCCGCCGCACACCCATGGCGGCACATTAGGACTGTGCGCTAATGGTACGACAATAGAGAAGGGCAGTGCATGCACTGGCGGTTGCAGAACACAATGAGTAGATTTCATTGGTGGGGGCATGTATTCAGTGACGCTGGGTGAGGATCGAGGTGTAGATAAACGTTTGAACAAGATTGAAGTAAACAGACGTAGAAATGGAGGAACAAAATTAAAGAAAGGGAAAGGAGATGACATGACACAGGGAGGATGATAAGGTTTAGGAGAGGATAAGGTTTAGGGGAGGACGAAACATGGGGGTACTCTCTTGTCAAAGTGTTACTACCTAGGCATGTTTAGATGTTTAAAGTATGTAAATAATTTATGAATAAAAGTTAAATATTTGAATGAAGATGTTTTATTAGATTTTAGAAATGAAGAGGAAAAATGTTGAATAAAAATATATTTTATAATATGTGTTATATTGAAATTTGTGAAAGTGAATAAATAAAATTAAAAAATTGTTTAAATATAAATTTTTTAATATAAATTTTATTTTAAAGTTTATAAAAATTCTATTGATTTTTATGTTTTATTTTGAAATTTATAAAAATTGTATTGATTTATGTGTTTGAGTAGGGATCATTAGATAAAAAGTTTTAAAAATTTGAAATTGAAAAATATTTTGTATTTAAGTTTTAATCTTTGTAAATGAAATTATAAAAATTGTCGAAAATTTAGAGAATCCTCAAATTCGTCAAACATCCCTATTCGCTGTGTAGGAGATACTTGCATATCAAGCACAACTGACTTGGTCACTTGGCAAGTCATCAGTTGAAGTTTCTATTTTTCCAAGTATAATAATAGTTGTTTTCTGATCTCCCTCCCATCCAAACCTCACCATAAATGCCCTCTACCTCCCTTCCAAACTTCACACCTCTTTCTGGCTACTAGCTAGTACCCTAACCCTTCCTTAGCACAAATTGTCAAAGCATTATCTTGGTGAAAAATGGCTCTAAAAAATCTAGCAAACTTCCTCATGCAGCAGCTTTGAAGCATATTCTGGAAAGATGCTCAAGCTTTGGGAAGAAGAATGGCTACAATAATGAAGAGGACCTTCCTGATGATGTGCCAAAAGGCCATTTTGTTGTCTATGTGGGAGAGAACAGAAGCAGATACGTCATTCCCATTTCATGGCTGGCTCACCCGAAGTTCCAAAGTCTGCTTCAAAGATCTGAGGAAGAGTTTGGCTTTAATCATGAAGAAGTTGTGTTTAGGTCTCTAACGTCGATGACCAGATCAAGTTATGACGACTGAAAATAGGGTTCTTTGGAAATATAAACTAACTTCTGCTACAACTAATTTGAGGGAAGAGATTCATTGATCGTAGCCTATATAATCAGCCTTTTGACAAACTTTTTACTCTCTAGAACGGCTGGCGCTTTATGATATGTTTGGCTGCCCGATAAAGTAGATATACCAATTAGCATTATTGTGATAATTGCATTTAACCTAATCCACTTTGATAACTATATCACGCTTTCCTTCTTAAATTATTGCCTATTATCTATTCGGAAACACTAGATCATTTTCTCATATAATACGTGGTCAAGATATATATTTTATTCACAAAGAAAAAGGGAACCAGAGTCCCCATCACTTATGTTCAATCAATGTATTTGATAAAGAATAAAACTAGATATCGTGTCATGATGTGCAAAGTCTGTGAATTTCATTTTAAAAAATGTAAAATCTACTATAAATAATTTTTTCATACAGAATTTAGATTTATCAACCTTTTTCTTTTAAAAGAAAAGAATATATATCTATATATATATATATATTCTAAGATTACAAATATCACCTCTTTTTTGATAATATCCTTAGCATATCAAAAATATCGTTCAAAGGAAAATTTTTCTTGAGAACTGACAACCTTAATGCTGAATCACTCTGAGACAATGCATGTGAAAAGCGCATCGATCCATGAAAGAAGATTCCACTCTTTCGCATTAGCTCTCTCTCTCTCTCTGTGTCTCTGTCTCTCTTTGATCTCTCTGTCTCTCTGTCTCTGTCTCTCTCTCTTTCTTTCGCAATTTCCTAACTAAATTATACCTAGCTTTTAATCCTCTAATGACTCTTTTAATTACTAATCTATACAAGTGGCTATCATTCTGTTAATATAGTTAGTTAGACTCATGACTTCATGCAGATAAATACATATAGAATTTTATTTGCGAATTACGATACATAATACAAAGATTACTTCTGCCTAATTTCTCTCTCTCCACTATTCTATTATGGTATTGGAGTCAGTTTCTCATACTGCAAATTAAGTTTTCACTGATAATTCTTTACTCAATAATTATGGTCTAATCATGCCATCTTCTCAAGTGTAGTGCGAACAACTTATTTCCATGCTTCAATCGCAGTCTTTTTTAACCTAATCAACCACATGCATGCTAATCTTTTTTTTTTTTTAAAGATGTTTTTATTTATTTATTTACTTTTTATTTTTATGTTCATCCTTTCATTGCAACTCATTTCAATTAATAAATTAGCAGCTCAACTATGTACCTTGTTGCCTCATTTTCTTTCGTAATTTTTGTTTCTTATAGGACATGATCTCCAACTGGAAGACGATTGGTGTGGATAAACAAAACCAAAGCATTTATGATTTATTGCAAGATTCATATTAGACTACTAATGATTCTCTGTTTCATTTTCCAACTGTTATTCTAGGAAATTTGTCAATAATTTTTTTGAACTATAGCATCGTATATTATGCCATATTTCTTGATCCCTCCCCAATGCAGTTTTAAGTTCATGAATTTCCTAATGAATTTCATGCTTCAATGTCAAATAATGTACTTATTGTAAGATTTGTTCCCTTGCAAAACCAAAAAGGTCGCCTTTTCCTAGTAGTAATTTTGTTTTTTCTTCTATTTTTGATTTTATTCATAGTACTGATATTTGGGGATCATTTTTTGTGTCTTCATATTACGATTTTCACTACTTTCTTACTGTGGTAGATGATTTCAGTCGATGTACATGGATTTATCTCATGAAATCAAGCTTTGAAAGAGAGAATACATTCAATCCTTCTTCAAGTTTGTTCAAATACAATATCATTGTACTATTAAAATCATTCGATTCTATAGTGGTTCTGAATTTGATATGAAACATTTCTTCACTTCCCATGGTGTTTACATCGAAAGAGTTTTCCTTATACTCTTAACAAAATGCTATTGTGGAACGTAACCACCAACAAATCCTTAATATTTGCTTGAGCTATTATGTTTCAATCTTCTTTACGTCTAAAATTCTTGAGTGATAGTATTTTAACTACAGTCCATATAATTAATATTTTTCCTACACCACTACTTTGCAATAGCAAGTCTCCTTATGAGGTTCTCTTTTCCCTTCGACTAAACCATCTCATTCTCATTTGAAAACTTTTGGTTGTCTTTATTTTGCTTCTGTTTTAAGACTTTCATTTGCAAATTGTGTTACATAATACAAAGATTACTTTTTCCTTTCTTACTCTCCATTATTCTCTTAGACTCCCAAATGACAACAAACAGTAGAAAGTATACCTAGCTAAATGAATATGAGATTCATAATCATCGGGGTCTGTACTGTTCATGCTCTCCACACCATTATTGTCTCCTATACTCATCATTCTCATTGACTTGAAAACCATTTGCTTAATTTGAGCTTTTGGCTTATATCTTATTATATATACATACATACATCCATACATACATATATATATATATATATATATATATATATTAAAAACTATACATTGAGACAATTTTGAAAATACGAAAGTACTTGATTGTTGCTTGTGTATATATATATGAAATTCATTGTTAGTACCCTTGTAATCCTTTTTTTTTTAAAAAAAAATTTAAATCTTACAAAATAACCTTATTATTTAAGTGATGTGGATATGTGCTGTACAAACCGACTTAATAATAGAATAACTCTAACTTTAATCATATCAATAAATGGCATCATTTTTTTTTTATCAAGTACTATTTACATCAATGTTTTTTGGTCTTCACTCACACAGTACTGTCGATGATGGTAATGAAAAAAGAGTTGGAACACTTTCCTTGCTCTTTACAAATTTCATTGCTATAGCTAGCTATCTTTATTTGCCAATTATCAAGAAGAAAAAATGAAAAGGAAAATCTCTGTATTTGTTTGTCTCCCTTGTACTAGGAAGTTGGAGTGCTAATTTATGCCAAGTTGGTCGTAGGAATATATACAAGGACATACATGCATGTTGGCAGTTCGGACACACAAGGAGCATATATTATCTTTTATATATGCTCTCACTTCTCATTCTATTTGCTCTTGGGGTTCTCAATGCCACACAAGTACTATCCCCTACAATACTTATGTCTGCACTCTTCACAACTTGCTAATTGAATTAACATGCACAATATCTTTAATGTTTCCCAATTCCAGAACCATATAGTAATTTTTTGCCACATTTCCATTTCCTTATACACATACACACACACATATATATAAAATACAATGTGCATGTATTTTTATATATCAATGTATGTGTATGTGTTAATTAAATATGAGCGAACCGCATTGACTCGAGCTTTATATGACATTGTTCACAAATATTAATCAAGTTAGGCGAGATTTGTATGAGTTTTTATCATTTAACCACAATTCTAACCTTTTTTTTATTTTTTTATAGCTCGAAGCCTATTTAATAATCAAATTGAGTCGAATTAGAGTTTGGTCAAATTGAATTTAAAATGCCTATTCAACTGGTCTTATACATTTCCTATCACACTGGTAATGTGAGTCATTGAGAAAATAAGAGAATGTAACTTTTGTCATATTAGTTATTGTATATATTACAAGCCCCACCCAAAAAAGCCACCCCAATTACTTATAATTTCAACCTAATCATTCCAATTACTTCTAATTTGCTAAGATAAAATTTATATGGAAGACTTTACCATACGCCTCCATCTAATCAATTTGTGATTTATCATTTTTTTCCTTCTATCTTAATTCTTAAATATGTGTATGTTTAAATAAAAAGATAAAAATGACAAATTACATGTTGGTTAAGGGGATATGTGTGGTGTAAGACTTCCTTATATCATTTCTCCTTTGTTAATACCCTAAAGCACCTATATATCACTCTATTAATCTTGTTTTCTCTCTGTACTTATTCTTTCATGGTTGCTGTATGATCAATGTAGATATTTTGTAGACACTTTAATTACAACTCACATCGAATTTCACTCTCTTATTGCACTCTCTTTGATATCTAATTTCAATTTTAGTGTTATTTGTGCTATTGTTGGATTTGATAAGGCTTGTGATCCTTTTTTTCCTTTTCCCCTATGCAATATTTGCACCAACCCTTCAAAATGACTGACTCTATATAAACATCTAGAAGGGGCCAATAGGTGCTGTCGTTTTTGGATGCTCCCTCTCCCTCTCTCTCTCTCTCTCTCTCTCTCTCTCTCTCTCTCTCTGCAATGTCCCAGAGCCCAAACACCCCATCGCATTCTGGTTTTATTACCTGAGAGGAGGGGAAAGCTTTGGCTTCCTCCTCCTGCTCCTCTTTTCCTATCAATCTACTTGATTAAGAAAATTATTTCCACTTTTTTTAGTGTTTCTGTTGCTACTTTTCCTTCAAGGCCAAAACAGAACGATATACAGTTTTTCAACAATCTCCGAAAGAAACGCATCATACAAGAAGGCTCGCAGGTCGCCAATCCTTCGGATAGAAGCAATGGTATTCTGAAAAGACTCTCACGTAACTCACACATTGCCTACAGCTGCGCATGGGGCACACACGCCTCCACTTCCTGAAGCTTATCTTGCCACATGCGTCGGACCAAAATACTTGCCACCATAAGATCTTCCTGATCTGATTGTCGTGACTGCACGGAGGCAAGTGCATGGCTCCCACGCGCCAGCTCAGACTTTGGAGTCTTCCAAATTTATTCCAAATTGCAATTTGTCCATCTTCGCCTCCATCTTATATCCAAAAAGAAAAGTAAAAAGGTTGAACTGTTGGCACCCGATGTTTACTCCCTTCTTCAGTCCCTTGGCAGTCTCTCTCTCTGACACAATCCATGAGGTCCACTTTTTTTTATTTTACTTTTTTCCCAGCGTAAGAATAATATACTAATTATTTAATTGGTAGATTGTGAAGTCTTGTGATGACATATAACACGACGGAGTTAGGATTTTTTATTAAGTTTTTTATTATAAGAGTTGTCCTACTTTGCCATTATAAGATCGTGAAGAAGAATAAGTAGATCTCCCCAACAGCCATTTCAAGAAAAAATGTAGTCACTTAAATCACAATGACCTCCGCTCGGGGGATTACAATCCATTTTTAGGATTGTACAAAAACTGCCACTTTTGCGGCTCCCCCTTGGAGGGAAAGGGTAGAGAATATTATTTGTTTGTAGAGCTTGTTTATTTTTATATTTCTTTAGTGTTGCACTAGTTATGAAAGAGTGTTTGTTGGGACCCCTACCTCTTATCCATGTATTCTTGTATCCTTTAATTATAATAAATCGAGCTTAATTAGAAAAAAATAGGCGCGGTTGTCAATTATACAAAATTAATATATCCCAAATTAAAAAATATGCAGCCATAGCGACACTCCAGCCATAGCTTCTCTGCTGCAATAGCCATCTCTGAAGAGTTAGCAGTCATAAAAGCTTGAACAATAGGCAGAAAATTACAAATGACACTTAGTTACAATGGAATGTTGCACTTTCTGGGCATGGCAGGAACATGCATGATGTGAAGTCGATCTCACACTTTAAAGTTGCTACCTAATGATACAACCATTAGGTAGCAACTTTAAACTTTCTGAAATACAACCATAATGATACCATTCTGTGACATTGAGAACCATTGTTGCTATCTACTATTCAAACTTTCTGGGTCCGTAACTTTTGAAATGTGATGAAACCTTCTTGCCTTGAGACCATAAAAATTCATTGGGCTTTAATATCTATCATTAATTTTGATAGATTGTGACCCACGTTGAAAGGCCTTTATCGTTCTTATAATTTCCTTTTTCTCCTTCTAAATTGTTTCATGCGATTTGAAAGTCTTGAGTGCACATACATATATACATGAATAAGCTTTCGATAAACCAAAAAATAGAATATAAAAGGAGACGCCCTAACAAAATACCCCGTTACAATCAATACAACCCATATAATTAAAAACGAAAAATGGGCAAGGTGCCAAATAATTGTTTTGAGCCTATATTACCTCTAGTAGACTGAGTAAATGACTCCAAAAAAGCGGTTTGGAACATCAAGAAGATTTTGAAACATCATGCGCCAAGTTGGTAATTTTACACTGTAGTTGACTTCTTGATCAATATATCCAATTATCTTATTCCTCCAGATCTTAGGAAAAGCAAGTAAGAAATGATGTTTACTTGTAACAAAAGAGAAAAAATATGATTCTCTCAAAACAAGAGGAAAAAGCTACGAGTAGCCACTAAGTGGGGAGGTGTGTTGGCTTCACGCGCCATCATATAGGTGGTGCATGGGTCCCACTTACCAACAGTATTTCAAGTCTGGCAGCATGCAGTGGTAGATAAAACATAAAAAAAAAAGATTTTAAATGCATTGCGAAATAGTGGCATGCATGCAGCCGCCACGCACCCCTTGATAGCACATGAGGATTGTACGCTAATGATATGGCGACAGTGATGGGTGGTGCACTAGCGGAGGTAGAACGCAATGAGTAAATTTCATTGGTGTGGGTGTGTATTCAGTGAAGATGGGTGAGGAGGTGTAGATCTTGCCTTGAATGTTTGAACAAAAATGAAGAAAAAAGGCGCAAAAATGGATGAACAAAATTAAAGAAAGGGAAAGAAGATGACATGGCACAGCTAGGATGATAACGTTTAGGAGAGGATAAGGTTTAGGGGAGGAAGAAACGCGGGGGTACTCTCTTGTCAAAGTGTTACTATTTAGGCATGTTTGGACGTTTAAAGTACGTAAAGAGTTTATTAATAATATTTAAATTTTTGACTGAGGATGCTAATTTATTGGATTTTGGAAATGAAGAGGAAAAATGTTGAATAAAAATATATTTTAGAGTATGTGTTGTATTTGAGTTTGTGAAAGTGAATAAATAAAATTTAAAAGTTTTTTGAATCTTAATTTTATATAGAAGTTTATAAAAATTGAATTGATTTTTGTGTTTTATTTTAAAATTTGTAAAAACCGTATTGACTTATGTGTTTGAGCAGGGATCATTAGATGAAAGTTTTGAAAATTTAAAATTTAAAATTATTTCATATTTGAGTCCTAATTATCTTTGTGAACAACGTTATAAAAATTTTTGAAAATTTTGAGAATTCTCAAATTTGTCAAACATCCCTATTTGCTCTATAGGAGATACTTGTGTATCAAGACTCAACTGACTTGGTCACTTGGAGTTTCTATTTTTTCAAGTTTAATAATAGTTGTTTTCTGATCTCCCTCCCATCCAAACCTCACCATAAATAACCTCTACCTCCTTTCCAAACTTCACATTCCTTTCTGGCTACTAGCTAGTACCCTAACCTTTCCCCACTAGTCCTTCTTTTTAGCATTACCTTGGTGAAAAATGGTTCTCAAAAAATGTAGCAAACTTCCTCAGGCAGCTGCTTTGAAGCGGATTCTGAAAAGATTGTCAAGCTTTGGGAAGAAGCATGGCTACAATAATGAAGAGGACCATCCTGATGATGTGCCAAAAGGCTATTTTGTTGTCTATGTGGGAGAGAACATAAGCAGATACGTCATTCCCATTTCATGGCTGGCTCACTCGCAGTTCCAAAGTCTGCTTCAAAGAGCTGAGGAAGAGTTTGGCTTTAATCATGACATGGGTCTTACCATTCCTTGTGAAGAAGTTGTTTTTATGTCTCTAACGTCGATGATCAGATCAAGTTATGACGACTGAAAATAGGGTTCTTTGGAAATATAAAATAACTTCTGCTACAACTAATTTGAGGGAAGAGATTCATTGGTCCTAGCCTATAATTAGCCTTTTGACAAACTTTTTACTCTCTAGTACGGCTAGCGCTTTATGATATGTTTGGCTTCTTGATATTGTAGAGAGAAAATATTGCAGCAGGAGATCACCATGAGCTTCAAGCTGATTTCATTAAAAAACGTATCTTAGATAGATTTCAATCAGATTACCAGATATAGATCTTCATTTATGTTTGAAATGGAAAGGTGACTAGCTAGGCCCTGATATTCAAAGGATCATCCACTTGTAATAATTCTTTGTTGGCATGTCTTATTGCACTTGATTTGCAGAAGGCGCTTACTTATCTGCTTCCAGCCATTTTCGTATCTGTGTTATGCTCTGATCCTACTGCTTATACTATATATATACTAATTCTGGTATACGGGCTTGGAAGAATGGAGATCATGCTCGCGTACTTTGAATCTGCATGCGACCAATATTTTACACGAGTATTAAGCATCAACTCTTGATCATATTTAGGCTTCCCTAGGTGCTCGTGCTCTTCATGAAAAAAAAAAAAAAAAAAAAAATACATAAACGACAGAGAATAAAATTCTGACTCCTGAGAAATTAAACAAGAAAAACCAGAGTTGTCAGAATGATGATATCATTCTGATCTCGTGGGGTTGTATGGCAACTACATTGGTTGTTAACTTTCTTTTGTCATTCACAAAAAATGTGGGATTCTTTAGCTAGAAAGTTCACAAAAAATGTGGGATTCTTTAGCTAGAAAGTGATAACGATATTTCTGTTTATGGTCCGGGAAAGAAAGAGAAAAGGTATTATACAATAGCGACGTGATCTGGCTATATATGTACGTAGGGATCATACGATTGTGATCGAGGGTGGTGGGGAGGATCTAATGACTCTTATGATCACTGAGGTCCCTCCAACATGATTATTTGTGAGTAATAGGTTTATCACCCGATCCCCTGCACATTGTTTTTCTTGTATTTAAAAATAGAAAAAGAAAAGAGAGAAAAATATATACCCGGCAATGCCATAGTTCCTTGAAATGATTATTTACTGGATGTTGAGAAGAGACAAGATATTTTGTTAATAATAATGAAATGATTTGTGAAAAGTATTGAAATAGTTTGAGTTAAGATATTTTATAGGATTTAAAAAAATGAGAGAGAAAAAGTTGAATAAAAATATTATAAAATAACAATATTATTAGAATATAATTTTAATATGTTTTTTATTTTGGGATTTGAAAAAGCTGAATTAATTTTTATATTTTGTTTGGAAGTTTAAAAAAATTATAATGATTAAATAAAAAACTTGAAAATAAAAATGTTTGTATTTAAAGTATTTGAATGTTGAAATAAGATGAGATGAGACAATCTTATAATCTAAATGATGCCTAAAGATCGAAGTTAAGATATGATCAACACACGAATTGAAAGTTTGAAACGCATAATTTCCTCCCCATTTATATTTTTATTTATTTATTTAGTTTTTTGCACGTGTGGCGCACATGCAAGTAAGTCTCACTCTCACCACCCAATTAACTGGTGGTATACGTTCCTTTGATTAGGGATGAATTCTTGATCCCTTGTCCTACGTACCCATATATAGTCTATACCAATTAGCATTATTGTGATAATTGCATTTAACCTAATCCACTTTGATAACTATATCACGCTTTCCTTCTTAAATTATTGCCTATTATCTATTCGGAAACACTAGATCATTTTCTCATATAATACAGGCTCTAGATATTTTATTCAGGAAAGAAAAAGGGGGCCAGAATCCCCATCACTTATGTTCAATCAATATATCTGATAAAGATATCGTGTCATGGTGTGCAAAGTTTGTGAATTTCATTTAAAAAGAAATAAAATCTACTGTTAATACTTTTTTCGTACATATTTTAGATTTATTTATTTATTTTAAATATATATTTATTTTAAATATATAAAATATACATATTCTAAATACAGATATTATTTCTATTAGGATAATATACTAAGCATATCAAAAGCAGTGTTCTAAGGAACTGACAACCTTGATGTGAATAACTCTGAGACAATGCATGCATGTGAAAAGCGCATCCATGAAAGAAAATTCCACAATCTTTCACATCAGCTCTCTCTCTCTCTCTCTCTCTCTCTCTCTCTCTCTCTCCTTCTCTTTCTTTCTTTCGCAAATTTCCTAACTTGCAAATTATACCTATCTTTCCATCCTTTAATGACTCTTTTAATTACTAATCTATACAAGTGGCTATCATTCTGTTAATATAATTAGTTAAACATATAAATTCATATAGACTTGTATTTGCGAAGTACGATACATAATACAAAGATTGCCTAATTTCTTTCTCTCCACTATTCTATTATGGTATTAGAGTCATGAGTTTCTCATATTGCAGATTAAGTTTTAACTGATAATTCTATACTCAATAATTCTGGTCTAATCAGGCCGTTTTATCAAGGGCAGTACTGCCAACAACTTATTTCCATGCTTCAATCGCAATCTTTTCAACCTAATCAACCACATGCTAATCTTGTTTTTCAAAGATGTTTTTTTGTTTTTTAATGTTCCGTCCTTTCATGGCAACCTCATTTCAATTAATTAATTAACAGCTCAACTACGTACCTTGTTGCCTCATTTTCTTTCGTTAATTTTGTTTCTTACACGACCTCTCCAACTGAAAGATGATTGGTGGGGGTAAACAAAACAAAAGCCTTTATGGTTTACTGCAAGATTCACATTAGACTGCTAATGATTATTCTGTTTCATTTTCCAACTGTTATTGTGGGAAATTTGTCAATAATAGTTTTGAACTATAGCATCGTATATTAGGCCATATTTCTCCCTCCCGAATGCAGTTTTTAGTGCATGAATTTCCTAAGGAATTTCATGCTTCAATGTCAAATAATATACTTATTGTAAGATTTGTTCCATTGCAAAACCAAAAAGGTTGCCTTTTCCTAGTAGTGATTTTGTTTCTTCTTCTATTTCTGATCTTATTCATTGTGACATTTCAGGGCCCTTTTCTATGTCTTAATATTATGGTTTTCACTACTTTCTTATTGTGGTAGATGATTTCAGTAGATGTACATGAGTTTATCTCATGAAATCAGGATTTGAAACAGAGAATACATTCAATCTTTCTTCAAGTTTGTTCAAATACAATATCATTGTACTATTAAAATCATTCGATTCAATAATGGTTCTAAATTTGATAGGAAACATTTCTTCACTTTTCGTGGTGTTTTACATTAAAAGAATTATCCTTATACTCCTCATCAAAATGTTATTGCAGAATGTAAGCACCAACAAATCCTTAATATTTGCTTGAGCTATTATGTTTCAATCTTCTTTATCTCTAAAATTTTGGAGTGATAGTATTTCAACTACAGTCTATCTTATTAATCTTTTTCCTCCACCACTTATTTCCGATAGCAAGTCTCCTTATCAGGTTCTCTTTTCCACTAAACCATCTTATACTCATTTGAAAAATTTTGGCTGTCTTTGTTTTGCTTATGTTTTAAGATAGAAATCAAAATTCAATCCTCGAGCTTAGCCTTGTGTCTACCTTGGTTATCCAACTGGTGTAAATGATTACCAAGCCTATAGTCTTATTTATCATATTGTCTACATTTTTCGTGATGTTCTTTTTCATGAAGATACTTTTCCTTTTCAATGTGTCAAATTGTCTTCTTTGTTTAATTCTATTCCTTTTGATTTTTCT
Organism: Carya illinoinensis; assembly: GCF_018687715.1. Taxonomy (NCBI): domain Eukaryota; kingdom Viridiplantae; phylum Streptophyta; class Magnoliopsida; order Fagales; family Juglandaceae; genus Carya; species Carya illinoinensis. The sequence goes on from NC_056759.1 coordinate 27,390,804, forward strand.
TTTCCTCACATCGTTCTTCCTACACCTATTATAATTCCAGTGTCTGTTTCTACTTCTTCTTATATTCCTACAGATTCTTCCACTTCCACTTTGTAAAGGACTTAATAAATTGGGACACATGTGGAGAAATGATCTAGAGGATTTGGCCAGCTGCCTTATTTAATTTATGCTGATTTGTTGTCTTTCCTTTTCAATAACTCTGGCCTAAATCATTTACATATATGTTGCTTTCCTTAAATTGTTGCTTTCCTTAAATGAGAGATGTGCTACTATAGTAATGGCTGTTTGGCTATTTAATTATAGGTTGAGGCCAAGAATGAATATTATATCATCAGTATTATCTTTCAACTTGTGTTGATTTGGAGTTGTGGTTTTTCTCGAATTAAACCAACTAAGGAGGCCTAGGATCCCTTGAAGTATCCTATAGAATTATCACCATAGGTAAATTACGCAAGAAGGATCCTTGCACTTTACTAGTTCACAAACCCATCACTCGATCATCTATGCAACGTGACAATTTGGTCTCAGAGCCAAACATGTTCAATCACTGCTTAGATCATCTGAAGGGTGAGCTTGACTCATTAACTACGGGTCAACGTGAGTTACAACAAGCAATGGAGGCTAGTAAGGAACGTCTCATGAAACACATGGAGAACATGCTTGCCATGTCAACTAAACAAAGGGAGGAAAGGCTGGGTGGAGGACATGACGGAGAGGGGAGTTCTTCTTCCCGCAGCAAAGGAAGGGGATCTGGGGGTGGAGGTTCTACAACACCAAAACTTACCAAGTTGAACTTTCCATGCTATGATGGCATAGAAGATTCAATGGGGTGGATTTGATGTGTTGAGCAATTCTTTGAGTTTCAACAAATGGAGAATGAAGAAAAATTGCCCATGGCAGGGCATCATTTGGATGACGATGTTCAATTGTGGTATAAACGGAAGGTGTGAATTGGGATATATTCAAATATGAGTTACACTTGCAATATGGGCCTTTGTGATACCAAGTTTTTTTTGGCAATGTCACGAATCTTAAACAAAATGGAAGTGTTCGGGATTATGAAATGGAGTTCAATCGTTTGTTGCATCTGGTGGGGAATCCGACGAAGGAACAACAAGTAGGTTGCTTTGTGAGTGGATTGAAGGAGGGTTTACGTGTGGATGTGCAAGCTTATCATCCAACGTCATTATCTGCTGCTATTGGTCTTGCAAGGCTCTCAAAGTCAAGAATGCATGATCAAAGGAAGGGAGGCTGCATGGAACCAAGGAAGGTCCCCGTGATAATTGGGTCGCCTCCCTTACCCTCAGCTTCATTAACATGAGTGCGAAATCCAGTCATTAAAAAATTGAGTCCAGTGGAGTTACAAGAAAGCAAGAATCGCAGACTTTATTTTAATTGCGACGAGAAATTTTCTCCAGGACATCGCTGTAAAAAACTATTTGTAATAGAAGGGATTTTTCCTTCTTAGGAGGACCCGTTAGAAGAAGAGTACGTGGAAGAGGAAGAAAATGAGGAAATTCTTGAAATTAGTTTTCTTGCTATTTTAGGAACTTCAGCTCCAAAGACTATGCGTCTATTTGGAAAAATAGAAGAATCAATTGTTTCAATATTGGTCAATTAGGGGAGCACGCATAATCTTTTGAATTTGAAAGTGGTTGAAAAGTTAGGACTCAATCCCACAAAAAAGGAAAATTTTTTGGTGCAAGTGGTAGATGGAAGTAAAATGACGAGTGAAGGAATTTGTGAAGGCACGCAAACCTCGGTTCAAAAAATAGAATTCCAAGTGGATTTTTTCCTCTTACAAGTGGAGAGATGTGATGCTATTTTCGGAACTCAATGACTCAAGAAATTGGGTTTGATTATGTGGGAATTTAATGAGTCATTGATGAGATTTGTTTGAGAGGGAAGAAATGTGGAGTTGTGTGGAGCCAAGGGACCTAGCAATAAAATAGTAGATGGCCGTGATTTTAGGGAGCAAAGAAGGGGGCAAAGAGCTTATCTGTTACAACTCAACTCTCTGAATTCAGGAGAGAAGCAGAGGGTTATGGAAGAAAATTTAAATCCAAAATTATAAGCCATTTTGGACCAATATTCAGATATATTCAAGGAGATACACAACACGCCACCTCAGCATTCTCAAGACCACAAAATTCCATTGGAAAAGGGAGCCAATCCAATTTCAGTCAAGCCTTATTGATATCCCCATTACCAAAAATATGAGATTGAAAAAATGGTCAAGGGGCTTTTGTCATTGGGTGTGGTAAGGCCTAGCACGAGTCCCTACTCCTCTCCCGTGTTATTGGTTAAAAAACATGATGGCTCTTGGAGGCTTTATGTGGATTATCAGGCATTCAACAATATTTTAATTAAGGATAAATATCTAATACCCGTTGTCAACAAATTATTGGATGAATTGCATGGTGCACGACTTTTTACAAAGCTTGATTTGAGGTCGGGGTACCATCAAATCTGCATGTACCCGGGAGATGTTGAGAAAACAGCTTTTCGCATGCACAAAGGCCACTACAAACTTTTAGTGATGCCCTTTGGCCTCACTAACGCACCGACAACCTTCCAAAGCGTCATGAATGAGTTATTCAAGGAATTTCTTCGTAAATTCGTCTTGGTATTTTTTGATGATATTCTTATTTTTAGCAAATTTTGGGAGGATCATTTATTACTTAATGGGTGTGTGCTACATGTTTTGCAAGTTAACAAGTTTTTCGTCAAGCGTGAAAAATGTCAATTTGGGCAAGAATAAGTAGGCTACTTGGGTCACTTGATTTCTCATTGTGGGGTAGCCATGGATCCAAAAAAATTTTCTCCATGTTGACATGGCCCAAACAAACTAGCTTGAAGGGGTTGCGAGGTATTTTGGGCCTCATAGGTTACTACCGGAAGTTCATTCACCACTACGGAATGATCGTCCAACTTTTGACAAATATGCTAAAAAATGGTTCTTTTAAATGGAGTCCCTCCACCGGGCAAGCATTTGAAGAGTTAAAAAGGGCAATGACATCTGGATCGTACTCACTCTACTGGATTTTTCTCAACCATTTATTGTAGAGTGTGATGCCATTGCAGTTAGCTTAGGAGCGGTGCTCATGCAAGGGGAAAGGCTAATCGCATTTTTTAATCAAGCAGTACACGAAAAATCTAGCGTTATCCACATATGAAAAGGACATGCTTGCATTGGTCAAGGCTGTTCAAAAATGGCATCCATATCTTTTGGGTGCCAAATTCCTTGTTTTTACAGATCAAAAAAGTTTGCAATATCTCTTGGATCAAACCATAACTATGGCTGCACAACAAAATGGTTAGTTAAGCTTTTGAGATTTGATTTTCAAATTCAATACAAGAAAGGGAAAGAAAATTCTGCAGCTAATGCCTTGTCAAGGAAATTCGAAATCCAGTCATATGCCTTGTGGGTGGATCTTGTGGATCCCATTAAATTCAAAATTTTGGCTGACTCTCAACTACTGGATCTTGTGGGAGGCATTGGGTCCGTGGGTATTCAAGGAAGGAATGATTTTTTTTCAAAGGCCGCATCTTTCTCCTCCTATCTTTGGATCTCATAATTCCTATAATTAAGGAATTCCATTCAAGCACGCATGAAGGACCCCACAAAACTCTCCATAGGGTTAAATAAGTCTTTTATTGGAAGGGGATGAGAAACATGTAGGGAAGTTTATCTAAGAATGTGAGACTTGCCAAAAACATAAGGTGGGCCATGCAAAACCCACCGGCCTCTTGATTCCTCTTCCCATTCCAAGACATGTGTGGACTGACATATCCATGGGTTTTGTGGATGGCTTGCCGAATTCTAGAGGTAACTCTACTATTTTTGCAGTTGTGGATCGCTTGTCCAAATACAATCATTTCATCCCCATCAAACACCCTTATTCAGCAATCACCATTGCTAACACATTTTTTGAGCATGTGTTCAAGCTTCATGGCATGCTAGAATCCGTTGTATGCGATTGTGACCTGATGTTCACTAGTTCTTTTTGGAAGAACTTATTTCTCTTAAATGGGATTAAATTCAATTTTAGTTTAGCATATCACCCACAAATGGATGGTCAAACTAAGGTTGTCAATAGGACCTTGGAGACGTATCTACGGTGCTTCACAAGCAATATGCCCAAGGAGTGGGTGGTTTGGCTTCCATGGGTGGATTATTGCTATAATACAAACATCCATTCATCTACAAAAAAGAACCCCTTCGAGATTGTTTATGGCCGGTAGCTCCCATGCTATTCGCCTATGTCCATGGCACTACACATGTGGAATCAATTGAAAAATTCCTTCTTGAGAGAGATGTGGTTATTAAAGAAGCAAAAAGTAATTTGAAGGGGTGCAAGGAAGGATGAAAAAATTTTATGATGCGAAACATATGGAGAAAAACTTCCAAGTTGGTGAACTCGTGTATCTCAAGCTGCATCCATATCGCCAATTATCTCTAGCTCAATAGAAAAATCTCATCTCAGCCCCAAGTTTTTTGGCCCCTTTAAAATTCTATCCAAAATTGGGGAGGTTGTGTATAAGTTGGAACTTTCTTCAAAGTCTAAACTCCATCCAGTTTTTCATGTTTCACTCCTGAAAAAAGGGATTGGAGATCAAGATATTGTTTCTCCCACATTGTTCTGCATAACTGAAGAGTCCACTCCACATTCATTACCTTAAGCAATTTTGGAAACTAACAAGAGGGTGGCCAAAATTCTTGTTCACTAGTAGAACTTATCACCTTCGGATGCCACATGGGAAAATCTAGTTGATTTGAAGGCATGATTTCCATATTTTTTCCTTGAGGACAATGAAGTTTTTAAGAAAGGAGGAGGTGCCAGGGACTCAATAAATTGGGACACATGTAGAGAAAGGATATAGAGAATTTGGCCAATTGCCTTATTTAATTTCTGTTGATTTGTTGTCTTTCCTTTTCAATAACTCTAGCCTAAATTATTTATGTATATGTTGCTTTCCTTAATTGAGAGATGTGCTATTATTGTAATGGCTGCTCGACTATTTAAATATAGCTTGAGGCCTTATCTCATCAGTATTATCTTCAACCTTGTACATGTTGATTTCGGGTTGTGGTTTTTCTTGAATTAAACCAACTAAGGAGGCCAAGAATCCTGCGAAGTGTCCTATACAATTATCACCATAGGTAATTATGCAAGAACAATCTTGCACTTTACCAATTCACAAACCTGTCACTTGAGCATCTATGCAACGTGACACACTTCTAATTTAGCTCCTTCACATCACCTTCAAAGGTTATCTTGGTCTCATAAGCAACCTCATTACTTGCAAGATTATTATTGTAACTTGGCCTCATCTCAAGATTCACCCTACCTGTCCTCCATGGATGATGGTATTGTGTCTACACACAAAGGTACTACATATCCTCTTTCCTCTTATCTTTCCTATTCCAAAGTTTCACCATCTCATCGTGCATCTAGTTTAGCTACTTCTTCTCACTTTGAACCAAATACCTTTTCTCAAGCTATTAAACTTCCTCACTTGAAAGAAGCAATGCAAGCTAAAATCTCTGCTCTTGAAGCTAATATCAAATGGACCTTAACTGAACTTTCTCCTGGAAAATATATTGAAATAGATTGCCACCTTATCAGGACATTACATGTTTCTACTTAGTTTCAACTAGCTAATATGCTCACCCAATCTCTCAGCCTTGATCGATTTGCTTTCTTATTGGCAAGCTGTGACTTCTTAGCTTATATTGTCTAGCTTGAGGGGGCATTTTACTATTTATACACATGGTTATCATTCTGTTAATATAGTTAGTTAAACTTACTACATGTATACAAGTACAGATAGACTTTGATTTGTGAATTACGTTACATAATACAAAGATTACTTCTTCCTTTCTTACTCTCCATTATTCTCTATTAGACTCCCAAATGGCAACCAACAGTGGAAATTATAGCTAGCTAGCTAAATGAATATGAGATTCATAATTATCATGTACTGTTCATGCTCTCCACACCCTTATCGTCTCCTATACTCATCATTTTCATTGACTTGAAAACCATTTGCTTAATTTGAGCTTTTGGCTTATATCTTATAATATATATATATATTTAAAACTATTCATTGAGACTATTATATATATATATATATATATATATATTTAAAACTAAATATTGAGACAACTTTGAAAATACAAAAGTATTTGATTGTTGCTTGCGTATATGAAATTCATTTTTACCCTTGTAATCCTTTGTTTATATTAATGCAATATTTGCATTTTGGTCAAAAAATATAGATATAAAAATGATTGGATTACGTGTATTTGAAATATACAACCAACAGGCAACACTTATGATATAATTTTTATGAAAAATTATTCTCAAATCGGTAAGTAGAGTACACTAGATAATGTGTTTCTATAGAATAACTTGATTTAGAAAATACATTTTGAAATTTAAATCTTAGAAATAAAATCTTACCATTTAAGTGATGTGGATGTGTTGTACAAACCAAGTTAATAATGCAATAATTCTATGTTGATGTCCTGTTTCGCAGCCCAAGCAATTTACGGCGACCCAAGCTTTCAACACCTGTAAGAAGGGAGAGGAGTGGGCTTTGATGGAGTTTGAGAATCCTATGATGCCAAAGTCAGTTGAAGATGCTGTAGTTCCTTGCTTGATGGGCCTGTACTCCCCGCAACTTGGTCTCTTTGGGCTTGGCCCTTTTACAGGGGAATTCTCATCATGGTTTTGTGGTGGGAATTCACTGTACCTTGCCTCACCTCTTTGAATGTATGTCTCGCGTCCTATCGATGCCCTAGGACCCCTCTCCCTTTGGACTTCCAGAGTATCTTTAGCTTCTGACGGTTGGGGTCCACCTCGAGCCTTTACCTCTTCTTGGCTACTAGTTGGTCCGTGTTCTTTGCACTCTCCTTACTTTCTCCATTCCAGTGTTGTCACCTGCCAGTTGAGCTCTCAGGGCCACATGTCTCCCTTAATGAGTGCATGCCTCCTTGCCTCTTACGGCTCTCCTGTTTTCTGACGTTTGATTAAACTAGTTCGACTCACTACTTTCCACGTATCAGGAAACTAATTAGTACATGCTTTCCACACGCCTGACACGACAGCAGCCATTTGTACCAACCACGCCCATTGGGATTCCTGAGTCATTTTGCTGGTGTCATAATGTTAGTGCCGCTTCAGTTCTTGAGCATTTCTTCTTCCTCTTCCCTATAAAAGGCTTCCTTGTCCCCTTTTCCCTCCATTTCCACCTATTTTCTTCTGGGTTCCTTCCCATTCATCTTCGAGTTGCTTCCTTTCATTCTCTGAGCTTTCTCTTACCCTTGAAGTACATTTCCCTTGTCAATCTCATGGCCTCCAAAGCCTCTTCTGAGCCCCTTCCTCCTTATTTCACAGGGAATCACTGGAATTCTTGGGTCACTGAAGCGGTCTTTGGACCCTCCAAACCACTTATGACATTCCCTATTCTGTTGTCCTAGAAGTTCCTCAACCAAGGGAACATGTTGTCACTTTTGATGGAATGGCATCTTGGGTGGCCCTTCACCCACTGAATTTTATGAACGGCCTGCGCCTCCCATTCTTGAAGTCCTCAATTACCTGGGGTTGGCCGTAGCTCAGCTTCACCCTAACACATGGCGGCTCCTGGCGCCCAGTTGCGTCATCTTTTAGAAGTTCCTCATTGGAACAGCCGAGGAGTACTCTAACCTAATGGCTAGGGAATTTTTGTCGGTGTACCATATCAACCACTTGCTAGGGAGCATATGTAGCTTCTAGGCTCAGATTGTTGGCTGGAGGATTGCTAAGTTGGAGTAGCATCATTTGAGTGTTAAGGACTACTCCCAAAAGTTCTTTTTCGTGTTGGGAATTTCCAGAGGGGGAGGTGGCCCATCAAGAATAGCTCATTCGGGTGGCTTGGGGGTTCCTCCTTTGCTCGCAGAGCTTGGAGGTTAGGTTAAACCAGAGGAAAGAGGATCGGCTGAATGCCGTGATAGCTTAGGCGAAGGTCCACCCTAACGAGGCATGCACCAACTTGGCCCTTTCAAATGAAAATGTTTGGAAGTGCGCCTCAAGTTTTGCTAGTGGCAAAGGGAAGCAACCGAAGGTTTGTTGTGATACTTACCCGGATGTTTCAGGCAGCGAGGCTTGGGGGTCTAACGACAGGAGAGACATTCTTCGAGGTGAGGCAAGGGATAGCAGCCCATCTCCTTCTAGGGGCTAGGCCGGAGCATCGGGGAGCCATGTTGAGATGTCTTGTGGTCGTGGATCTCATGGACGGGTGCACACAACGCTATTTCCATGCCATGTCAAGCCTTCCTCCTCTTTCGCCGGCCCCCACCCTACTTTTGTCGGGCCACTGTTGACCTTCCTGGAATAAGAAGATGAAGTTGACCTCCAAGCTATCTTCTTTGGCTCCTTTGTGCATCGTACTCCTCACGAGGCATTCATGTCTTTTGTAGACACCTTGAGGGAGGACGTCGCCCACAAGGTTTCAGAGATGGCCTAGGAGATCGGTTCCTAGGACGTAGAGTAAGATGTCTTCCTCGAGGCTTCCCCAACCGCCACCGAGAAGGAGGAAAAAGAAGAAGAAGAAGAATAATTGGAGGAGGAGCAAGAAGTTTTACATGAAGCCTCCTTTGGTCCCCCCCCCCCCCCTAAAACTACCTTTGGGGTAGGTAGTCATGAGGAAGTATTGGGGGTTATTCTCGATGCCCCCCCTTGGTCCCTGGGGTCATGGGCCAAGAAGAAATCGTTAGGATCCCCTCCCTTGTTGATATATTGAGTGATGATGATGACTTCCAAAGTTCAGAGTCGGGACCCAGTTGTGACTCTCGCGGGGGGTTGACCCCACAGGCTCCATCGCCAAGCTGCCCTAGTCCATCTGGTAAGGTTTTCGATGAGGAGGAAGTCAAAGTGGGGGGGGGGGGGGGGTTGGGTCCCTTCCTGCAGTTGGGAATTGTCGATCCCTCCTCTTTTGTCAGGATCGGAGGAAGTCAGGCCCTTACTTTAGATCTCGACAAAGCCTGGGCCACAACCATCAAGTGAGTGGCCTAGAGACTGCGACCCACCTTGGCCTAGGTACGTCTCCTGCACCTTGATCACCCCATTGTGTCCTTTTCTCCACCTTTGGACTTTGAATTCCTGAGTGTCCCCCCCCCCCCCTCTCTTTTCTTTTTGTAGGCTACAGACTAGTTGGCAGAGATGATGGGCGAGGAGCTAGGGAAGTTGACTGAGGCCAACCGACAACTCACGATGTTGGTATGCCGCAAGCACTTCAAGCTAAAGTAGGTTGTTTGGCAGAATGATGGCCTCTCTACTAAGCACTAGGGGTTGGTCAATGAGGTGGAGGACCTATGGAAACACATTCGGCGCTTGGAGGCAGGTGTTGCGAGGCGTAAGTAAAAGGAGATGGCGTTGAAGAAGCTACTCCTCGAGGTTGAAGAAAACAATGATTGATGGGCGAAGTAGTGCCAATGCCTCAAGGAAGCCAGTGTTGCTGCCAGAAGAACCTAGCCACACAGGAGACAGAGCTGGACTCGACTCGAGTTGAACTGAGAAAACTCCAACGAGACCTAGCCTCCATCCGTGGGTAGAGCTCGAGGCTATTGTCCAGGAACTTCAAAATTACCCAAGAACTGTAGCATCTAAGGGAACAACTATGACTGGCCAAGGAACGAGCCAACGGTCTATTAGGGGAGTTGTTTAGAAAGAACCTCGATCTCTTGGTCGAGGATCTCAAAATCATAGGCCTGAGGTCAAACTTAGACAACATTGCCAGGAGTGCATCAGAAATTAAAGCCTAGATTGTGAATTCCAATGCCATCCGGGACACAGTCTGGACATATGGCTACAAGGTGGGCCTTGAATGACTGCAGGAACATCTACTGGTGCACCTCAGGCTGGATCTACAGACCCTTGACTTGACCTTCATTCCGCCAGATTTCCAGGCGTGGGCTTATGTCAAGAACTTCGAGAGCCGGAATATCCCCTATTTCCCTCAGGCGGTCCTCCTCCCCTGCTCCTTTAGTGAAGGGCTCGAGGTCCCTCACAACTTTTTTTTTTTTTTTTTGTACAGCCTTTTGTGCAAATTTCCTTTGCTTTAGTATTTTGTAGAGAATGCACGTTGTGAGAAAATGTAATGAAAGTTCCGTTCTTCTTGCTGCTCGTGTCTCACTGATGGGCACCAAGGCGGACCAAGTCTTAAGGATCAATTACAAGATTAAGAGCTACGAAGATCAATGAAGCAATCAAGAATTGGTACAATCCAATTGGGATGAAGCTAGCAAGAGTCCAATACTCATGATGGGCTTAAAAGAAGGAGAACCAGTTTTGATCCACTTAATCCAAGTTATGGAAAACACGACTTGGACGTATTGTTATTTAAGGCCATGGACTTATCTATTTCATTAAAATAGCTTATTTTATTAGTCATAGAAATTAATCTGGAATAATTAGGCTTAGGGGATGTCCAGCCCACATGTCTTATTTCTAACGAATTAGGGTTTTTGGGAAGGCCTTGTATTTTGACCAAGGGCTTATTTAGAAAGTTATTATTTTATTTGAACTAGTGTTTTAGAAGTTACTGTAGCTCGATACTATTCACACTACAATACCCGCGTCACTATTCCTTTAGGATTTTAGGGATTGCTTATTTTAAGCGCTTGTAGCCTCATTTGAATAGGTAAGACATTATTGAAATTGATGAATTTTATTTATTGGGAGTTGAGTTTATCTCCTCTTGTTCTTGATTGAACGTTTGAACTTATTAAAGGTAAATCACAACCTTTATGGCATTCCTTCTTTGTAATTTGGGTTCTTGAGACGGGTTTTTCAACAGGTCTAGATTTTAATATAATCTAGGTTCTTGAAACGAGTTCTCAACGGGTCTAGATTCTCCATCCATAGACTTGAGTTTGGCTTTCTTGGGTTGGTTTTCCAATATTGTTGTTGGGTCTCAAAGCGAGTCGATTGGAGTTTACACTCTCTACTCTTTCCTCTACGTCCCTTTGCTTTGGGGTCACAGTGAGTCTAGAGACTCTATTTTGATGCGAGTTTAGGGACTCGACTTTGTTGGATGGGGGGTCAGAAAGTCACAGAAACTTGGCCTTACCCCGTAGCTAGTCTAGGGATTCGTCTTCGGTGCAAGTCTAGGGACTCATATTCGGTGTGAGTCTAAGGACTTGGCTTTGTTAGACGTAGGGTCGGCAAGTCCCGAAGACTTGACCTTATCCCGCAACAAGTCTTGGGACTCGACTTTAGTGCAAGTCTAGAGACTCAAATTTGTTGGACGGGGGATCAGTAAGTCTCAGAGGCTTGGCCTTACCCCATAGTGAGTCTAGGGACTTAACTTCGGTGCGAGTCTAGGGACTCGGCTTTATTGGATAGGGGGTCGGCAAGTCACAGAGACTTGGCCTTACCTCATAGCGAGTCTAGGGACTTGACTTCAGTGCGAGTCTAGGGACTCAGTTTTGTTGGTTCCAAACACAGGTGACAAGGAGTTTGAGGCAAACGTTCGTTCATTCTCATTCATAGATTTATGTACAATGTATTGCTTTCTGCCTTTATACAAAGTATCTCTTCAGGTGCTCAGCATTCCACTGGTGGGAGAGCTCGGTTCCCTGGTTGTCCTTGAGATGGTAAGAGCCTGGTCGGTTACTTTCGATTACCACGTATGAACCTTCCCATCGCAATCCTAGCTTTCCTTCTTCCTGAGTGGTCACTCTAGTTTGTTTCAACACCATGTCACTTGCTCTGAAGGAGCGTGGTCTGACTAGCTTATTTAAGTATTGTTCTGCCTTTCACTTGTTGCTTGCCATTCGTATTGCCACCTCTTCCTTTCTTTCTTCTAGGAGATCCAACCCTTATGCTAGCCTCTCATTGATGGTGCTTGGGTTGAAGTGCTGCACACGAAACGTAGGCATTCTGACTTCTACAATAATTATTGCTTCACTCCCAGAGGTGAGGGCCAAGGGCATTTCCCCGGTGGACATCCGAACGATCATCCGGTATGCCCATAGTACACTTGGGAGCTCTTTAGCTCATGCTCCTTTGTGTGCCCTAAGTCTCTCCTTGAGAGTGGAGGAGAGAGTTTTGTTGGTCGTCTTGGCTTGGCCATGGCTTGTGGGTGTCTCGGTGATGAATATTTTACCTTGATTTTGAGCTCTGTGTACCATTCCCGATAGTTCAAGCAGTCGAATTATTTTCCATTGTCTGATATGAAGCTTTGAGGGATGTCGAATCTGTAGACTACTGACTTCCATAGGAACTTTGTGATGACCCAAGAGGTGATGCTTGCGAGGCCCCTGCTTCGCCCTATTTTGTAAAGTAGTCGACTGCTACAACTATGAACTTGGCCCCTCCTTTGGTTGCTGGGAATACGTCAATTAGGTCCAGGCCCCACTGAGCGAAAGGCCATGGGGCAATGATCTATGTTTGCTCCTTTTACTGGCCTGTCCTCCTAACACTTTAGACACTTTCTTATGAAGTCTTCTACATCTCTGAGGGAGTAGAGCTAGTAATACCTGGCTCGGGTAGCCCTTGAGGCCAGGGCTTGTCCCCCTGAGTGGCTCCCGCAGATTCCTTCATGGATCCCCGCCAACACATATCACGCCTCTTTTAGCGAAAGGCATCTGAGGAGTGGCTCGTAGAAGCCTATCTTGTATAGGACCCTGTCAAGCAAGGTGAACTGGGCCACCTTATTCCTAACCTTACGCACTTCTTCTAGGTTGCTAGGCAATTTGCCCTTCTGCAGGAGTTTCCTGACTTCTTCAGTCCAATCCCGGGCCATGGGGGGCCGCGTGGGGGTGGGGTGGAGGGGCTAGGATGGCGACAGACACCTCAACCCCAAAGGATGGAGTGTTGACTATTCTGTTTTGACCACAATGTGTTTTGGAAGGCGAAGCTCCTCCTGCTTAGATGTGACCTTTGCCAGCAGGTCCACCTTTTGATTTTCCCCTTTTGGGATTTGTTGGATGCTAAAATAATAGAAGTGGCCAGGCTCATTGCAGACGAGCTAAAGATAATTTTTTAGCCTTTCTTCTTTCGCGACAAATTGCCCCAGTTTTTTTTAAGCGGTTAGGCTTATTGCAGACAAGTTGAAGATAATTTTTGAGCCTTTTTCTTTTCATGGCAAACTGCCCTAGTACATGGCTAACGATGATCTGGGAGTCTGCCTTTACTTCTATTTCCTCAGCCCCCAGTAGTCGAGTGACAGTCATGCTGGCTAGGAGTGCCTCATACTCGGTGTCGTTGTTGGTTACTTTGAAGGTGAGCTTGATTGCGTAATTTTGCTCCTCTAGATGTTCAGTCACCAGGTGCTCCCCCACACCTTCACTAGCCTGGCAGAACGAGTCATCCACATAGACTTGCAAGGGCTTTCCTAGGGGTGCGACCGAGACTTCTTCAGAGAAGCTGGTGAATTTTGCGATGAAGTCTGCTAGCACTTGTCCCTTGATTGCGACTTAGGGCCAGTACTCAATGTCAAACTCGCTAAGCTTGATTGCCTACTTAGCAAGCCGGTCCGAGGTATCCGACTTCTGCAAGATTTTCTTAAGGGGTTGGTCGGTGAATACCATTAAGGGGTGGGTTTGGAAGTACGGCCTTAGCCTTCTCGTTGCAACCACCAGTATGAACACCAACATTTATGTCTGCAGATACCTGACTTTGGCTCCACAGAAGGCCTAGCTCTAGTAGTAGACGGGCCTCTGCCCTTCCTCCGTGTCTCGGACCAGTACTATCGAGGCGGCATGCGGGGACATAGATAAATACACGGTTAAAGCTTATACCGCCTTCATTTGGCTGTGCGAGGGGATGGGCTAGATACCTCTTCAAATCAGAGAAAGCCTCTTCACAGACCGCATCTCATCCTTGGGCTTTCATCAAGATCTTGAAGAAAGGGAGGCATTAATCGGCTGACTAGGAAATAAAGCAATTGAGGGTTGCCACCTAGCCTGCCAACCTCTGGACTTCGTGGAGGTTACGAAGGGAGAGCATTCCCACTATTGCTTCGACTTTTCTAGGATTGGCCTTGATCCCTTTCTTGGAGACCATAAACCCCAAGAACTTTCTAGACTCCACCACAAACGCACACTTTACTAGGTTGAGTTTCATCTAGTGTCACCGGAGAACTGAGAAGGCCTCCCAAAGGACCACTAGATGCTACTCTGGATTCTAGCTTTTTACCAACAGGTCATCCATGTACACTTCCATGTTTTGGCCGATCTGTTGTTTAAACATCCAATTGACCAGCCTCTGATATGTTGTGCTAATATTCTTGAGGTCGAACGACATGGCTTTGTAATAGTATAGCTCTTGATCCATGATGAATGTTATCTTCTCCTTGTCGTCCGGGCTCATCCTAATTTGATTGTAGCCAGAGTAAGCATCCATGAAGCTGAGGAGGGGTGTCCTGCCGTCGAATCCACAATTAGGTTGCTGCATGGCAAGGGAAAACTATCCTTTGGGCAAACCTTGTTTAGGTTGATGAAGTTGATGTACATCTGTCACTTCTCATTGGCCTTCTTTACCAAGACCACATTGGAGAGCCATTCAAGGTAATAAACCTCTCGGATGAATCTTGTTTCCAGGAGGCGATCCACTTTGTCAACTATAGTCGCATATTTCTTAGCGTTGAGGGTTCGTCATTTCTGCTTAACTTTCCTAGCCACCGAGTCGGCATAGAGCCAGTGTTCAATGATAGAGTTGTCTATCCCATGCATCTCCTCGTGGCTTCAGGCGAACATGTCTTGGTTCTTGATGAGGAGGCGCTTCAAGGCCTGCTTCAACTTGCGGTCCAGCTTGGTCCCAACTTGGATGGTTCATTCGGTCTTTGTTGGTCAACCGAGACCAGCTCCAAGGATTCGTTAGGCTTGGCCTGCAGAAAGGCTTGCTCTTCATAGACCTCTTCATCTGGTTTGTCTAGGACAGGAGGCGTAGGCAGCCTATATGTCTCTCCGGCTTCTCCAACTGTCACAACCACTCTAACTTCACGCCCCATCTCCTGAGTGCAATGCTCCCAAGTTGGGTCTTGCTCGCTGCAGATCTCCATCACCCTTGATGGGTCCTCGAGTTTGTTGTGCATCTTTCGTGCACCTGTGTTGGCAGGTAGTTGATTCTCAACGGACGGTGCACCCTTATGCTCGTCCATCTTTACTCACTTATCCCTTATCTCCCAGAGCTTAGCATACATTCTGCACCTCTCTTCTCCCATTGTGGTACTTGCCAAGACACGCCTTAGGCCAATGCAATTGTCGCCTCTAGGTTAGCTCTCACCAGCTGCTTCTTTGCTAGCCATCTCGGCACTACGTTCTCCTGGCAGGGCTTTCCTCTTTTCTCCGAGAATCCTGTTGATGTCTCCTTCATCCCTACAACTCTCACCTCCACTGCTTCCTCCTGGTCCTCCTCTCTCAATACTATTTAGGATCGTGTTGTTGCAGGTGCACGAAGTTCACGCTTCTATGAAAAAGATCCAACAGACGGTGCCACTATTTATGTTGTATTTCACGGCCCAAGCTTTCAACACCTGCAAGAAGGGAGAGCAGTGGGTTTTGATGAAGTTTAAGAATTCTCCGATGCCTAAGTTAGTTGAAGATGCTCGAATGGAGAAAAAAGATAAATCAAATCAAGAAGAAGAACGAGAAGCATTTAAGAGAGAAAATTCCAAGAGAGTTTCTCTGGGAGTGATGAGAGTATTTATACTTGGTTTGGATCTGGTTGTCGAGGGGGATTGTGGGTTGTCAACCTGCACTTGGGTCAGACCTATCGCCAGCCACCCTTCGGTCCCATCCTGGCAGGGTGTTAAGGGGGGCTATGCCGATCTACAGTGCCTGTGTGTTGTAGCGTGTTTGGGTCCCCTAACACTTATTAAATGTGGCATGCCTCCTAACTTGACATGCCTAGGAGCAGACACCTCTAGCCTACTGCTGTAGGCTATTTACACAACTGTGGGGCTAGGTCTACTACTAAGCTATCGGGTGCTTACTATCCCACTACGGACCCATTGCTAGGGCCGAGCTGGGCCCCTTGGCCTCTTTGGATGGGGTGGCGCATTTTGAGCTCTGCGCTTGGCTCCCGTTCTAGGCCTCTAGCATGCTATAGTTCCCTACCTAATGGGCCTATACTCCCTGCGACTTGGTCTCTTTAGGCTTGGGCCTTTTACAGCGAGGGCCTCCCCTCACACTCTAACTTTAATCACGTCAACAAATGACATCTTTTTATTTTATTTTTTTATTTTTATCAATTACTGACTCTCACACTATCCATGATGGTAATGAAAGAAAGAGTTCGAACACTTTCCTTGCTGTTTACAAAATTCATTGCTATAGCTAACCCTCTTTATTTTCCAATTATCAAAAAGAAAAAAGAAAAAAGAAAATCTTTGTATTTGTTTGTCTCCCTTGTATTGAGAAGTTGGAGTGCTAATTTATGCCAAGTTGGTCATGGGATATACAAAGACATACATGTTGGCAGTTCGAACACACACGGAACATATACTATCTTTTATATATGCTCTCACTTCTCATTCTCTTTGCTCTTGGGGTTCTCAATGCCACACAAGTACTATCCTCTACAATACTTATGTCTGCACTCTTCACAACTTGCTAATTGAATTAACATCCACAATATCTTTAACGTGGGTCACATATCCAAAAAGTAAAGTAAAAATGTTGAACCTTAGGCACTCGATGTTCACCCCCTTCTTTAGTCCCTTGCTAGTTTCTCTCTGACACAACCTATGAGCTCCACTTTTTTTACTTTTTCGCAGTGCGAGAATCACATATACCCATTTGGGTGAGTTTGGAGTCTTGCGACGAAGTATAACACAATGGAGTTAGGATTTTTTATCTAGCTTTTTATCATAAGAGTTGTCCTACTTTGCCACAGGATAATGTAATTGAGGAAGTAGATATCCCTAACAGACATTTTACGATAAAAAACAATCACTTAAATCACTGTGGTCTCCGGCCACCGGATTACAATCCCTTTTTCGGATCGTACAAAAACTGCCACTTTTGCGGCTCCCCTTTGGAGGGAAAGGGTAGGGAATATTATTTGTTTGTAGTGCTTGTTTATTTTTATATTTCTTTAGTGTTGCACTAGTTATGAAAGACTGTTTGTTGGGACCCCTACCTCTTATCCATGTATTCTTGTATCCTTAATTATAATAAATCAAGCTTAGTTAGAAAAAAATAGGTGATGTTGTCAATTATACAAAATTAATAGATCCCAAATTAAAAAAAATGCAGCCATAGCGACACTCCGGCCACAAGCTTCTCTGCTGCAATAGCCATCTCAGAAGAGTTAGTAGTCATAAAAGCTCGAACAATAGGCAGAAAATTACAAATGACACCTAGTTACAATGGAATGTTGCACTTTCTAGGCATGGCAGGAGCCATGATGTGAAGTCGATCTCAAACTTTCTGAAAGACAACCATAATGATACCATTCTGTAACGTCATTGAGATCCATTGGTGCTATCTATTATTCAAACTTTCTAGGTCCGAATTAAACTTTTGAAATGTGACGAAACTTTCTTGCCTTGAGACCCCCATAAAAATTCATTGGGCTTTAATATCATTAATTTTGATAGATTGTGACCCACGTTGAAAGGCCTTTATCGTTCTTATAATTTCCTTTTTCTCCTTCTAAAATGTTTCATACGATTTGAAAGTCTTGTGTATACATACATATATACATGAATAAGTTTTCAGTAAACCAAAAAATAGAATATAAAAGGAGGCGCTCTAACAAAATACCCCATTACAATCAATACAACCCATATAATTAAAAACAAAAAAAATGGCAATGGTGCCAAATAATTGTTTTGAGCCTATATTTCCTCCGGTAGACTGAGTAAATGACTCCCAAAGAGCGGTTTGAAACATATAGAAGATTTTGCAAAATTGAGGCTAAAAGCCCAAGTTGGTAATTTTGCACTGTAGTTGACTTGTTCAATATTTCCAATTATCTTATTCCTCCAGACCTTAGGAAAAGGAAGTAATAAATGATGTCTACTTCTAACACAAGAGGAGAGTTAAAAGGGGTGTCCATGGCAAGGGGAGGCTTATGTATAAACAAAAATGTTGAATACAACCGCTGAGAGAACTGCTGTGCAACCGTTGGCCATGTGGAAAAAATAAAATGGTGTGTTTTGTTAATCAAATAAAATGGTGTATTTTTTTCTCTTTTTCCTTCTCTCCATCTGACTCCTCTCCAGCCTTCTCCTTCATCCTCCCCCTTCTCCATCCTTCTCTCATTCGCTCACCTTCTTGCTTACAAGCACCGTCAATGAGTATTGGTTTTAGCAAGCTAGTAGAATTTTGCTTTTATTTTTCTACATAATTTTTGTTTGTTACTTTTTGCTTTGTGAGTTTGATGAGGACCGAAGAAAATTCGAAGCTCTTCATTTTTTTTTTTTTTAGGACGCAAGATTCTGTAAAAGAACCTATGAAAAGCTCTAACTCAAATGCAAAACTCAAAAAGTGAAAAGATCAATTTAGTCCTTCAAAATTTTACTCCATACCCATATCCAGATTTCACACTCATAACCATTTGGGTATATGGAGTAAACTAGCATTAAAACCAAAAATAAAAACTTGAAGTTTGCTTTACAAACAAACCAAAACAAAAAATAAATTTGAATTTCTCAGTCATAATCCTGTCAGTTGCCTCTTTAATTTTCTCAAGGAGAAAAAAAAGAAAGAAAATCAAATCTAGAAAAGTAGAATCATAAGAAGAAAGAGAAAGGGAGAGGTCTTAAAGGTGAAGGATTTTGAGCCAGAAGAAGAAATATGCTGAAAGAAGAAATATTTCTTTCTTTTATATCAAGAACCTCGGGATCTAGAACTTCTTCAACGATGTAGGGAGAGGCGAGGTGGAAGACTTCGGTGTGGCCATTGACAGCAGTGAGGATACAGCCGTAGTTAACGCGATCGATTTGGAAGAGATGGAGATTGGCCTCTACTCCTTCCAGAACTTCTAAATGTATCATTTCACTCTCAGCTTTGAAGACGAAAGATGAAGAATGTGTTATTTTACATTTTTCTTTCTTTGCTTTTTCATTTTGCATTTTTGCCTTTTATCTTATTTTATTTTTATTCCACGTAAGCTTCTACCTACACCCGGTTACCCCACGCATACCCATTCCAGTTGTACCTAGCAGGATTGATGTATAAATCACTTGTTATTTGTTGACAATAGTGTTATTTTTTGTAGAGTTCAGAAGGAAGAATGACTAAGACTTTAGGCCCTTTTACTTAAATATGAAAGGGCCTCGAGTCAATCTCTTAATAATTATAAGACCACCATTTATTTTAGCTCTAATACAGATGCTAACTTTAGAAAAACAATCACTGATGTAGCAGGTGTGGAGGAGAATGGAGGATATGATAAGTACCTGCAGTTGCCATCTATGGTGGGAAAGTCAAAGTATCAAACTTTTCGAGTGCTAAAGGATAGAATATGGAAGAAAATCCAAAGCTGAAAATATAACTTCTTATCTAAAGCTGGCAAAGAGGTTTTAACCAAGGCAATGTTGCAAGCAATACCTACATACACAATGATTATTTTCAAGCTACCAAGGAAGTTTTGTCAAAACATGGTAGCCACAATTGCAAAGTTTTGGTGGGGAAACAATTCCAGAGAAAGAGGAATCCATTGGAGGAAGTGGAGTCAATTGGGGAAATCTAAGGTTGTGAGAGGACTAGGATTTCAAGATATTGAGGATTTCAATACAGCATTGTTGGCTAAATAGTGTTGGAAAATGCTGCAAAATCCTGACTCATTGGTAGCTAGAGTTTGCAAAAGTAAGTATTTTAAGAACTCAAGTATTCTAGAAGCAAAGAGAGGGCAATCATCTTCTTTCATTTGGAAGAGCATGAGTGCTGCAGTGGGCTTGCTAAAGGAGGGTTTGATATGGAGAGTTGGGATGGGAAGAAGATCCAAATTTGGCAGCATAGATGGATTCCAAAGGAGTCCGCTTTTAAATTTCAGTCTCCTAACAAGATTTTAGAACCTTCAGACGCAATTAGCAAGCTTATTTTGGAAGAAACAAGGAAGTGGAGTGTGCCGCTAATGTCTGAGATCTTTGGAAATGAAAAAATGGATCTGATATGCAATATGTCAATTAGTAGAATGGGGGGTCAAGATAAGCAGGAATGGTTTTATATAAAAAAAATGGTATCTTTAATGTCAAGAGTGCCTATAACTTGGCACAAACACTTGAGAAGAATATTAAGGGAGAATCTTCAAGAGTTAATGAGGATGTTTTTGTAT
Source organism: Carya illinoinensis (assembly GCF_018687715.1). NCBI lineage: Eukaryota > Viridiplantae > Streptophyta > Magnoliopsida > Fagales > Juglandaceae > Carya > Carya illinoinensis. Next base: position 27,411,080 of record NC_056759.1, read on the forward strand.
GGAAGCAGTTATGGGAGATGGAGGTATAGGGGTCAGTTAAAATTTTTATTGTGGAAAGCTTGCAACAATATTTTATCCACAAGGCTAAATCTCTATCGAAAACAGGTGGTTTATACACCTTTATGTCCCATATGCCTACTTGAAGATGAATTAGTAACGCATGCTATTTGGAGCTCTCCTTCTGCTCAAGACATGTGATTAGAAAAAGAGAGTCTTCTTGACAAAAGTTCAACTGAAGAAAATGAACTTATGCAATTTTGGTGGTCTTTGTGCAGAAAATGTGATAGATAACAGTTAGAACTAGTGGGGTCGATCATGAAAGGCATCTGGTTTAGAAGCAATAAATTCCTTTTTTAATCAGATTTTGCTAGTCCAAGGATGGTGATAGAAACAACAGTGAATAGAGTAGAAGAATTTAAAGAGGCTCAAATGCAAGAGAAAGGGATGGACATGTTTCAATCTACAGCAGTAACAAAGTAGTGGATAGTTCCAGACAGAGGGAAAGTAAAAGTGAATTTTGATGTAACTGTGGATAAGGTAAATCAGAAGGTAGGCTTGGGGGTGGTAATAAGAGATTGGAATGGGCAGGTTATGGCTTCAGCATGCTTTCAAAAATTAGATATTGATTACCCAACTACGGCTGAATGTATGGCTTTGGGGAAGGCAACTAAATTTTCTGCTGATCGGGTTCAACCAAGCAATTTTTGAAGGAGATGCACTTGAGGTAATCAAAGCAGTTCACTATAGTGATATATGTTTGACTGGTTATGAGCAACTGATAGAAGATCTGAAGGTAGTTTTCAGCAAGTCAATTGGGTGGAGATTGAACTTCACATATAGGAAATGGAATGTTGTTGCACACCAGTTAGCTAAATTTGCACTACAAGAGCAAGAGGATCAATGTTGGATTGAAAAGGGTCTTGATGTCATTGATAAGAATGTTGTGGGTGATAGACCATGTAACTTCTCTTTATTAATGGAAAATATGATGTTTTGATTCAAAAAATTTTAAAAAAAATAAAAAAGAGAAAAAATATCACTCTCTCAAAACTAGAGGAAAAAGTTATGAGTAACCACTAAGTGGGGAGGTGTTTTGGCTGCACTCACCACCGCATAGGTGGTGCACGGGTCCCACTTAACAACCGTATTTCAAGTCTGGCAGCATGCAGTGGTAGATAAAAAAATAATAATAAAGAAATAAATAAATGCATTGTGAAATAGTGGCATTTGGCCACCACACACCCTATGACGGCACATGGGTATTGTGCGCTAATGGTATGGCGACAGTGAAGGGTTGCGCATTGGCAGTGGTAGAACCCAATGAATAGATTTCATTGATGGGGGCCTATATTCAATGAAGATGGGTGACGAGGGGTAGATCTTGCCTTAAATGTTTGAACAAAAATAAAGAAAAAAGATGCAAAAATGGAGGAACAAAATTAAAGAAAGGGAAAGAAGATGACAATATGGAACATGCAGCTAGGGGGATAAGGTTTAGGAGAGGATAAGATTTAGGGGAGGAAGAAACGCCAGGGCTACTCTCTTCTCAAAGTGTTACCATTTAGGCATGTTTGGATGTTTAAAGTATGTAAAAAAAAAAATTTTGAATAATAGTTAAATATTTGAGTGAGGATGCTTTGTTGGATTTTGGAAATGGAGAGGGAAAATGTTGAATAACAATATATTTTAGAATATGTATTGTAGTTTAGTTTGTGAAAGTGAATAAACAAAATTAAAAAGTTAATATTAATTTTATTTTGAAGTTTATAAAATTTGTATTGATTTTTGTGTTTTATTTTGAAATTTATAAAAACCTTATTAACTTATGTGTTTGAGCATGGATCATTAGATGAAAGTTTTGAAAATTGAAAATTGAAAATTTATTTGTATTTGAGTCCTAATCTTTGTGAATGAAGTTATAAAAAATTTTGAAAATTTTGAGAATTCTCAAATTTGTAAAACATCCCTATTTGCTCTATAGGAGATACTTGCATATCAAGACTCAACTGACTTGGTCACTTGGAGTTTCTATTCTTTCAAGTATAATAATAGTTGTTTTAAAGATCAACCAAAATAAAAAACCCCCCATGGTGTCGTTTACCTCAATCTAATCATGGACTATAACAACACTGATGCAGACTGAGGCACAAGAACATCGAAACCCTACCAAGATGTTTGTTTAGTTTCCTCAAATGACATTGTTTAGCTAAGCAAACCTACCTATATATTTATGTTGCTCTCCAAGCTCAGCATATTTGAACAATTGGAATATCTCAAAATTTTGTAAATATTAGTAAAATTGATTGAGTTAAGATGTTTTATTATATTTTAGAAAATAATAGAGAAAGCGTTAAATAAAAATATTAAAAAATTAAAAAATTGTTTGAATATAATTTTTTAATATAATTTTTGTTTTGAAGTTTGTAAAACTTGTATTGATTTTTGTTTTGAATAATGATTATGTAATTAGTAGATAAAAAAGCTGAAGATTTAAAAATGAAATTCTTTTTTGTTTGAGTGATTTTTTATAATGAAATTATGAAAAATTTTGAAAATGTAAAGAATTATCAAGTTTGCGAAACATTCTCTGTATGCACTATAGGAGATACTTGCATATCAAGACTCAAGTGACTTGGCCCCTTGGAGTTTCTATTTAATTAAGTTCAATAATAACTGTTTTAGAGATCAATGAAATAAAAATCCCCCCACGACGTTGTTTACCTCAATCAAACCATGGACCAAAACGATGATGATGGACATTGCAGAATAAGAACATCAAAACCCTACCAACATGTTTGTTTAGTTTTCTCTAATGATCTCATTTAGCTTGGCAAACCTATCTATATATTTACATTGCAATGCCAACACGTTTGTTTAGTTACCTCAAACGATACCATTTAGCTCAACAAACCTCTCTCTCTCTCTCTCTCTCTCTCTCTCTCTCTCTCTCTCTCTCTCTATATATATATATATATATATATATATGTATATGTTGCTCTCAGCTTAGCCCTAATCTTTTGTTTGTAGACTTCAAGTCCCACACCCACCACCTCAATGGTCTAGCCAGGTTCAATATTTGTGGCCTCCTCAAACCTTAATATTGATGCCGTTGACTTTGTGCAACCATATAAAATAGTCTACAAAAGGGCAACATTTTAAGCACTACACGGGTACAAGACATCTAACCTAGATTTTAGGACTTGTTTGGACACTTGGAATATCTCAAAAATCTGTGAATAGCAGTGAAATAGTTTGAATTAAGAAGTTTTATTGGATTTTGAAAAATTAAGCAGTGTTTGAATATAATTTTCAATATTAATTTTGTTTTGAAGTTTTAAGAAAGTTGTAATAATTTTCGTATTTTGTTTGGAAGTTTGAAAAGTTGCATTGGTTTTTGTGTTTAGATAATAATTAGGTAATGATTAGATAAAAAAATTAAAAAATTAAAATTAAAAGGTTTTGTGTTTAAGTGATATTTGAGAATAAAATTATGAGAAGTTTTGAGAATTTTATATTTACTAAATTGGTCTTCCTCACATAAATCTCAAGCAACATAACTTGAACAGCCTATTTCTATTTTTACTTAGCAACATACCAGTGCAAGGTGTTAGAAATAGTTTAAATTAATTGACCTATATAGATCATAATTCATAAATGATATAATTTCAAAATATAAGGTTTGAGTAATGTCTGTAATGTTCATTAAGTGTGATCAATAAAATAACATAATTAGACTATTGATACACATTTAAAAGCCCATGATTTTGGTCAGATCATGGTCATTAGTTGTACATGCCTAATTTATGTGTAGAGACTCATTATAGATCTAAGTAATTCCATTATTTTTTTATGGGCAAAATTGAAATTCAAGTATTATATATAAGTTATGATTATCACTCTATATTCATTCTTGACTTTACACATCCCATCATTATGAGTTTTTCTAGAAAGTGAATATCGGGCATGGAAGACCAAATTGCTATGCTATTCTCTTCAATGGCTACAGATACGCTCTCTATATTAAACTTCTACAGTAGTTTAACATGAGATCTTGCATATTCAGATTTTTCAAATCCAACAAGTGGTATCACAGCCTCCTTGTCAAATTGTTATGGAAATATGGTTTCGTATTTGTGTCATTTTCCACTATTTGAATTATTTTTCTATTTGGTTTTTGAGTAATTAAGGTGGCTCAAATTTTTTTCTTGATCTATTGTAGTGATCGCTGATGTATAGTTCGATAAAATTCTCAAAAACCTATGTTTATTATGACCAAAAAATTTTTTTTTGAACTTAAAATAAATAAATAAAAAAGAAAGAAAAGAAAAAATAGGCATCGGGATCAAATATGTTCTCATTGACATCCCTTTGTTGAGATCCATAAAAAATGGTGGCCGATTAGCTGGAACAATGATGGTGGCTGGTTTTGTTACAAGCAACCGGGTCGCAATACAAGGGAATGGGTAGTGGATTTTCTGATTCGGGAAGAACTCCTTTGAACTTGAATTGGACTTAAGTCTTTATAAAGAATTTGGCTTGTAGCTATGGTCTGACCCACTTTTTGGGTCCAACCTTTAATCCATAATGGCTTATCTTTACTGGGCCAGATCATATTAGGATCCATACACAATGCATGGGTTGATCTCGACACGTTTGACCAACCCATTTGATATTCGGGTCTTTCAAACAACTGGGTTGACTACCTAGTCGACCAGATCGCCTTGTTTAACCAAAATCCAAGTCAGACCCTGGTCGATTAGAGGTTTGACCTAAGGCTGAGCACTAATTCAATTAGGGTTAGTATGCCCTCATACTGACTCTGATTCTGACTCTGTCGGTGTTTGAATCAAAACTCTGACTCCAAATCTGACGATTGTAGACTCAACTCCAGCAAGTCAAAGTTGAAACCAGAGTGGAGTCGGATCCACAACCAACTAACACTCAATCACAGATCTGAGAACATAAGATTCACAACAACCCAATCACAAATCACACCAGCAACAATGAACCACCCAATCACCGCAATCATCCAAAAAACAAAACCAAAATGCATATGTAAAATTGGATTAAAACCAAAAAATTAAACCCAAAAAAATTGACACAGATCGTGAAGAGACATGGATCGAGAGGCAGAGGGTGTTGGTTGTTCCAGTTCCATATCCATGTGCTCCGTCGTTCGATTGGCTACACTCAATGGTGTTGGTTGCTGTAATAGTTTTGATGCCTTGATATCCTAAATGAAACCACATATCTTTTGAGAGTGAGTGAGTCGGGCAATGAGGGAGAGTCGATCAATGGCCGCATGCTGGGAGAAGATAAAGGGAGGCAATGACTGAGTTAAGACCTAGGGTTAAGAGAATTTGAGATGAAAATGAGTGAGGTCGCGTGGGGAGGTGGGTTTGGGTAGAGACGTAGTCAATGTAGTCAAAATGATGCCATTTTGCTTGTGGGGATGCATAGAAAATGTGGTCAAAACAATGCCCTTTTTTTAAGGAAAAACGACGTCGTTTTGACTGAAGTTGGGCTAGTAGCACCATTTGGGTTGGGTTGCTATGGTTTTTGGCTTCAAAACCCAGTTTTTCCCTTGTTTTGGACTTTTTTCCTCTAAACACTAAATTAAATCTTAATTTTTGTTTTAGCCCTAAGTTTTTTATTTACGGTTTTTATAATTGTTAGTATTGATTATTAGTAAATATTAATTCACTAGTGTCTAATTATATGTTATCATACTATAGTTTGTTAGTATTGAGAATTGTATTTATAGTTCTTATAATTTTTTTTGTCACTCAATTTAATTGTTAGTATTAATTATTAATAATTACTATTTAAATCGACTTGTACCATAGTGTTTAAATATAATTTATTATACTAGTCTTATTATACATTAGTATTACATTTTATTAACTCATTATACTTGTAATATATTAGTATCAAAATTATTGATCTTATAGACTTATGCTATAGTGTTTAATTACAGGTTATTGGAATAATGTCTAACTTAATTATATACTAGACTTAGTATTACATGTTATTATATTAGTGTTATTATACTTGTACTATACTAGTGTCTTACTTATTCTCATTACATGTTTGAGGGAACGTCTCTGATGCCTAAGTCAATAGTCGAATAATCTATTGAATAGCAAAAACAATAAGATCCTTTTACATACTGGGATTCCTTATTTATATAGAGCTCTTGAAATGTTATGTTATTTTGTGATAACTAACCAATCTATTATTTGAAATTCAAACATGGGGATGAGGGAATCATTTAATATTTGAAATGATAACCATTTTGATCACATACCCCCTTCGGATGTTTATCCAGTCAGTATTGGTGGTGGGCCAGATCCCCCTTAAAAAGGTGCTGAGATTCACTTAGCAAGAAGAGGTGGGCTATGAGCTTGTCAAATGGCCCAGGCCCAAGCCCATTCGGGTTTACTCGGTTAGTATATCCTCTCCAGTTACCCTGCGAAGTCTCATCACATATGGCGTGATGGGACTTAAAATCAATTGTCAGGGGATTGTGTCATTACTCAAGTATTACTTATCAGTTTGTCGTTTCATATTCGGGCCATTTCATGCCCCAATTGTCACTCGTATTTAAAGTTCCAGGATTCCAATTTTTTCTTTCTCTTCCCTTCTGAGTTCTCTTCTTTCTTCTTCTTGGGTTTTTTTTCAGTTTCTTGCTGTTCTTGGATCTTTTCCTCCTTTTTGCGAATCTCATATTTTTTTTTCCTGTGAACTCTCACTTTCTTTCTATGGCGTCTTCTTCTAAGGGCTCTTTTAAGGGCAAAGTCGCAGCCTCTTCTTGTGGTTCCTCACCACCCTGCGATTCCTCTACTCACGATGCTGATGCTACTGTAAACCCCAGTGGAGAAGGAAGGAATATTCCAGCATCCATATTCATGGGCCATCAATGGTCCTCGAATATTTCCTCCAGTGAACTTGAGAATGCTTGAAATAGCTTCATTATTCCTGATTCCGTTATCCTGAGGGCACCTACTTCAAACCAGAGGGCTATCGACACAAGAGGTATGGCTATTTCCATTGTCCTTTATTTTGTAATGTTCAATATGGGGCTTCAATTGCCCTTTGTGTGGCCAATCCATGATGTATTGGATGTCCTAGGGCTTGCTCTAGCCCAATTGGTACCCAATGCTTGGAGAATCTTGGTAGCATGCTATGCTTTGTGGCGAAGGGTATTGGAACCTATGGATGATGAATTCCCTAACTTAACAGCCTATGAATTCTTGTCGCTCTATGGGTTCAGGCATCTGAGTCGGAATCTTTACAGTTTTAGATCCCATAGCAGATCATTCCAAATAGAAGGCAATTGCTCCCATGCTAAAGAATGGTCAAATAAGTTTTTCTTTATTTCTGGTATAGGTTGGGAATTTCCCACAGATGAAGTTCCCGTTCGGGAGTTTCCCCTTTGGGCTTGTTGGTCCCCTATTCCTGACGAGGATGATTTTGATGTGCTTATTTCCCCTCACGAAGAGGCTCGTGTGCAGTTGGTGAGGACTTGGGTTCAGAATAATCCTAAGTCATGTTTTTCAAACATTATTTTGACTCCCAGTAATATCGAGAGGTTCCTAATGGTGCCTAGTCGGGCCTACATATTGGGTCATGAATTTTTGGTTGTCCCTTCATCGGTGGTCAACTTGAAGAGGAAGTCCAGACCTGACGCTAGTGGAAAGAAGAAAAAGAAGAATAAGAGGTCTCGCATTTCCTCTAATGCAGATGAACCTATCTCGATAAAGCGTAGCTCCCCATCTCCTCCTCAAGCGGACAATGGCGTTAAGTTAGTTCCTCCTCGGGTGCGGTCAAGTACCCATGACGAACTTGAACTTGATTTGATGAGGGGTGGTTCCTTGCTTTCCTCCTAGGTGAGCGGTGGTGCTAGGTCCATCGCTCCTCAGGTTTATGTTCTGCTGTTGCATCTACTATCAAATCTATCTGTGGGAGTGGAAAACTATCCTTTGGGTAGGCTTTGTTGAGATCCATGAAATCCATGCGCATTCACTACTTTCCATTGGACTTCTTCACCAACATTACATTTGACAGTCATTCTGGGTAATGTGCTTCTCTAATGATTCCAGACATTAATAACCTTTCTACTTCTTCTACTATTGCTTCTTACTTCTCGGTATTGAAATTCCTCTTTTTTTGCTTAACTGGGTGTACTTTCAAGTCTACACTCAACCTATGCTCAATGACTTCCTTGCTTGTACCAGGCATATCTTTGTGGCTCCATGCAAACATGTCTTTATGCTCTAGGAGAAGGTTGATCAATTGGCGCCTCTCCTCATTCGTCAGCTTGGTCCCTATCTTCCCATAACCCTCGGGTAAACTGCATCAAATGTGACTACTTCTAGAGGTTCATATGCTTTTCCCTGTTTCAATGTGTCTTCATTCCTTGTCTATGCTTTGGTTATTAGTATTCTGGGCCATTAGTCGCTCCAACTTACCAGTATCTCTCATATCTTCAATTTTTCATTTCAAATTATGGCAGTCCTCAGTTCTATGCCCATTTGTTTTATGATAGTTACAATATTTCCCAGTTCATTGCCTATTCTCATCATTTTGCCATACTTCTTTCACCTTATCTTGGTTATGCACACTAGAGTAATGTACGTAATTGCCATTATGTCTTCTGGAAATACCATAATGCCTTAGGTCCTGGGGATCCCTCCTCGCCTTTTGTCCTCCCTCTTGGTCTTTCTTCTGATTTCCTCTCGATTCACGTTCACTCTTTCCTTTTGAGTGGGCAGTTAGGGCAACGAGTGTATCCTCAACATTGACCAAACCATCAGCTCTGTCCATGAATTCTTGTAACGTAGAAGAAGTTTTTCTAGCCAATTCGGCTATGAAAGGACTCCTCGGCCAAATACCCTCGAGCAATGCCGCCAATATAATCTTTTCATCTTGATCATCAACCATCATCCTTTCTTTATTAAAACGTGTTAGATACACCTTCAAACTTTCATCCTCTCTTTGTTTTATAGTCAACAAATACACAGCTGGTCTTCTGCGCTTTCTGCTTGCCTTGAACTGGGTTAAAAATTGTCATCCAAATTCATCGAAACTATCTATTAAGTCCAGTTGCATTATCCAAAACCGTCCTCTTGCCCTTCCCTTTAATGTTAAAAGGTAAGCTCAGCACGTGATTTCTCTGAGAAATCCAAGGAGTGTCATATGGGTTTTGAAAGTCTCTAATTGCTTTGGAGCCGTCGCATAGATTGACTGAAGGGACTTTGAATTTTGGAGGCAAAGGCACGACCATGATTTCTGCAAAGAATGGCAGATTTGTGCTAGATATAAACTGATAGATTGAAGAGGACGCCCTATCTTTTTGGCTATTTCCTAGTATTTGTCCATTAAGCTTCACAGGTCGTGATGCATTTTCTCTATCTCTTCATTCTCCTGAGGGGTCTTCCCTGCCCCCATGTTGTGTGTTTCTGTTTTCACTCTTTCCCCTTGATCCTCTCCTGACATACCGTTTTTCGCCTTCAGAACCTCATTCTCCTTTCTCAACACCTCTAGCTCAACATTGAGTTATTTCACTACTTCCTCCATTTTTGCGAGGCTGTCTTCCATGTTTCTAGATGACACTTCTTGATCTCTAGTTGCCTGTGATCGAGTTTGTGGTGGACATGTGAAAAGCATGCTAGTTGTAGGATAAAAACTATATCCCACAAACGGCGCCCACTTCTATGGACATGTTTCACCACTAGCAACCCGCGATCACTTGCAACCAAAGAGTAAGATGGATTGGGGTTTGAGGGAATGCCTCCTACGCCTAAGTTAGCTTTTACATACTGCAATTCCTCATTTATATAGAGCTTCTGAAATCTTTTGTTATTGTGTGATAACCGACCAATCTGTTATTCGAAATTCAAACATAGGGATGAGGGGATCATTTCATACTTATTTGAAATGATAACCATTTTGATCTCATACCACCTTCAAATGTTTATCCAATCGATATTGGTGGTGGGATTGATCCCCCTTAAAAAGGGGTTGAGCTTCACTTAGCAAGGTGAGGTGGGATATGAGCTTGTCAAACGGCTCAGGCCCATTCAGGTTTACTCGGTTAGTATATCCTCTCCAATAATAATACTATGATGTTCATTGTTTATATATCTAAACTATTATCATGCAATTTAATCTATTTATATTATAGTATAAGTATATTATTTTATAATAATTAACTCATACTACTTACTAGTATATTACTGAATTTAACAAACCATATAAATTCTATTTGTATAAAATCTATTTTTCACACATACAATATCAAAGTCAGATGGCAAAGTCAGAGTCAAGGTTAGATTCAGTCCAACTCCACCTTTGACTGTGACAAGTTAGAGTTGGAGCTGGAGCGAAGTTGAAATCAAAGTTGAATTTTCAAATATTTATTCAGTCCTAGTTTGACAGCCCAGTTTAGTTTGGATCCGAATCCCGACCTCAATCTGAAAGCTTAAAATAATATTATGTTTAAAAAAAAAATGAGATTTTCCCTTTCTTTCTCTAAATATCTCTATTATAGACATGTTATTTATTATTGTCTTATTTATATAAATAATTTTTTTTGGGATATTTATTCGCAATTCATACATCAGGCTCAAAGAAATTAAAGTGATACGTAGCCTAAGTTACTTCTATCATGGAAATTTTCTCCTCAACTTAAAAGGGTCAATATTTAATGAATTGAATCCAGTTACATCTATATCCATACGAATAACAATCGCCCATAGAAAGGTTGTTATTTGGCCGAGTCATAGATAGTCTAAGGTAGTTAAATGTAAATGGTATAATTTTGGAATGAACCTATGCATGCAATAGCTAGCCCAAAGGAAGACTATTATTTGGCCAGCCTCAATTTTATATTATTTACTCTAGCTAGGCTTATTAGGAGGCGGCCACTTGAATGTTTGCAATTATCTTCCAAAGACTTGATTGCAATAATGCATTATGTATCTCATAGGGGTTCACTTTCATAAAACTATAGAATTTTCTTTTAATTTTATGTCATGTTGTCTGATTGATTTTATTGTACAATTAAACTAAAGCTTGCATGATGATAATTATGGTTTGTTTATCATTGCATGATGAGGGTCTTTATTTATTATGGGTTTCTTTTATTTTCTTATAGTGAATGCATCTTTGATATATGTTAATTTGAATAACATTACAATTCTTAATGGATCCAATTTTGAAAAATTAAAACAACATATTACTATTGTTCTTGGGTGTATGGATATGCAATATGCACTTCGGATTGATGAGTCTGCAAAACCTACTAATAAGAGTTTGGGCAGCTTACTAGAAATGAGAGTGCTCTAATCGCATGAGTCTTATAATAATAAAATATTCTATTCCTGATTCTATTCAAGATGCAATGTCCAAAGAGGAAAATAACAAGAATTACCCTAGTCAAATAGTAGACCAATTTGTTGTATTGGAAAAGGTAGAGACAAGTACCCTAGTCCAATATAAGCAAACTTGTCCAATACAGTATAATGGCAAAGAAAACATAAGGGAGTACATTATGAAAATGTCAAATTTAGTTACTAGATTGAGAGCACTAAGTTTGAAATTTTTGATAAAATTCTTGTGTATCTCAAAATGGAGAAATGAACTTTTAATGAGCTTATTGTTCAATGTGTGCAAGAGGAAGAGCGACTGAAATAAGAAAGGATAGAAAGTGCTCACCTGGAAACTTTTCCTTGTGGAGATTCGAGCTCCAAGAAAGGAAAGAACAATAATAAAGCTAAGGCAATTGTAGATGTTAGGACTTCACAGGCAATTATGCAACAAAGACAAGATAAGGTTTCTACCTGTTACCTTTCTTTGCAAGAAGATTGATCATGTGAAGAATGATTGTCTCTAGTATCATAAATGACGTGCAAAAAGATGTGATTTTTCTTTTCTTTTTATGCTCTAAAATTAGCTTGGCTATTGTAGCACCTAACACTTGGTGGATAGATTACGGAGCTATTACTTACATAAGGGTTACTATACATGGTTAGAAAGCTAAAGTTGAAAATTAGTTTGATAAGAAAACTAAAGCTGTTAGATTTGACCATGACGGTGAATACTTTGGTAGATAAGACTGATCAGGTTAACAACATTTTGGGCCATTTGTGAGGTATTTAGAAGAATGTAGCATTGTTCCTCAATACAGTATGCCTAGGACTCCACACCAAAATGGTGTAACCGAGAGATGAAATCAAATCCTTAAGGATAGGATTAGGAGTATGATTAGAGTTTAAACAGATTGATGTAAAGTTCACTTTCTCAATGATGACATTAAGGAGACTATATATGGTGCAACCAAAAAGCTTTGAGACTGATGAATCAAATAATTTGGTTTGCAAATTGAAGAAATCGATTTATGGTTTAAAGTAGGCATTCTCAAAGATATCAAAAATATGATCTAGTAATTTTCTCTCTTGATTTTAAAGAAAAACAATGGTATTTTGTATAATAAACTCAAAGAATAACAAATAATAATAATAATAAACTTAAGGTCTTATTTGTATAATAAGGTATTCTTGCATATTTTCTTTTCAAATATAAAATATTTTTCAATTTTTTCTTCTAAATATTATCTAATCATTATAATTTTTTCAAATTTTCAAATCGCTATAATTGTTTGAATATTTTAAAAAAATTATATTTAAATAATTTTTCAAATTTTATAATATTTTTACTTAACTTTTTATTTTTTAAAATCTAATAAAATATCTTAACTCAAATAATTTAAAGACTATTAACAATATATTTTAGACTTTTTTTTTCTCTATAAAAATAAAAGGTAGGACGACCAGCATAACAACCATTCTTAATAGTAACTATAAGTCTCTATAAGATCCTCTCTCCACTACTTAATGTCTAATTTGAACCATAAACACTGCTCAAAAGACAGACTCGTCACAACAACAACTAATTTAAAGGTATCCAACTAATCCAAACTATTGCATAACCTGAAGAGTTTTGTTACATACAAATACAGTTGCACACTAATCTGTGTACCAATATTGATTTATTCATACTTAAAATTTAAATTAACACTATTTTCAATAAAATCTACTTTTTGACTAATCACATCATCTTAATATATAGATTAGTACACAATTATGCTTGCAACTATATTTTTCCTAACCCGAAACCATTTTTGAGTAGAGGCAATATAAAATTATAAATATCCGAAGGAATATATATGCGAACTCCCTCTCCGAGCCCTAATCAATCCCGAGCGCCTTCTCCATCTCCCCTTGGCGGCGGCTCCAATCACACCCTACCATGGGTCGCGTGATCCGTGCTCAGCGTAAGGGTGCCGGGTCCGTCTTCAAGTCCCACACTCACCACCGCAAGGGTCCGGCCAGGTTCCGCAGTCTCGACTTCGGCGAGCGCAACGGCTATCTCAAGGGCGTCGTCACCGAGATTGTCCACGATCCCGGTCGTGGTGCCCCGCTCGCACGGGTCACCTTCCGCCACCCCTTCCGCTACAAAAAGCAGAACGAGCTGTTCGTCGCCGCCGAGGGAATGTACACCGGCATGTTCGTGTACTGCGGCAGGAAGGCCAATCTCATGGTCGGTAATGTCTTGCCTCTCAGAGCCATACCTGAAGGAGCTGTCGTGTGCAACGTTGAGCACCACGTCGGTGACCGCGGCGTCCTTGCTAGGGCTTCTGGGGACTATGCTATAGTTATCAGCCACAACCCTGATAACGACACCACCAGGTCCTCTCTCTCTATCCATTTGACCATTTTTCTTGGTACTTTTTGTTTTATACTTCTGATCGTTTGTAGTTGTGGAATCCGTGGATTATGATTTATAGTTGTGGGATCTGTGGGTTTATAGTTGTGTGATTATGTGGATTAATTTTCACTTGTAAAATAGAATATGTTAATTAATTATTATGGTTTGTTGTTTCTAGTTGATTACTTTATAATTCCTTTTGATTCACATGAATTTTGATGATAGTGCTGTTCGATTTAAGCGCTATTGAAACATAAATCCTGATGGCTGAGTTTTCTTTAACATTCGTTCACTCTTACTTCCTCCACTAACTTGAAAACGATACACAATGTGTATATATTCCTTCTTTTGTTATGTAGCTATTTTAATGTAAGCATTGCCTTCTCGGTGTTAACTAGCTGTATGATTAGTGCTTACTCATGATTAGTGCTTACTCCTATTACTTCTCGCACACGGTTTGAACTTTGAAACTTTGGCCACTTGGGTTTTAGGCATTTAGGTGATGTTTGGTGTACTCAGCCAATTTAGAATGTTTTTAATCCTCTTTGAAAATGAATGCACGGACTTGCAACTGATACGATTGTGGAAAAGTGAAGGAGTCTTGGAACCATAGGTTAACTGCTCCAATCTCATATATTTTTAACATTCCTCCAGCTTGTTCAGATGGCCAAATACTATTATTTTTCAAACTGTGATGAAGCATTTTATATCTTGGGTTCTTTGACTTCAATATATTTTTTTTCTCAAATTCTGATGAATTTTTTTATTGCAGCATAAACATTGCGATAATTCTCTATTAGCTATAAACGTGCATGCATTTTATATCCTGGTAACTTTGCATACTCGGTGCTTGAAGATACTCTTTTTGCAGTCCAAGGTTGATTACTCTGATAAAACCAATGATATATACATTACAATTTTTTGGATGGCACCAAAGCTTTATGTATTTTATATCCCATGCAATAAAATACAATTACATATTAAGAAAAAGCTTTTTGATATTTCACAATCTTAAGCCAGGAGCCTGAGCTCATGAACTTGTCTGTTTGTACGTTCTAACAGGGTCAAACTCCCATCTGGTGCCAAGAAAATCGTTCCAAGTGGTTGCCGAGCAATGATTGGTCAGGTTGCTGGTGGAGGGAGAACTGAGAAGCCACTTCTCAAGGCTGGTAATGCATACCACAAGTTCAGAGTGAAGAGAAACTGCTGGCCCAAGGTACGTGGTGTGGCAATGAACCCAGTCGAGCATCCTCATGGAGGAGGTAACCACCAGCATATTGGGCATGCGAGTACTGTCAGGCGTGATGCACCTCCTGGTCAAAAGGTTGGGCTTATTGCTGCAAGGAGGACTGGTCGGCTCAGAGGACAAGCTGCTGCTACCGCTTCCAAAGCCGATAAAGCTTAGAAACTTTGATCGGATAAGAGTGATTGAAGTAGTATATCTTAGTTATATTTTTGCTTTTGAGGTCTTTCTGCGCATTCCATTTATAGATGTTTGGATTAACCGAATGTTATATTTATGATTTTTGGTTTATGCACCTTTACGAAAGCTTTCCAGAGATTTACATCTATTCAGCAGAAATGGATGTTTGTTAATCCGAACAAACTTTTATTTAATCAGAATAAACTTGTATTGCATCGAAGACTTGGTAATTTTAGACTTACGGTGCATACATCCATTCTGTTTCAGAGGTACAGAAGGGCTCCTTGATGTAAAAGCTCGATTAAATTTTGTGTAATTAGTAATTTCTACTTACCAGCCATGGGTCTTGGATGCTTGTAGAAGAAAAATGCTCTTATACTAGAATACGAGAACATCAAGGAGCTGGAGGATTTTATATTTGGAAAAAAAATGTCTATTTATCAATCTATATTATTATTTTCCTCTCAACATATATTCCTATTATATTATATGATAGCTCGATAAATGAAACATAATAAATAATTTCGAAATATTTAAAAAGTAAGAGAATGTTGGTAAAATTGATGATGAGTTGGATTATTTGATACAAAATAGGCAAAGGAGAATTGTATTTCAGCCTAATTTTTCCAAACCTCAGGGTATAATCTACGCTTTGGACAATATTTTCATCATCATCAAATTTAAAGTGTGACTTCTATTTAACATTGGTACAGTTTGGATAGTTGGGATGATTTTAGATGAAAGTTGAATAAAATATTATTATAATATTATCTTTTAATATTATTATTATTTTAGAATTTGAAAATGTTGTAATTAAGAGATGATATGAGATGAGATCAAACATTTTCGCAATCCAAACAGGACGTTTGCATCCTAAGCTATGTTGATTGATAATTGCCATTCTAAACTACCAAATTTTGGGAGTTTAGGGATTCTAAACTGTCAAAATTTGCCACCATCTTTTGAAAAATAGGACATGTAAAGAATTTTGAGGGAGAGCGTAAATTGTCAAATTTGGATAATTATATGTGTTGTCATATTAATACTTAAAATACAAACTGAAAAATAAAAATGATAATTAGAATGTAGGATATACAATAAAGCAGTTTTTCAATTCAAAATGATAATAGAGACAGAAAAATTTCGAAAGATATATCTATCATTATCCATTCAAGCATGCTAAACAAAGTCTTAATTCGTATAAGCACATGCAATATTCATGTAAACATGGAAATGAGGTGTTCCTCTTTCCCTCCTCGTTGCTCCCTGGTTAGTATGGAGAATGTTGTGAAATTATAAAAAAGTTTTATTGCTTTTGATCCAAAAAAGTTGTTATAATATTTTTATGCATTTTATGCTACAAGAAAAATAATCTTGATCACCTAAACTCTAAAGAGGGAAAAAAATAATTCCAAAACTTCTTTGTACTTTGGTTTGTTAGATTATGAGATCCTAATTCTAACTTTTAGATAAGACTTGTAACTCATTTTAATCCAAAACTCTCTCTATATATTTTGTCCGTTTAATTTATTTATTTTCTTTGCTCTTTGAAGGGTCTCTCAATCTGGCTCTCCTACTATTCCTATTTTTTTTAATTGATATCAGGTGTGTAGAAATAAAGTCCCGACTAATCTTGAGGGTGCATAGGCCTTTGATAAGAAGTTTTTCTCAAGTGCATTTCAAGTAATTTAAGGAAAAATTCTCCAATCTGAAACCCCCTAAAAATTGTTTGCTCTCAAGGATTTGAATTTTAGACCTGGAGGAAGGATTCCACCAAGACTAAGGCTGTTATCACTTGAGACAAACCTATGGAGATTTCCTACTATCTCTTCATGTCCCTATTTAGCATCTATGCTTGTCTCTCCATGAAAGAAAAGGTTTTTTTAGGTTTGAGTTATGTTACTTACAAGTTAGTCTAAACAAATCACTCATGTGAGATCCATTACAATAAAAAAGAAAACCACACGAAACTTCTTTAAAAGTGAGGATGTTTCCAATGGGTTGGGTTTTGGAATCACAATTGGTTCTAAAGATCTAAAGAAAATGGAAGTATGTCTCTTCAACAGGCAACAATCAATTCAAAAAAGAAAACTGCAGCCGTGGGACTGCAATTCCCAAGCCAAATTGTATCAAAACCACCATCCCCTCATGTTCTACTAAGCTTGCTTCTCCTACGCGTCTCTGTCACTAATAAAGCATAATCATTCAGAGTCTTCTGATCGAATTTTTAAAGAGTAATGACATGTACAATTCTTTTTGTAATTTTTTATATAATCATAACTAGTTTAAACGGAATTGTACATGTAATTTATGAACCTAGACCTTGAATACAATGACTTCTACTCTCAGTAATTTATGAAGGTCCGAGGCCGCGTTCATGTGCTTGAATGAAGTCAAGTCATACGAAACTCTGTCGGTTGCATTGGTGGATCCAAATCCGACTTGCAGAACCCAAGCTTGGGTGACCAATGCAAGTCCATCTAGCCCTGTTTGGAAGTTAGACACAATTTCTAATTTAAGTCAAATCTAACATCAAAATACCAATTTTTCAAATTACTAAACTCATCTCAACTTAAAATCTTTTTACACGTATGACCTACAACTTTTTTCAACTCAATACCTCTTTACATGCGGGACACACAACCTTTTTCAACTTTCCATAAATACACCTAAATTCATCTTAACATTTAAACACATTTAAACCTATCTTAGGTGAGCCCCATAAAACTCACTTTACCATCTCAATTCACTATTATTCATAAAAAACTCAACTCATATCAGCTCAGCTTAACATCCAAACGGGGCCTAATAGGAGATTGATCAAAAAAGAAGTTATACAGTTATAAAGAAATTATATAAAAATAAATTTATAAACTGACATAAGGATACCGCTACGTACAGGCACTTTCGCACACAATGTTGCGCACGAAGTTGACGTCATCACTTATTTTATGAATAATAAAATCAAAGAAGAAAGAAAGATGAGGTTTTGTTTCTTTTTTTCAGTGTGCAAACCTAGATCCAATCGCAGGTTCCTCTATTTCTTTGTTTCAGTGTTCCTCATGTTAGGTCCTGAAGGTAGCCGCACCTCCATCAGATCCTTCATGAAGAAGAAAGAAGATATGAGCATAGATTTTTTGTATTTCGTATCTATGAACTAGAATCTCTATCTGTTTCAAACACATGAAACTTGGTTAATTTAAAAGCAAAGTTAAGAAATTCCTTTTCCTCTTCCTACACCAACATATCCATTACTATGGCCCGCAACCACTACTACTCACATTCTCTCCCTGGAAAATGAATCGTGTGGTCCTAGCTAGGATTTCAATGATAATCCTAACCCTACAACCGCAAACCCCACTTCCAATTCCAAGTACACCACCTGGGAAAAGGTTTATGCTAGTGGCCCCTTGGATTCCATTGTCAACCAAGCCACATGCTTGATTGCCACCCCAAAGAATCCTCCCCTTTACATGGTTGTAGCCAAGACTCGGTCCACCGCGAAGTTATTGTTGCTACACCTCAGCCACCATGACCATGGATGCTTTGGTGCCATGCTCCAATCTGACCTTCGAGGTCAACCAGGCCATGTAGACACAGGGCCAAGTGGTGGATAGACTTGGCACTTGCATCAGGTTCTGCAGTGGTAATGCAGCCACCACAGTACAGGACAAGAACTAGGACGTCTTCCTCAAGGGAAAACGGGCCATCGGGGAGGAGCGTGTCACCACTGAGTGGAGTAGCAGAGAGGAATGCTTCAATGGGATGGACATTTGCCAACTCTTGACACATTTGAGAGGGACCTGGGAGTTGGGTGGCCGGAACAAGCTTGCTCTGCTAGCAAACCTTCGGTAGAGACCACCACCACCATGCACCACCACTGATGACCATAATTCTATTTGCCACAGTTCACCGCCAATAAATAGGCGCTGATAAACTTTTTTCCTTTTGTACTTCAAAGATTCAAAAACTTGTTTTATTCAAATGGCTCTTATAAAAGTGGAAGAATACAAGGAGGAATGTCCTCATATACAATGAGAGAATTATTCAGATCCAAGGCATCTTGTCCAAGAGCATGAGCAACTCTATTATTGTTCCTTCCAGTGTGCTGCACAATCCAAGAATTAAATTTTTTCCAATAGGGATCTTGCATTTGCCAACGTCATTCCAGTACTTGTTCCATATTCTTCAGAATTTGTGAGCCCCTCAACTACTTGCAAAGACCTTCCAGTACGTTGTCTTTATAACCCAAGTCTTGACAGAAAACTATGGCCAGGAGAGAAGCTACTGCCTCAGCCAGTAGGTGATCATGGAATAAGTACATGTTCATCCTCAAAGTAGCCTTAATATTGCCCTCCCAATCTCGTATAATAGCTCCAATCCCAACCTTACTGTGAGTTCTGTCTAGAGCAACATCCCAATTTAACTTGAAAATGCCTTGAGGAGGTGCTTGCCTTGCATCACTTACTACCCTTCTAACCTTGGTGCTGCCTGAGTGTTTAGAGGAGAGTTTAAACTTAGAGAAGAGGTCCTTTGCTTGCTACACGAGTTTAGAAGGATAAGTAAATTTGTCATTAAAAATGTAGTCATTCCTTCTCTTCCATATCAACCAACAGACAACAATAAATTCCTCCATATTAGGCCGATTCAAAGTGGTTAACAGCTTCTCCACCTATTCTTTGAAATCCTGTTTATGTGTTCCATTTTTCTGGATACTAATTGTGCAATGTCCCCACACATCATTAGCTGCAATATAATCGCAAAGCACATGCTCCATTGTCTTAGGATACTATTGGAAAAAGGGGCACTTAGAGTTGATATCAACTTTTCTAAGGGATAAGCTAACTCTTGTTGGAAGAGCATTAAGACATACTCTCCAAAGAAAAGTTTTATTTGCATTTGGGATCTGTAGATTGACTCACTCAAAAATGAGTAGCACTAAAGCTATCCCAAATGTAGGAAGATGTCATGTAATAATTAGGAATAAATTCCTAGATCGTCTCCTCAGGGAAAGTTACTTAAAAATCAAACTCATTGAAAAAGGTGAAACAAAGAGAAAATAAAATGATGGTATGTGCAATGGATGGAAAAGGGTACTAGTCATAGACTAGATTCATGTTTTTAGATTTTGATTGTCGGATTGGAATATAAAGGACTAGTAGATTAAACTCAGAAATTAATAAAACTAAATTAAGAATTAAACTAAATTAGGAAGTAATTGATAAAGCATGCACTGAAAATTGAAAAGCCTCAAATTCAATGTTCTAGGGTTCATCATTATATTCAAATAACAAATTCTCAAATTAAACCACCGTAATTGTAATCAATACTAAAATGAAAGCTTAACAAAACGATAAGAATAAATAACACGAATTAAATGAATAACAAATAAATTACTCAAACGTCTAAATCAAAATTCTCTAAAATAATTCAGAAACTCAAAACTGAAATGAAATAGCAAGTAGGGAATTGAAAAGATCAAGCCAGTTGAATGGAGATGAAGATTCGAAGCGGTGGAGGAGGCTGAGCTGCAGTGGCAATTGGACCCCTCAAGGAGTTCTTCAATCTGCTGCAGTGTAAGTGAATGATCCAGTGGAAATTATGTAGCTGCGTGAATGATCAATTGAATGAATCATTCTCTTCGAATCTGAACGAAAATCAAAAGAAAAATGAATTCTAAGTGTTTCTCTACTCAAAAACCGAGTTTTCCAGCCCAAGAGTCGTCCTAAGATGTAAAAAAAACATATATATACTCTGACGGCGGAATGAACTCTGATCTGTAAAAATGCGATATTCGCTCGAGCGGAGTGTCGAGCGAACATCGAGCGTTCGACTCTGCCTAAGTTCGCTCTAGCGGCCTGTCGAGCGAACATCAAGCGTTCAACTCTGCCTGAATTCACTCGAGCGGCCAAATGCCTCCGCTCGAGCGATCTCTTTTCCCGCATCTCGCTCGAGCCCACTGTCGAGCGGAAGTCGAGCGTTTGAATCTGCCTGACTTTGCTCGAGCGGCCAGAAGCCGCCGCTCGAGCGAAATGTACCATAATCCATATTAATTGGCAGTTGATAAAATTAGAGCAGAAATTCATACTTTTAATCAATTAAAATCACAACTTTGATTTATTCATTTTTCTATATAAAACCAATGATAAAGTAATGAAAGAATTAATATATATTGGTTCCAAAAGCATTAAAAATGCAATAATTCAACTCAATCACACCCCCCAACTAGCATTTTGCTAATCCTTGAGCAAAATAGTGAAAATTAATTGAGATGAATATTGCATAAAGATCGAAATTCAAACAAAAACAATCAAACACAATTATGAATTCTCACAAAAGTGACACGTTACTACTCAACCCCCAAGGGTTATACCCACCAAGACTATCTTAACAATCTTTTACATAGAATTAAGGCAAATGTCTCAGAACTCAAATATGTGTGTGGAGCTAGATCGGTTTTGTGTTCCTCATTACTAGCCATGATTTGCCATAAAATTTTTCAACCTTAAGATTAATCATTGCTGATTCTAACTACCTTAAAGCCCAAGGGTCTAGCAGTTTTCACGCCAGCTCTATTTTTAAAGGTTGGACACTCAACCCCCAAAGTCTTAGGTAACTGTTTCTAGCCCTTTTTACTTAGGAAAGTTCACTAAGTTGTCTTTATTCCTTTTCTCTCTTTTTTTTTTCTTTTTTTTTTTCTTTTCATTCTAATCTTTTCAAATCCTTTTCCCTTTTTTTTTTCTTTGTTTTCTTTTTTTCTTTTTTTTTTCTTTTTGGCATGACTCGGTAGTCCTGCAGTTTACTTCTCCAGTGTTAAATCAATGAATGGTAAATAAGGAACACTACAAGCGTAAGCATGTGCAAAATGTTCTTCAAAATTTGCCTTTCGTTCTACAAAAATTTTATCAAGTTTCATCTCAATAAGCATAACATCCTGGTGTTTCAAGCCACATATCAACAAAATATGATGCATCAAAAATCATACTCTATGTTTAAGCTTGAAAATAAATCTTCACAAATGATCCCGCTCAACTACTCCACCAAGATGCTCAAATTTCACAAATCTTATTTATTTATTTATTATTTTTTTTTTGAAACTGTGCACACATGCTACCCCCCAACTAGTGAGAGACATAGTCTTTAATGAGTCGAGCGAAAGAAAAGAAAGTGCACAGAACTAAGCAAGCAAAACAAACAATCAATCATGAAATATAAAATCAAAGCAAAAGAACAAATAAAAACAAAGCGAGTAAAGAAAACTGTAAAGAAAGAGAAACAAATCAAAACACTTCCCTGGGGTCTTGCACAAGCAAGATCTCTTCATGTGGATCAAAGACCTTCAGAAATGACTTTAGACGTTGTCCGTTGACAGTGAAGCTATTACCATTCTTCGGATTGACAATGTCTACCGCACCATGAGGATGAACGGTCTTTACAATGTATGGCCCACTCCATCGGGATTTCAACTTTTCAGAAAAAATGTGCAAGCGAGAGTTGTAAAGAAGAACTTCTTGGCCAAGTGTGAAATGCTTTGGATGAATTTTCTGATCATGCAGAATTTTCATGCGTTCCTTTGCAATCTGAGCGTTATCATAAGCATTCCGACGAGTTTCATCCAATTCATTGATCTGCAATTTTCTCAACCCTGAAACTTCATCAAGTGACATGTTAACATGTTTTATGGCCCAAAGAGCTCGATGCTGAATATCAACAGGTAAATGACAAGCTTTACCATAAACTAATCGATAAGTAGACATCCCTAGATTTGTTTTAAAAGCTGTCCTATAAGCCCACAAAGCATCAAGAAGTTTAACCGACCAATCTTTCCTATTAGGCTTGATGGTTTTCTCTAAAATAATTTTTATCTCTCTGTTTGCCAATTCAGCTTGCCCATTTGTTTGAAAGTGATAAGGGGTAGAAACTCTGTGTGTAATACCATATTTTTTCACAAGTGTAGAAAATGGTTTGTTGCAAAAATGAGAACCCCCATCACTTATAATAACTTTTGGCATGCCAAAACGAGCAAACAAAGATTGTAAAAATTTCAGGACAACATGATGGTCATTTGTTTTGCAAGCAATGGCCTCCACCCATTTTGAAACATAATCCACAGCTAAAAGAATATATGTGATTCCAAAAGAAACCGGAAAAGGTCCCATGAAGTCTATTCCCCAACAATCAAAAATTTCTAAAGTCAGAATAGGGGAAAGAGGCATCATGTCTCTTTTGCTAATGGATCCCAATTTTTGACAAGGCTCACAAGCCTTGCAAAAATTATAAGCATCTTTAAACATGGAAGGCCAGTAAAAACCGCTTTGCAAAATTTTTGAAACTGTTTTCTTTGCTGAAAAATGACCACCACATGCACCCATATGACAAAATCTCAAAACAGAAGAAAACTCATCATCAGGAATGCATCTTCGAATCAATTGGTCCGAACAATATTTAAAAGATATGGATCATCAAAATAAAAGTGTCGTACCTCAGAGAGAAAACGACGCTTATCTTGGGTGGACCATTCAGAAGGCATTCTCTCAGTCACCAGATAATTGACTATGTCAGCATACCAGGGAGCTCTATCAACCACAAACAGCTGCTCATCCGGGAAACTATCATCAAGAGGAAGGCTGACATTTGAAGAAGGAGATGATGACAATCTAGAGAGGTGGTCAGCTACCACGTTTTCAACTCCTTTCTTGTCCTTAATTTTGATGTTGAACTCTTGAAGTAATAGAATCCAGCGAATCAAGCGTGGCTTTGCATCTTTCTTAGCCAACAAATACTTAAGAGCAGAGTGGTCAGTGAAAATAGTAACAGGAAATCCAAGAATATAAGTCCGAAATTTATCAAGTGCAAAAACCACTACAAGCAATTCTTTTTCAGTAGTGGTATAATTTTTCTAGGCATCATTCAAGGTCCTACTAGCATAATAAATCACAAATGGCCTATTATCCACCCGCTGCCCCAAAACAGCTCCTTAGGCATAGTCACTAGCATCTGTCATAATCTCAAAGGGAAGATCCCACTGCGGAGGTTGCACAATAGGTGCAGTGGTAAGCGATTTCTTAATGGTATCAAAAGATTTTTGGCACTCATCAGTCCAAACAAATTCAATATCATTTTGTAAAAGAGTGCACAAAGGTTTTGCAATAGAACTAAACCCTTGAATAAACCGCCTATAAAAGCCAGCATGACCAAGAAAAGAACGAATATCCCTAACTGTCCTAGGAATAGGAAGTTTAGATATTAATTCAATCTTTGTCTTGTCAACCTTTATACCCTCAGAAGAAACAATATGCCCCAATACAATGCCCTGAGTGACCATAAATTGGCATTTCTCCCAATTAAGTAAAAGATTTTTTTCCTCACATCTCTGGAGAATACGTGCCAAATTATGCAAACAACTCTCAAACGATTTTCCAAAAATAGAGAAATCATCCATGAATATTTCACAAATATCATCAATCATATCAGAAAAAATACTCATCATGCATCTCTGAAAAGTAGCTGGAGCATTACACAAACCAAAAGGCATTCTAGTAAAAGCAAAAGTGTCAAAAGGACAGGTGAAAGTGGTTTTCTCCTGATCCTCAGGTGCTACAGCAATTTGATAATAACCAGAATAGCTTTCCAAGAAACAATAATATGCATTACCAGCTACTCTTTCCAAAATTTGATCCAAGAATGGTAAAGGAAAATGATCCTTCCTACTGGCTGAGTTAAGTTTTCTATAGTCAATGCACATTCTCCAGCCAGTAACCATTCTAGTTGGAATCAACTCATTTTTATCATTTTTTATGACAGTCAAACCAGATTTCTTTGGTACCACTTGAGTTGGACTTACCCACTTACTGTCTGAGATGGGATAAATGATACCCACTGCGAGTAGCTTAAGCACCTCCTCTTTCACAACTTCCTTCATGGTAGGATTGAGCCTACGTTGAGCATCACAAACTGGTCTAGCATCGTCTTCAAGATGGATTCTGTGGGTACATACAGCGGCATCAATGCCTTTGATATCAGCTATTGTCCAACCAATTGCGCCTCGTTGCTTCCTTAATACTTCAATCAACTGGGCTTCATCCTTCTGATTTAGCTTTGAGGAAATCACTACCGAAAAAGTGCCTTCTTCAGGACCAAGGAACACATACTTTAAATCTTGAGGAAGTAGTTTCAGTTCCAACTGGGGAACTTCTTCCTCTGAAGATTTAAGCATGTCTGGTGGTGGTAGAGCTTCAAACTGGGGTTTCCATCTTGCTCCTACAAATTGTACTTCAAGTGGTAAAGATGAATCTGTAAAACAATCAAAAAAATCAAAGTCATCTTCATTGATATAATCAATTTTCTCATCAAGTAAAAATTCAGGTGTCTGAAAAATATAATCATCATCAGAGAATGGAGAAGTTGAGCAAATAGAATCTGTTGGTGTCAAACTCTCCACAGCATTCAGATCGCTTGTGTCATCAAAATGTGCTGGCATCTTGCAAGCGTTGAAAACGTTCAACTCAAGTGCCATGTTCCCAAAGGTAAGCTTCAAAACTCCACTTCTGCAATTGATCAATGCATTTGATGTAGCTAGAAATGGTCTTCCTAGGATGACAGGAGCTTGATAAATAGTGGAGACCGGCTGCTGCATGTCAAGAACCACAAAATCCACAGGGTAGTAGAATTTGTCCACCTGGACCAACACGTCCTCTACAATACCCCTCGGTACCTTAATGGATCTGTCAGCCAGCTGTAGCATGATGGAGGTCTTTTTCAGCTTACCTAATGCCAACTGCTCATATACTGAGAACGGTAGCAAGTTCACACTACTCCCCAAATCAAGTAAAGCTCTCCCAATGCGTGATTCACCAATCATAATGGAAATGTTGGGAGAGCTAGGATCTCCAAACTTCTGAGGAGTCTCGCTCAATATCAATGCACTAACTTGCTCCATTAGGAAAGCTTTCTTCTTCACATTCAGCTTCCTCTTCACTGTGCACAAGTCCTTCAAAAATTTTGCATATGAAGGCACTTGTTGTATGGCATCCAAGAGTGGAATATTGATCTTCACTTGCTTGAAAATCTCTTGAATCTCCGTGTGATACTTGTTCTTTTGGCCAGCTGCCAATCTCTGAGGATAGGGAACCACATGTTGGTATCCCTTACTAGTCTCAACATCTACACTCACAGGCTTCTTCAGCTCTGGTCTCACTACCTCCGGTTCTTTCTCAACTTCATCAGTCTCTGTTACATCTTCAGGTGTAGGGTCAACTACCTGTGTGTCTATAGGCATCTCTAGTTGGGGAACTTCCTTCCCACTTCTCAAAGTAAGAACTGCATTTGCTGTCTCAATAACATCCCATGAGACATTATGCACTTGTTGTTGTTGCTGCCTGTACACTTGAGGATTAGGCTGAGGTTGTGCTAGAAATTTCCCTTTCTCTAGGGTGCTCAAGGTTGTGATCATCTTATTAATAGTGCCTCGCAACTCATTTATGGCCTGAGTGTTCTGATTATTTGTGGTGGCCTGAATCTGCATGAATTGCTGAAGTGTATTGGCCATCTGAGTCATACTGTCATCTAGAGTTTTCTTTGCAGATGATGAAGGCTGAGAACTCTGTGCAGCTACATGAAGCTGAAATCCAGGAGGAGCTACATAAGGATAGCTCTGAGGATTCTGATATGGTGGATACTGGTGCTGAGGAGCACCCTGATTAAATGGCTGCTGCTGAGGTGGTGAGGACCGACCAGGCTGATCATTTCTCCATGAGAAATTTGGGTGATTCCTCCACCCCGGATTATATGTGTTGGAGAAAGGCTGATTCAGTGCTCTATTAACCCAGTTAGCTGATTGCATATACTTAGACCCACCTTCTTGAAATACTGGCATAATCGGGCAGTCTTGGGTCTTATGGTTTGAATCAACACATATAGAACATGCCTCTACCACCTTCACGGCCTTCACTTTTTCCATTTCCATGACCTCTAGTCTTCTAGTCAATGCAGCTATTCGAGCCTGAACATCGGTGTCTTCTTTAAGCTCATATCTACCCCCTCCAGAAATAGCCCTCAGTGGTTGTGCTGCTAATGAAACTCGATCAGTACGAGTGTTCCACTGTTGTGCGCTCTCAGCAAGGTAGTCAAAAAATGATAGTGCTTCATCAGGTTCCTTGCTGAAGAACTCCCCATTGCACATTGTCTGAACAAACTGCTTGCATTCTGGAGTAAGACCAGTATAAAAATAGCTCACCAACCTCCAAGATTCAAAACCATGATGTGGACAGATGTTCATCAAATCCTTAAATTTTTCCCAACTGGCCTGAAAGGTCTCATCAGGTCTCTGACTGAACTGACTAATTTGCTCTTGCAAAAACTGAGTTCTCTGAAAAGGAAAATTTTTTTGTAAGAATTCACGTTGCATATCAGACCAACTAGAAATAGAATTAGGTTTCAAAGAATTAAACCAAATCTTCGCTTTATCCTTTAAAGAGAAAGGAAATAAACGAAGTCTAATGAATTCATCAGTAACAGCCCTAGTGATAAAAGTAGTACAAGCCAACTCAAAATCTGTCAAGTGCTGGTAAGGACTCTCAGAATCCATCCCATGGAACTGGGGTATCACTGACATCATGTCATGCTTAATAGAGAAATTAGATGCATTTTCAGGTAAAATAATGCATGAAGGTGTAGTGGTGCGAGTGGGTTGCAAATAATCCTTAAGAGTGCGTGGTGCAGGTGCAGCCATGTTTTCTGGTTCAATTTCAATTTCCTCACCTGACTCACTAATAGAAAAGACAGAAGAGTTATCTATCTCCAAACTGTGTATACTACTCTCAACACTCGATGTGACTCTATGCAACCTATTTGAACTATCCATCACCCATGACATGAAACATCAGTTTAAAAAACATAATAAAAATAACGAGTTTAAATTTAAGTTAAAATACTTTCCCTGGCAACTGCGCCAAAAACTTGACTCACTCAAAAATGAGTAGCACTAAAGCTATCCCAAGTACAGGAAGATGTCGTGTAATAATTAGGAATAAATTCCTAGATTGTCTCCTCAATGAAAGTTACTTAAAAATCAAACTCATTGAAAAAGGTGAAACAAAGAGAAAATAAAATGATGGTATGTGCAATGGATGGAAAAGGGTACTAGTCATGGACTAGATTCATGTTTTTAGATTTTAATTGTTGGATTGGAATATAAAGGACTAATAGATTAAACTCAGAAATTAATAAAACTAAATTAAGAATTAAACTAAATTAGGAAGTAATTGATAAAGCATGCACTGAAAATTGAAAAGCCCCAAATTCAATGTTCTAGGGTTCATCATTATATTCAAATCACAAATTCTCAAATTAAACCACCGTAATTGTAATCAATACTAAAATGAAAGCTTAACGAAACGATAAGAATAAATAACACGAATTAAATGAATAACAAATAAATTACTCAAACGTCTAAATCAAAATTCTCTAAAATAATTCAGAAACTCAAAACTGAAATGAAATAGCAAGTAGGGAATTAAAAAGATCAAGCCAGTTGAATGGAGATGAAGATTCGAAGCGGTGGAGAAGGCTGAGCTACAGTGGCAATTGGACCCCTCAAGGAGTTCTTCAATCTGCTGCAGTGTGAGTGAATGATCCAGTGGAAATTGTGTAGCTGCGTGAATGATTGATTGAATGAATCCTCCTCTTCGAATCTGAACGAAAATCAAAAGAAAAATGAATTCTAAGTGTTTCTCTACTCAAAAACTGAGTTTTCCAGCCCAAGAGTCGTCCTAAGATGTAAAAAAAACATATATATACTCTGACGGCGGAATGAATCATGATCTGTAAAAATGCGATATTCGCTCGAGCGGAGTGTCGAGCGAACATTGAGCGTTCGACTCTGCCTAAGTTCGCTCGAGCGGCCTGTCGAGCGAACATCGAGCATTCAACTCTGCCTGAATTCGCTCGAGCGGCCAAATGCCTCCGCTCGAGCGATCTCTTTTCCTGCATCTCGCTCGAGCCCACTGTCGAGCGGAAGTCAAGCGTTTGAATCTGCCTGACTTCGCTCAAGCGGCCAGAAGCCGCCGCTCGAGCGAAATGTACCATAATCCATATTAATTGGCAGTTGATAAAATTAGAGCAGAAATTCATGCTTTTAATCAATTAAAATCACAACTTTGATTTATTCATTTTTTCATATAAAACCAATGATAAAGTAATGAAAGAATTAATATATATTGGTTCCAAAAGCATTAAAAATGCAATAATTCAACTCAATCATAGGTGCCATAACTTGGTCTAGTCATCTTGTTTAGTTTGTACGTCTGAAGTCTTTCCTCTGGCACAATCTTGGAGTTCACCATAGAGATGGTATGCACTTTTGTTAGTAAAATCACCCTTAGAAGTACATCTCCAAATCCTTTGATCAAGCCTATTACAGTAGCTAATAGGTATGGCTTTAATAAGTGATGCTTATTTAGAGAATATGGCATTGACCAGAGAGTCCTTCCACTAATGAGTGTCTAAATCAATAAGGTTACGAACCTTAGTGTCAGCTTATAGAAACTTGATTGAGCTTTGAGGCTTGAAGGTGGTATGCTAAGGCAACCACTTGTCAATCCATATGCTATCTCTCCATTTCCTATCCTCCATAAAAGGCCATCCTCCAATAAATTCTAATAGATAAGATACTTTGCCAAATATAAGAGGGGTTATTGCCCAACTTTGCCTTAATCAATAGCTGGGAAATATTTAGCTCTAAGGACTTTAGTGGCAAGGGAGTTGGGATTGTGAAGAAGCCTCCACCCTTGTTTGGCCAGTATAGCAGTATTGAAATTCTCAAATTCCCTAAAACCTAAACCTCTTTGTATTTTTGCTTTTTTCATTTGCTGCTAATGTACCCAATGTATCTTGGTCTCTTGAGCTTGTTGCCCCCACTAATAGTTGCTTATAGCTTTATTGAGAGATTGAAGTAGGCTTTTAAGTTGTTTGAACTGACCCATGCTATATTTGGGAATTGCTTTCACCACAGCTTTCAAAAGAATCTCCTTTCTTACTTGTGAAGATACTTAGTGTTCCAGTTTTTCACTCTATCTTGCATTTTGTCAACAATTCCTTTGAAAGAGGAAGCTTTAGATTTGCCCACCGATGCAGGCAATCTTAGGTATTTCTCATAGGATGTGGTTGCCCTTACCCTCGTAATGCTTGTAATGATCTGCTTAGTATCTTCTCGAGTGTCCTTGCTGAAATAGATGGAAGTTTTGTCTTTGTTAAGCATTTGACTTGAGGCAATTTCATAAGATTCCAAAAGCATGAACAGCCTAGTTCACTCCAATGAATTGGCCTTGCAGAAAATAAGGCTATCATGTACAAAAAAGAGGTGACTAATGTGTAATTGACCCCTGGCCAATGATCAAACTAGTATCTTCAGCTGTGTTGAGAAGGGTGCTTAGGATTTCAGAACTAAGGATGAACAAGTAGGGTGAGAGAGGATCACCTTGCTAGATCCCCCTAGTTAGAATGAACTTCTCTTGTGGAACACCATTAATGATTAGTGAATAAGAAACTGAAAAAACACATCTCATAACAAGGTCAATCCACCTTATATCAAACCCCATTTTCTCCATGACAGCTCTTAGAAATGGTCATTCTATTCTATCAAGTCTTGCTCATGTCATGTTTAAGTGTCATGAATCATTTCTTTCCTTTCATCTGAGTCTTCATAGAATGCATAGCTTCAAAAGCAACAACGACATTGTCTGTGATAAGTCTTCATGGAACAAAGGCACTCTGAGTTAGTGAAATAATGGCAGGAAGGATACCTTTTAACCTATTAGCCACAGCTTCAGCAATGATCTTGTATAAGACATTACAAAGACTAATAGGCCTGAATTCTATTACCTGAAGTGGAGGTTTGGATTTAGGTATAAGGGCAATGAATGTTTCATTTAATCTTGCTAACCATTTCCCATCATTCAATACTTCAAGCACTACAACACTTATACTGGGGCCTAGAACATCCCAATGCTTTTGATAAAACATTGTAGGGAACCCATCAAGACCAGGGCTTCCCAATGGATTATAGTAAAAATGGCATCCTTAACCTCTTCAGCAGTAAACCTCCTAGTCAGATCAGCATTCATGGCCTCTGTTACACAAGCCTTTAAAGATTCCAGACAAGAGTCAATACCTGTAGGCCTAGAGGTCTCAAATAAGTTCCTGAAATGGTTTTGAAACATGTCATTAATCTCCTCAGGTTCCTTTGTTAGTTGGCCATCTGTAGTAATGATCTGGTGAATCCTCTTGTTCTTTCTTCTCTGAGTAGCAAAATTGTGGAAGAACTTAGTATTTCTATCCCCATCCTTAAGTCATTTTTGTTTAGCCCTTTATTTCCACTTTGTATCTTCATCTTCAAGTAGGCTGTCAATTTCCCTTTGCAGCTGCTTAGTATCATTGTTCAACTAATCCTCATTTAGCTTATATAACATGCTCAGCATTTTATATTTTGAATTGATTTCCTTGCATCTATCGCTGTGCATCTTCTTGCTCCATTGCTTAAGCCTACTTTGACAGCTCTTTAAACCTCTAGTAGCAACTTTGATTTTTGTCGAGGAGCTAGTGTTTGCTAGCCATGCATTTTGAATAATGGTACTGCATTATGCTTTCTCAAACCAGATAGCTTCAAACCTAAAAATTCTTTGTTTGTTGTAGAGAGAGCCTTGGTTCTATAGATAAGTCAGGATAGGGCCATGTTCAGAGCAGCTTGCCATTAGATTGTGCATTGAATAGTCTTCAAACCTATTAATCCATGCTAAATTACTAAAGGCTCTATCAAGCCTTTCCTTAGTAAATGCTGCACCATCTCTATTATTCTTCCAGGTAAATTTATCTCCAATATAGCCAAGATCATGCAATTCACATGTCTCTAAAGTAGATTGAAAACTCTCCATCTGTCTAGTGGGTCTTCTTGTAGAACCAAACTTCTCAGATTGCTTGAGAATCTCATTGAAGTCCCCCCACACAAAACCAAGCCATAGTACCTTAAGGCTTCAATGCTTGAAGGAGTTTCCAACTTTCCACTCTTGTACCAGTTTCAAGATTACCATAAAACCCAGTGAACCATCATCAGTTGTATAAAAAATCCAAACTGAAAGTCAATCAATGTAGGATTCCAACTTCACCACCACATTTGATTTCCATAACAAAGCTAGACCCCCCCATTCTCTCTCTCTCTCTCTCTCTCTCTCTCTCTCTCTCTCTCTCTCTCTCTCTCTCTCTCTCTCTCTCTCTCTCTCTCTCTCTCTCTCTCTCTCTCTCTCTCTCTCTCTCTCTCTCAGCCCCTGCTATTGATCACAAAGCTTCTATCAAAACCAATTCTATTCCTAATACTCTCCACCTTATCTCTACAACACGTAGTCTCCATGAGAAAAACTAACTGTGGGCACTTAGATTTCACCAGTTGGTGAAGCTCACGAACTGTACGAGGGTTCCTACACCCTTGACAGTTCTAACTTAAGCAATTCATTATTGAGACTGCATAGTAGCCACCACCAAACCATCCTGAGTTAAACTTCTTGCAGGCGTGAGCTGGGCTTTAAGCCTTTTGGACACAAGTGAGTGTATCATAATTCCTTTGCTAATGACAACAGATCTTTTATTACATTTTCCAAGTGGGGAGACTTTTGACTTTCCATTTTGAGTAGTACTTTTTCCCCTAGCTTTCCTTCTCCATGTGGACACCCTACTAGGTTTCATGGGAGATTCTTGTAAACAAATATTGACTGAGTCAGTATCCACATCAGCATCTATAATAGAGGATGGTGTACTATGGAAAGCACGAGCATCATGGTCCCTGGTTTCTAATTCCATAACCGAGAAGATATCTTCCCTACCTTCCTTATTAGAAAAATCTTGAAAATTGAGTAGAGGAGAATTTTGACGTACACAAATATGGTTATTGGCATCCAAAAAAGGCAAGCCTTCCTTATTTTTCTCCAAGAGTAGGTCCTTCTGGACCTCTATGCCATAATCCTCACCCAAAACTCTTCCAGTTTCCTTTGATTGCTCCTGACTTGCCTCTTCAATATCCTCCTTCCCTTTCTGCTCATTGGATTCCCCTTGCCGGTGAGATTTGTAATTGTCAGAGCTCGTTACTTTTTGGCCATAGTAAACACAGAATTGACTGGTGAAGCACGTAACCACTAGCCATATTGTTGTTGAGTCTAGTCATCCCTTTTTGCTATAGAAGACTTTCTGTCCTTATGGTTTAATGTGCCACACTTAGAACAAAAGTTTGGCAACCTTTCATACTTAAAATGAATGAGCATTTGCCTCCAATGCTAAGTACATGCCCTTGAATCAGAGGTCTAGAAATATCCACTTTCGAATTCTAAGAAACCTCCCCCACCCTTTGTCATCTTTATCCACTTCTACTTTAATAACCTTTCCCATGCGGGAGTCCAGATGTTGCCTAAGTTCCTTAGTCATAGCAACAAAGGGAAGGTTGTGTAACTGCATCCAGAATGGTTCATGCTAGATCTACACTTCATTTGGCGAGAGGCTCCCATCAAAATCCTGAAGACTGATTAGGTGTCTATCAAAGGACTAAGGGCGGCCATGCCTTACCTTCTCTTTGTCTAAATGGTGTTAGTACTCTACCAAAAATCGATTATCACCCCCATCACGAAACTACACCCATACCTTTTGATTCCAAACTTTGGCCATTGTTGATCTTAAGGCCTCATTGTTAGCGTTCTTATCATTGAAGCAGTGCAAGTAGGCATTTGTCACATTGTGTAACTTAATGAATTGCAATTTCATCTTCTAAAGCCACTACCTCTTCTTGTTCTACCTCAGTCAAGGATAGGCCCTTCCACAATCGTGTTATTTTCTAAGCCATGACTGTAAAACTCTTCAACTATAGTCTCTTACGTACGTTTTGTCAAAGCAAATCACCCACTCCCCACCCTTCAAAAGGAGAAGAGGACCCGTCATTGACTATCCGAGTAAATTTAACTATTTTACGTTAATTTATATATTTATTTTGTGAAATCTACAAAGCATTTCTCGTTACCTAATCGCAAGCACTTAAAAGAGCCGCCAAGCCAAGCCCCAACTCTCTCTCTCCTCTTTCTCTCTCTCAGCATTGCAAAGATAGAGACCGATCGGAAGCGAAGGAAAACCTCGATCCCGTCGGTAGATCGGACGTTAGACAGGGATAAACACAAGAAGAAGACGAGAATGTCGGCTTCGACGACGACGGCCAATCAGGTTAGGGCATCGCACATACTGATCAAGCACCAAGGGTCTCGAAGGAAGGCCTCGTGGAAGGATCCAGAGGGGCGGGTCATCATGAACACCACTAGGGATAGCGCCGTGTCTCAGCTAAAATCCCTCTACGATGACATTGTTTCTGGAAAGGCCAAGTTCGAAGACATCGCCTCTCGTTCCTCCGATTGCAGTTCCGCCAAGCGTGGCGGCGATCTCGGTCAGTTATTTACTTTTCTGGTTGGTTGACTGTAATTTCCAATAAAAGAAAAAAAAGAAGGGAAAAGTTTGATTCTCATTTGTTGTGCTAATTTAGGGTTTGAGAACACTCTCCAAGTATTTGCTTCTAAAATCTCAGTTTAATTGTCTTCAATTCTCGAAAAGCTCATCTTTTCACATTTCTGGTTGTTTGCGTTAACTGTCAAGGATATGGAAATCATGACTAAGGCTGCGTTTGGTTGGAGAGTAAAAGGGGATGTTGGAAATTCCAATGTACTAAATATTACGGTAAAACGGACCATATACAAGCCTCGGACCGAAAAGACAACTGTAAGGCAGTAGAAAAGCTTTCCCACAAAGTTCTTTTGATGTTTAGAAAGCAAACCGTTGAGAGCAATACACTCATAAATCTTAAGAAGGAAAAGAGAAGCAATTACAGAGGTTCTTGAATGTATGTGAAGTCAAAGGGCGTGGAAACATTATGAAAGATGGGTGGAAAACAAAGGGAAGGATAAAAAGAAAAAGGATTTCCTTCTCATGACGGACGGGTTGAGATATCGCAGAAATAGGAAAAATAAAATAAAAATATGCTGTGATGAAATTTCGGTGATCTTTAACTTTGAACTTCCTGAGTTTAAGTTGTATGAATCATGCATCCTCTATCCACTTATGATGATTTGAAACCACCATGGTGTGGAGGTTGAGGGCTGGAATATTATCAATCCATACTCCAGCACGCCTCCAAAAGTGTTAAAAAAATTGGGAGAAGTATATTCTGCATCCTCGATCATCTGGTTGCCAAAGCTGCCAATTTGCTCCCAAGCTGCCAAAGTGGCAATTTGCATCCTAGATACAACCTGGTTGTCAATATTGTGTCATCTGTCCTTTTTTTCATCAACCTTGACAATCATATGTAAACTACTATTATAAATTGTCAAAAAGTGGTACTTTGGAATGGAAATCAACGATTTTGTTAGTTTGGGATGCATATTGGAAAAATGTAGTTTAGGGGTGCGAAATGTATTTTCCCCAAAAATCATATTGTTTTCCTTTGTTAGTTTGCTGTTTTGTTATGAACTTATTTTTTTAATTGACGTTTCTTTTAATTTTGTCAATCAAACTTTTCATTTAACTCAACAATTAGCTAATTATTTTTGGTTTTTCTTTCATACCAACCATTTTTCCAGCATTTAAGTACTTGCAATCTTACGATGTATTCTAAAAACTGTGCACTCGGGTTATGCCTTTGAGTTATTTTTTAATAATATTACTTATAAAACCAAAAATGAAATCATTAAAATGATAGTGACAATATGTCTTTATGGCGGTAGGAAAAATGTAGTCTGTAATTCTGTGGCAACCTTGTTTTGGGTTTTTCAATGTTGTCGTCGTGTATAATTGTGCAAGTGCTCTTGTAGTAGTTAATTACATATGGTATAAATGATTTTACCATCTTATCCCTTTGAAAAATCTCCCACTCTGCATGTTGATGTTCTTTCCCATTTATCATTGTCAAATGTGCCTGGCGGTGAAAAATAAAAAATGAAGATGAAATCCTAAGTTCACCTGTGCATACAGGATATGTGTCATTGGCTGCGAGCGAATTATTTCATACTCATCTTTTAAGTCTCTCTTTGGGCTTATTTTGTCACTATATGCTACTCGTGGAGCTTACTTGAGTTTAAATTATGATTCAACCGAATTGGATTATGTATTGTTCTAAACAGAACTCCATGTTTAACATGGCCGCAGGTCCTTTTGGCCGGGGCCAGATGCAGAAGCCTTTTGAAGAAGCAACATATGCTCTCAAGGTCGGTGAGATAAGTGACATCGTGGATACCGACAGTGGTGTCCACATCATTAAGAGAACTGGTTGATTATTCATGAAGAAACATATTTGCTCATATTTAAAAACATTAATCAGTGTGCTGACCCAACATAATTGATGTATCTATCTTATTGTATTTTGCTCCTAGTGAGAGCAACATGAACCATCTTATGACTTATGATTTTGGTACTTAAATGACTGGTCTGATCGATCTGCTTGGGAGGATCATGTTGACTTGTTTCCTATAACATTTACTTTATCTGTAATGGTGGATTGTGATGGTTGGGTGGTTGGGTGCCAGCAACAAAAGCTCTCGCTTTGATCTCTCTCTCTCTCTCACTCTCTGAGTTGTATTTCGATTAAAACAAAAAAAAAAAAAAAAACCTCTTAGTTCTTCCTTTGTGCTGCAGAATATTAGTGATGCAAAATTGAGTACCTTAGCGCATGTTTGTGATTGTGATGGGTAATATAGCTTTTAGCTCTAGGTTTTTTAGTTGTAGAGCTATTTACAACTATTAAAAAGTTATTTACTTATTAGTAACTTTATATCTAAAGCATTTTCAGACATGTTACATTTTGGGAATAATATAAGAAACACTTTTTGAGTTAAAAATGACATAAAAGATCATTAGATTTTTGTTAACATTGTGTTTTGTTCGTCTATAGGTCAGGCTTTCAATAGTTCGGGTCTTCAATTTGGGTGGCTTGTAATCATAGAAAAGAGATTGGCAAAGGGTGGTCCTATGGCGGCTGGGGAAGCCTATAAGGATTAAGTTAGCAAAGAATCTTTAGATAGTATTGATAAAATGGAATTCAAGCGAGAAAACTTCCAACATTACTATATCGGTTTTTTTTTTTTTTTTTCTTTACGTAATAGTCTTTTATATACTTTGCCTAGGGCCAGGCGACCATGCCCAGGGGCTGGGGGAGAGGTGTCATGTCCCTTACGCCATACTTTTTTAATGTGGCTTGACTCTCTGGGAAAGTGATTAATGCGGCGTGATTTCTTAGTGAGAGCTTTTAATGCAACGTGATCCCCTGATGATGTTTTAAAGTTCCGTCCCGTCGATATAGCGTGTTTTCATTCACTTTTGTTAGTATAGTTTTCTGTGCTCCCTGAGTAGCATCTCATCACTCGATTCGAAACCTTATGCCCAATTTATGTGGGTCGGAAGTCTCCCATCTGGCCGCCAAGGGGCTTGACGAGCCTAGGCCTTCACGCCTTAGGCCTGGCATTTCAGACCCCCTTAGGATGGGAGAGACCTCCCAAACGTCTGGTCTAGGCATGTTCTCTTGGGGGTCTAGGCATGTTCTCTTGGGGCTTAGACTTTGGAAAAATCCCCCCCAACAATTATGATCAAGTCCTTGATAAAAATCATATATTATAATCAAATAAAAATGAAAATAATCTAATAGGATTTTCAATAATATAATAAAAAAAAAATCCCTTCAACAATGCATAAGTAAAATAGTAATATAATTATACTCAATATTTATAGGTAAAAGTTGTAATTATCTGAAAGTTATATGGATAATTTCGTATATTGATAGTCTTATTTAAAATTTGAACTATGTTCCGCATTATCTAAAAGAACACGTTTGGGGAAAAGCATCCAAAATGAAACGTATATAACTGTTTTAAGATTAGAAAATACTTTAATATGTAACAATCAAACAATCTAATTTTATCATGAAGAGCTTTTGAAGTTATTTAAGCATTTTTTACAACCTCTAATGCAATCACAAATAGGCCTTCATATTTTAGAGTGCTCGAGTTCTTGATAGACTTGCAAGTGTTTTGGCCTTTGGGGGTATTGATACAGATTGATTTTGTGCTAAAATTATGAACATAAATTCATCAGTCCTTGTAGTTAAGGGCATGTTTAGACATTTGAAGTATTTCATAATTTTGTGAATGCTAATAAAATGGTTTGCATGAATATATTTTATTAGATTTTAGAAAAAGAGAAAAAAAAAAAGTTGAATAAAAATATTATAAAGTAAAAAAATTTAATATAACTTTGTTTTGATTCAAAGGTCTTTCTTTACATAATGTTGTCCAGATGACTAACACAAGAGGGTGGGTGAATTGAGTTATATTAAAAAAAATAATAATTATAAATCAAATATATAATATAAAATATAAACAAAATATGAAATAACAATAAATATAAAGAGTAAGGGTAAGAGAGAAGCAAACTCAGTATGTTAACGAGGTTCGGCCCCACTGCCTACGTCCTCGCCTCAAGCTACCCCTTGAGGATTCCCAAATTCACTATTCAACCTCCTTCAGGTGGAGATAGAAACCTATTACACCTTTAAACAACACTGCTACAAAGGATCCGTATAGAACACCCTCTACACTTGCAATCACCTTACAAGTGGTGATTCAACTATTCCCCGTATAGAATACTTTCCACACGTACAAGGGTTATACACACCCTTTTTCTGATACAAAAGCTGATAGTGGGTAGGTTATTAGAAAACTCTCCTCAATGAGTGAAATAAGAACAATACAGCACAAACTATATCTCTCAAAATGAATAAGGATTAAGACTCAATGCTTAGAGAAAAGAGAATGAAAGCTTTAAATGAATGTTGTATGCTCTGGATGTTGTGAATGTGAAGCTCTCAAATGATCTATTTATAGGCATATGAGACTTCATATTCAAATTTAAAAAGATTCACATGTCAAAGACAACATCATTCACTTTTTCAAAAAATTCAAATAAAAGGTTCTTCTTTTTCAATTGTCAAAGACAACATCATTCACTTTTTCAAAAAAAATCAAACCTAATCTTTTACTTTTGGCATATGACAAAATGAGCACACTTTCATTTTCAAAAAATTCAAACCTAATCTTTTACTTTTTGTATATGACAAAATGAGCACACTTTACTTTTCAAAATTTTCAAACAAAATCATCTACCTTTTGTATAAGTCTAAAAAAACATCAATCACTTTTGAAAATATTCAAATAAAACATGCACATGTGAAAGATGACAATCAATTATCTTTAATATTTTCAAAGTTCAACCCTTTAATCAAGGCATGCACATGCAAAAGATGACAATCAATCATCTTTCAAAATTTTCAAATTTAATTTTCAAAAATATTCATGCACATGTAGAAAATGTATTTTAATGCTTTATGATAAAATATTAATTTTGAGCATTAATTCTAATTTCGAATTTTAAGAGATTTACAACATTACTCTATGACTTTCATGTGAACTTGTTTCCTTCTTGCTCATGCTTGGTTCTTTGATGTGCTTGATTCCATTGTGTGAACAACTTGAGTTTGAAACTCCTTTATTCTTTAAATTCATTTGTTATCATCAAAATCCATGTGTAGATTTATAATCACATGAAACTTGAAACCTTGAGTTCAACAATTTTCCCATTTTTGATGATGACAAATACTTGATAGAACTTGAAACTGTATTAATACTTAAGCTCCCTCTGAAAATATGCGTTAGTTTTTCAAGCAAAAGTATAAATATAATTCCAAGTATATATAACAAGTTTAGCAATTTAAACAATGTTAATGTTCTAGTCTAAAACTTCTCCCCCTTTTGGCATCATTAAAAAGGATCGGCAGTAAGTAAATGGACTGAAAAAAATGATGCGTTTAATAGTCACTGTAGATAGTTGAAAAAGGAGCCGTCCGTGACCCGACAAATGCTGCAAAGTCTCGAGGCCTAACTCTATGAATTTAGTGCGGTTAGAGATTTAAACAATCGCCTGATGTTGTTGACAAACGTGATTGAAGGCTCTGAGTTGCTATAAAAAAATGATCATTTTCATCTATCGAATGCCAAAAAAAATAATTGCTTCTTAACCTGAGTTCTGTTTTACCACAACGATAGAACGGCTGAGTAATTCTCTTCCACTAATGTTCCAGACTTGAATCAGGAACCCTTGACGCATCAATCATCAATCTTCTCTCCTGAGGCCGTCAATACCATGATAGGAGCAGTGAACCGTTCTTCTAGTAAGGCTGATTCTGAGATTATTGCAGAATCAAGAATGCTCAGTAGTCAATATGCTGCCTCTGTTACGATCATGTCTAGGAGGTTAATGGCGAGGGTGAGTGAGATTGATCATCTTAACATGCAAATATCTGAGTTACGACAGAAGCTTGCTAATAAGGATAGTGAGAATAAAAGGCTAAAGCAAGAAAACTAATAGTTGAAAAAATTTACAGATTGGTATGCTCATGATTTGCAACCACGAATAGAGGAGCTGGAACGAGAAAGGGTTCAGATACAAGGTCAACATCAGCAGATAACAACAGAGGTTCATCGTTTACTAAAAAAATAGGGACAATCTACTGTTAATCTCGCTTGGTTAGTAAGAAAACTTTTGAAAATGTGTGTCCAGCATATCTTGTATTTATTTTGACTAAATAAGATTTGAATAGACAATAGTTTGTCTTATTCTTTATGCTATCTTTATAAAATCAGTCCTGGAGTTCATCTAATCTGTATCAAGTTTTCTTCTCATCTCTATAACTTATCTGCATTCTTTCAACATTCTCGTTTTAAGCCTTCTATTCTTTTCTCAATGGCTCATTCTTCTAACATTTCTCTAGATCCATCCATGAGGCATTCTGCATCTCAACCTCCTGTCCTTTCTGCAGCTGCCATTGGTGCCATGTTGCAGCAAGAAAATAATAATCTGACTAATAAGTCAGATTCTGATGCTATTTATGACTTGGTGAGATTCTGATGCTATTTATGACTTGGTGAGTCTTGGAACTCGCTACTCTTCCTCTATTGTTGCTTTTTCTCAGCGGCTACAAGCCAAAAATCATGAAGTTGAAAAGCTCAAAGAACAAATTGTTGTACTTCAACGAATTGTTCAAGAGTCTCACACAAGGGAAGGAATCATTCGGCAGAAGAATAAACAGTTGAAATCTTTATTAGATTCTTCATTCCTCTTGCCGGTTCCCATGGATAAGAATGACATGATATTATATGAAGAGAATGAGCGTCTCAAACATGAGGCTAAAAATCTCAAGTTTATGTAAAAGTATTTAAAAAATCTATCTCTATTTTTATTGATTCTCGTCTATCTTTTAAGAGATATTCATAGCATGCATCATACCTATTTCTCTTCTGATCATACATAATCTATCTTCTGGTAAAAGCTTTGTGAAAATATCTGCTAACTGATCGTGTGTGTTTGTGAATTCTAGTACTATATCGCATTTCTGCACATGATCTCGAAGAAAATGATATCTTATTTCAATATGCTTAGTTCTAAAATGTTGTATTGGGTTCTTTGAAAGATTTATAGCACTTGTATTATCACATTTGATTGAAATGTGATTATACTTGAGTTTAAAATCTTCAAGTTGTTGTTTCATGTAGAGAACTTGAGCACAACAACTACCCGCAGCAACATATTCTGCCTCAGCAGTAGATAGTGCAACAGAATTTTGTTTTTTACTAAATCAGGAAACTAATGCATGACCTAAGAAATGGCATGCTCCACTAGTGCTTTTTCGATCTATTTTATAGCCAGCATAATCTGCATCTGTGTAGCTGATTAGATCAAAAGATTTATACTTAGGGTACCATAATCCTAAGTTAATTGTACCACTAAGATATCTAAGAATGCGCTTAACTGCAATTAAATATAATAAGCTATATAAGCACACACTAAACATAATATCTGGTCTACTAGCTGTTAAATATAATAAGCTACCAATCATACCTTGATATATCTTCAAGTCAACTGGCTTACCGGATTCATCTTTATCAAGTTTAGTTGATGGGCTCATTGGTGTTCCAATTTCCTTAGCATTTTCCATCCCAAACTTCTTCAATAATTCCTTAATATATTTTGATTGATTGATGAATGTCCCACTTTTTGCTTGCTTAATTTGCAATCCGAGAAAGAATGTAAGTTCTCACATCATGCTCATCTCAAATTCTTCCTGCATAGTCTTAGCAAAAACTTGACACATATTTTCATTAGTACCACCGAAAATTATATCATCAACATAAATCTAAATCAAAAGCATATCATCATTTTCATATTTAATGAAAAGAGTTGTGTCGATTTTTCCTCTTGAAAAACCTTTTTCAATCAAGAAACCACTGAATCTCTCGTACCAAGCTCTAGGAGCTTGTTTAAGTCCATATAGTGCTTTTGTGAGTTTGAAAACATGATTTGGGGAAATATGATTTTCAAAACCTGGAGGTTGCTCAACATATACCTCTTCATTTATAAAACCATTTAAGAAAGCACTTTTAACATCCATTTGAAAAAGTTTGAAATCTTTATAACAAACATATGCAAATAGCATTCGAATAGCTTCTAATCTTGCGACTGGTGCATATGTCTCATCATAATCGATTCCTTCTTCTTGATTAAAACCTTGGGCTACAAATCTAGCCTTATTTCTAGTTATGACTCCGGACTTATCTTTCTTATTTCTAAAAACCCATTTTGTTCCAATAATAGTATGATTTTTGGGTCTAGGAACAAGTGTCCAAACATCATTTCTTTCAAATTGATTCAACTCTTCTTGCATAGGTAGAATCCAAGATTCATCAAGAAGTGCGTCATCAATATTTTTGGGTTCAATTTGAGATAGAAAAGCAGTATGATTGCAAATATTTCTAAGAGATGATCGAGTACTTACACCTTGTGAAGGTTCTCCCAAAATGTGTTCCACTGGATGATCTTTCACAAATTTACAATGTTTGGTTGCATCTTATATTAAATTTTGATGATCTTTCTTGATGGCTCCATGTTGAACTTCCTCTATTGTTTTCTCTTTGTTGAGATTGAGACTTTCCGTGTTATTTATACCTCCTGTTTCTTCATTAATAGATTTCTTGGAGAGTGGAGAATTAGATTCATCAAATACTACATACATAGATTCTTATACAGTCAAAGTCTTTTTATTGAATACTCTATAAGCTTTACTATTAGTAGAATACCCGAGAAAGATACCTTCATCAGATTTTGCATCAAACTTGCCTAAATTATCCCTGTTATTCAAAATAAAACATTTGCATCCAAATACATGAAAGTAACCAATGTTGGGTTTTTTCTCATTCTAAAGCTCATAGGGGGTTTTATCTAATTTAGACCTTAGCATAACTCTATTTATAACATAACATGCAGTACTTACCGCTTCGGCCCAAAAATAACTAGGCACGTTTTTCTCATTGAGCATTGTTCTTGCCATCTCTTGAAGAGATCTATTTTTCCTCTCTACTACCCCATTTTGTTGAGGAGTTTGA
Organism: Carya illinoinensis; assembly: GCF_018687715.1. Taxonomy (NCBI): domain Eukaryota; kingdom Viridiplantae; phylum Streptophyta; class Magnoliopsida; order Fagales; family Juglandaceae; genus Carya; species Carya illinoinensis. The sequence continues at coordinate 27,454,826 of NC_056759.1, forward strand.
GGAGCAGAAAAATTATGCACAAAACCATTTTCATCACAAAAAGTTTCAATATTTTTATTAACAAACTCTTTTCCCCTATTATTTCGGATATTTGAAATAGTATAGCCCTTTTCATTTTGAATTCTCTTGCATAACTTGGTAAAAGCATTATGTGCCTCATCTTTATGAGCAAGAAAGATGACCCAAGTATATCTAGAGAAATCATTAACAATAACAAATGCATAATATTTTCCTCCTAGACTTGCAACTCTATTTGGTCCAAAAAGATCCATGTATATCAGTTGCAATGGTCTAGTAGTGGAAATATATTTCTTAGTTTTAAAAGAAGTTTTTGTTTTTTTACCAAATTGACATGCATCACAAATTTTGTCTTTAAGAAAATTTGTTTTTGGTAAACCTCTCACAAGATCATTTTTTGAAAGTTTGGAAATAAGTTCCATGTTGGCATGACCTAATCTTCTATGCCATAATCAACTAGTTTCATTTTGATCTGAAAAGCAAATAGCATCTTGTGAGGTAATTTCTTCAAAATTAATTGTATAAACATTATTGTTTCTAAAAGTAATAAAACAAATATTACAATCATGATCATTCAAAATAATGCACTTATCAATTTTGAAAGTAACTGTAAATTCTTTATCACATAATTGACTTATGCTCAAAAGATTATGTTTTAGACCTTCAACAAGTAGAACATCTTCAATTATGAAAGAAAATTCATTACCAATTTTACCTATTGCCACGATCTTCCCTTTCGAGTTGTCTCCAAATGTCACGTGTCCTTCTTCTTTAGATCTAAGATCAAAGAACTTAGTCTTGTCTCCCGTCATGTGTCTTGAACATCCACTATCTAAAAACCATTTGCTTTTACTTGTGGAAGACTTCATGCATATCTATAAAAACAATAAAAATGATTTTTCTTGGTACCCAAGTTCTTTGGGTCCTTTATTTATTAGTATTAGAAGAAACAAGACTTTTAGGTACCCATATGGCCCTAATAGTCATTGTATGATTTCTTCTAATAGGACAAGTATGATAATTATGATCATTTCTATTATAAAAATTGCAAATAGCATGTGACATATATGAAAAACTTGAATGATTATAATAATATCCTTTTTTGACAAAATTATTTTTATAAAAAGAATTTTGAATATTAGTTTTTGATGTACAATGATTATCAAATAAATTTTTATAAGGTTTGTATTTTTGTTTTGGCATATATCCCAAACCTGCCTTGTTAAAAACACATCTTTGACTACCAGGAAGTTTTTCAAAATTTTTTTTTCCATTCGTAAAGTTTTCAACAATATTTTCTAAATCGGTTTTCTTCTTATTCAATTCAAAATTTTCATCTTTCAAAACGATACTTTCTTTTCTTAAAATTTCAATTGCGTTTGTTAAAGAAGAATTTTTCTTTTTCAAAGCAGTATACTTGATATCCAATTTTTCAAATTCCTCATATACCTCTTCTAAAACATTTTGCAATTCTTCATATGAAGGATCTTCAATATGATCAAGATTTGTTACCTCAATGTCATCTTTAGCCATAAGAGAAAGATTTGTTGATTCTTCATTGCTTGCTTCACTATCTGAGCTACTTGAATCATCATCCCATGTAGTTTTCATTGCTTTCTTGCCCTTGTTTCGATCTTTCTTTAGCAGAGGACAATCTGGCTTGATATGACCAGGTTTATTGCATTTATAACAAATTAAAGTGTCATTTTTACCTGAATCTTTCTTGGAAAACTTTTTGAAGGATTTCCTCGTAGGAGTTCTATTTTTCTTCAAGAACCTCTGAATTCTTCTTGTTATCATTGCAACTTCTTCATCTTTATCTTCATTTTCCTCATCTTCATCACTTTCGCTTTCATGATGAACAACTTTAAGTGCTAAACTCTTCTTTGGCTTTCCTTCTTCTTCTCCTCTTTTCAATGTGTACTCATGGGTGATAAGTGACCTAATGAGTTCATTGACTTCGAGCTTCTTGAGGTCTCTAGCTTCAAGAATCGCTGTAACTTTTGATTTCCAACGTTTTGGTAAAGAGTTGAGAATTTTTCTTACTATCTCCACCTTGGAATAAACTTTGCCAAGAGCTATCAAGCTGTTTATGATGTTAGTAAAACGAGTGTGCATACAAGAAATTGATTCATCATCATTCATCTTAAATATTTCATATTCATGAGTAAGAATATAAATTTTTGATTCCTTGACTTGCGAAGTTCCTTCATAAGTTACTTCCAAGTTATCTCAAATTTCCTTTGTCGTAGCGCAATTCATTATTCTATTAAACTCATTTCCATTAAGAGCATTATATAATAAATTCATAGTAGTTAAATTTAAAGTATAAAGTTTATCGTTTTCACGATCAAACTCTTCTTCTTCCTTTTTGACCTTTACTCCATCAACCACTTTTGTTGGAATATAAGGTCCATTTACAATACATTTTCAGATTTCTCTACCTTGAGTTTGAAGAAATATTCTCATTCTAACTTTCCAGAATGAGTAATTATCTCCACAAAAGAGTAGAGGCCGACTGCTAGATTGACCTTCACAAAATGAAACTGCAATATTAACCATAAGATCTTAACTCAAAAGATAGTTAATCTTATAATAGAGCTCTTAGCTCTGATACCAATTGTTGCCCAGATGACTAACACAAGAGGGTGGGTGAATTGAGTTGTATTAAAAAAATAACAATTATAAATCAAATATATAATATAAAATATAAACAAAATATGAAATAACAATAAATATAAAGAGTAAGGGTAAGAGAGAAGCAAATTCAGTATGTTAACGAGGTTCGGCCCCATTGCCTACATCCTCGCCTCAAGCTACCCCTTGAGGATTCTCAAATTCACTATTCAACCTCCTTCAGGTGGAGATAGAAACCTATTACACCTTTGAACAACACCGCTACAAAGGATCCGTGTAGAACACCCTCTACACTTGCAATCACCTTACAAGTGGTGATTCAACTATTCCCCGTATAGAATACTTTCTACACGTACAAGGGTTATACACACCCTTTTTCTGATACAAAAGCTGATAGTGGGTAGGTTATCAGAAAACACTTCTCAATGAGTGAAATAAGAACAATACAGCACAAACTATATCTTTCAAAATGAATAAGGATTAAGGCTCAATACTTAGAGAAGAGAGAATGAAAGTTTTGAATGAATATTGTATGCTCTGGATGTTGTGAATGTGAATCTTTCAAATGATCTATTTATAGGCATATGAGACTTCATATTCAAATTTAAAAAGATTTACATGTCAAAGACAACATCATTCACTTTTTCAAAAAATTCAAATAAAAGGTTCTTCTTTTTCAATTGTCAAAGACAAAATCATTCACTTTTTCAAAAAAAATCAAACCTAATCTTTTACTTTTGGCATATGACAAAATGAGCACACTTTCATTTTCAAAAAATTCAAACCTAATCTTTTAATTTTTGTATATGACAAAATGAGCACACTTTACTTTTCAAAATTTTCAAACAAAATCATCTACCTTTTGTATAAGTCTAAAAAAGCATCAATCACTTTTGAAAATATTCAAATAAAACATGTACATGTGAAAGATGACAATCAATCATCTTTAATATTTTCAAAGTTCAACCCTTTAATCAAGGCATGCACATGCAAAAGATAACAATCAATCATCTTTCAAAATTTTCAAATTTAATTTTAAAAAATATTCATGCACATGTAGAAAATGTATTTTAATGCTTTATGATAAAATATTAATTTTGAGCATTAATCCTAATTTCGAATTTTAAGAGATTTACAACATTACTCTATGACTTTAATGTGAACTTGTTTCCTTCTTACTCATGCTTGGTTCTTTGATGTGTTTGATTCCATTGTGTGAACAACTTGAGCTTGAAACTCCTTTATTCTTTAAATTCATTTGTTATCATCAAAATCCATGTGTAGATTTATAATCACATGAAACTTGAAACCTTGAGTTCAACACATAAGTTGAGAGGAAGTCTTATAAAAAATTATGTGAATGTGATTCATAATTATCTGTTATATATTAAAAAGTTTTGGGAGAGTGGTTGTTTAATAATGTCTATGGTTGGACAAAGCAAAAGTAGCAACCAATAATCAACTTTCTACTTTATTTTCCAAATGGTACAATGTTCTATATTCTATTGATACATCGAACTTTAAAAAAGATTCATAAATATTATTTAAGATTTATGATGAATTTGTTCAAGAAGTTGAGGTTGAGAATATTGTGTAGTTCATCATAGAAAATGACACAAATTATAAGGCTGCCAGAAAAAAGTTGCAACAAAAGTATGGCCTTTTCTTTTAGTTCCCTTGTGCAGCTCATTATATAGACTTCATGTTAGAGAATTTTTTAATCCCAAGCATTTTCCTATTATCGATGAAACTATAAAAAGGCAAAGAAGATATTAAAGTTCATTTATAGTCATGCTTGGACTTTGGCCTTGATTAGAAAAGACTTCACCAAAGGTTATGATTTATGTTGCTCTACAGTCACAATGATTGCAACAAACTTTCTAAATATACAACACTTACTTTTATTTAAGAATGCACTTCAACAAATATTTACTTGTGATAAATGAGTAACATCAAGTCATTCTAAAAGCTACATAGAGAATGATATAGCTGAAATTATTCTAGAAGATAAGAGTTTTGAGCTCGATGTCATTTTATTGTAAAAATAAGTGGGCCTTCAGTTAGAGTTATAGGACTTGTCTATGGGGAAGATAAACATGTAATGAGGTACTAGTATGATGCAATCGAGAGAGCAATAGAGAAAGCAAGATTGAAAAAAAAAAGTTATTATACATGTCATTTATCTGGATAATTGATGATAAGTAAGATAAGTAGCTTCACAATCTATTGCATGCATCTGATTGTTTTATTAACCCTGAAATTTACTTTAACCCTTGCTTTAAAAATAAAATCAAAGTTTTAAGAGAGTTTATGCCTTGTATTATGAAGTTGGAACTTTATCTTGATAAGCAAGACATAATCATCGAACAACTTCAATTGTATAAACATGTAGTCGATGACTTTGGAGATTTTTTAGCAACCCGCCAGCATGAAAAAAATTAGTCCAACTATTATTGATATCATTTGTTACCTAGTGTGGATTTATATTTTAACTTATGTTTTGTTTAAATTTTATTTAATTTTAACTAATTATTGCACTTTTACTATAGTTGCATGTTGGACTAATTTTGAAAATGAGACTCCAACTCTTCAAAAGTTTGTAGTTTGCAATGCAATTGGTTGTGAAAGCAATTTGAACACATTGACGTTTATTTATTCTAAAAAGAGGAATAGACTAGAGCATAAATATTTGAATAATGTAATCTTTATTCAGTATAACTTGAAGCCACAAGAGATGTAAAATTTTTCAAAACTAATGTTATTGACTTTTGAAAAATATGTAACATTTACACTTACATGACTTTCATTTTTGCAAAAACATAAAAAATGGAAGAGATATTCTTGATCCAATCAACATTAAAAACTTCAACTTGATAGAGGAATGAGTGGGTGAAGAATCAAAACTAATAAATGTAGAAGACCTCGATTGGGAAAGTGTTGAGAAACCATTAGCCTCACTAAATTTGGAAGGTGATGATAATGTTGATCTTTATGTTGACGATGGTGGTGGCAATTGTGATGAAAATATTTTGATTACCATTTCAAACTTTGATCCTTATTGTCTTTTAGAATTAGAACCGAGAAGTATCATTGTGTTTTCTGATATGTATGATTTTAAGATTTGGATTGAGGAGTAATATTGAAGAACCTAACTTGTTAATTTGTTTTCTAACTATAGCATTTCTCAAGATCTCAACATCCTTTGCCATCTTAGATTTGTAATTTTGGAACATTATCCATGCATAACTAATGTGATAAATCCATCAAACAATATCAGACTTTTGGAGCCCTAAAATATTGCCCATAATTGATTAAAACCAGCAAAATTATTTGATTAAATTTCAAACTGCACCAGCAACCAGTTGTTTCCTTCTTAATATGTGAAAATATCAATCCTCTCTCTCTCTCTAGAAACTCTGTTCCAACTCTCCGGGGAAATTCTATGTACAGAAGACTCAACTAGAATAACGCCGCAAAAGAAATCAAAGTGACTGCAGGAAGCCTCGCGGTGAAAGTAAATTTATATCCCCCCAGTAATTTCCCCACCCAGTCTCATTCTCTTTGCACTCGGGAACTCTTCTATAATACTACTACCCGTCCGCCACTGGTACGACATGTCGTGCTGGAATGGACAACTAACGCCGTTTCGGCAGCCCTTTGGCCCATTAAAGTATATGCAACGTTTTTTACTCTTGGGTTTCATTTCTCCATGTTTAATATTTTGTACGAGGCTTTGAAGTTCACCCTTTTGTCCAAGCATAGGTTGTTCCCGAGGTTCTTGCTTTTCTCCTCCATGTTGCCTAATGAGGTTCTTATAGTAATTTGCATCCTTAACAGGTTTAGCTTCCATGGCAGTGAAACTAGAAATTGAAGCTTTAATTGGTTGTGCAGGCATTGCACTTAATGCGGGTCGAACCTGATTCAATGGTGCACCGTAAAGATTTCCGTTTGCCGGCTTAGTCGGTAGGACTTTGTTGGGTTCAGGGCAGGACAAGGCAAGTGATGGAACTACTGGCTTCATCCCATTGTCTGGATGGGGAGGAAGTGTACTGTTCAGAGTAGGTCTCACCCCGTTGGAAACTTGGTACAAGAATCCATTACCAGGCCTTTGTATATCAGGTTTTGAGACTGTCGGATATACTGTTGGAGTTACTGGCTTAGACACATTCATGGGTGCAGTTCCTGTATTGGCAGGTTCACTTAGCGTATTTGCAGGAGGGGGGCTTACTGGATTTACTGGTGGAGGATGATCAGCAATCAATTTCTGGATCATTTTTGGGTCACTAAGGATTTTGATGAGCAAATCAGTATCGATCAAGCTTCCCTGCTGGTTGGTTTTCATGAGTGAGGCCAAAGCAGTAGATGCCGTGGCAATCACGTCTGCACCCACCTTGGGTAGAATTTCTAGGGCGTTCTCAATGGTAGGTGCCCCAGAGGTAGAGCATTTTGGGGTTGGAGAGTTCAAAGTTTCAGATGGCAATGGCTGTGGGCAAACAAGGGTGTTCTTCATGGGTTGTGTCAAATTGGATGGTATGACTGCAGACTCCTCTTCTTCGATTGGATTTGTGGGGACTATGGGAGTGAGGCTATCATCACAATGTTCGCTTTCTATGTCCCTAGACACAGAAGGACTGCAAAGGAAAAATGAAGAGGAAAGGCATCAGACTCGTATATGTAAAAGTTAACAGGGATTATAGTATAAACCAACTTCCAGAGATAAGATCAAATAAATAAATAAATAAAAAGTCAACCTAGGAGGAATGGCCGAAGGGCGTGGATAAACGGCTTCGAGCACTCTTGTTTCCCTTATGTTTTGAGCCTCCACTTCTTTGCTTTCTTCACCGGCTACAACTTGCCAGTTGTGACTCATAACAAACTGTTCACATAATAGTAAGGAAAGCATAATTCAGTACTGATTCAAGATCACAACTAATGAAAGCATAATTAAATGCTGATTCAAGAGCATAACTTTATACGAGAAATTGGATATGAAATGTAGAGTTTTCCTCACGATACAGACAATAGACAAGACCACGTGCTTGCAGCGCGCACACACTAAAAGAGACCAACCTTGGGAGGGCATTTCCATTTCAATCGACGGGCTTGGATAGGTTCTTTCTTCAAATGTTTCTCAGACGGACTGCCTCCAAACCCAGGTGGAAAATGATTAGATTCCATAGTTTCAGAATGCAGCATCCATGATGTCCTTGATTGAAGATGATCTTCTGATCTCAGCCCAACCTCTGCAGGACAATCCTCCAATGAAAACAGTTTTACCTATTTAAAACCAGAAATTAGTTCATCACCAGTAAATTACAAGTAATTATGTTATACTGGCTCCTTCAAATTTTTCAAAAGAAACTGCCACAAGAAAGGGCACTAATAAGATCGTATATAGCAAGCTCATGACAAAGAATATTTAGCTCCTTTACTAATTATTGCCGAGGATATGAACCATATAGGATGCTTCACAACACCAAACAAACATACAGCATAATTATATCATATGACTTCAGCATAAAGAGTCCCCATAATTCTCAGTCCCGTGAGAAGCAAATCATCCCTGAAATTTTTAATCCTAGTTACCATCTATCTTTCTTAACGTAATGTATAATTTCAAGGGAAGATATTTAATGAGACTTCAACTTCTAAATGATATAGCAGGTAAAGAAGGATTTTAACGGACATAAGCTGAAGTGCATATTACTTGAAAAGAAGTCCCTACTGAGGATGCTATAATCCTCTACCACATACCGAAAAACTGACAGATATATAGGGAAGTGAAAAGCAATATAAGGCAACAAACATCAATAGAGCCTTTAGCTAGCTTAAAAAAAATTACTTGACAGCAAAGTAAGCCATCAGTTAAGTTTTCTAATTTCTAATCCCATTCAACTTTCAGAAGCCCTGGAGCCTGAATGGCATTAGTAGTAACATCCATCATAGTCACAGATACAGGTTAATGAAATAACCCAATTTTCAATTGCCCCATCTGGATTCTTATCATGGAATTGATCACTTGCACATCTTTTGCATGTTCAGATGATCTAACTCACTGCCAACCTTGTCAAGTAAAATGGTTATTTCTAGTCTGTCTAGACACCTTACTTGTCAAAACCATATTTCTAGTTTGCATAGATGACATCACAAAAAGTCCTTTACATTCTTCTTGAAGATAATTGGTTTTTGTTTTTGTTGTTTTTATTATTATTACAATATTTTTTATCTATCACAATTCACAGCTTCATAGTCGAGAAAAGGACCTAATTCCTGCAATTCCATAAACTAATAATCACCATCTATTACCATACATGATCCTTTGATCCTTTCATGACTCTGAAAATGAATCATTCAGAAGCACTCAACTCATATATATAAGTTACAAAGAAGATAGTTACATGATTGCATGTCAACACAATTGAAAACATAGTTTTAATGCATATGCCACCATATGTTTAATGCATTGTTCATAATCATAGGTGTTTCCTTCTTTTGGGTTTATATGCCAGGTCCTTAAACATCCACAGAAAGTTGATGTGATTCATAAAACATTTTCCCAACCCCAAGATGATTATTTTGGGGTCAGAAAGCTTTTGCCCTCTAAAAATCTGAATCAAACCTTAACATTACAGTTTGCAAATATTAAGAAAGCTATTGTCAAGAGTAACTCTGTAAATGTCTGTTAAATCTTACTGTCTGCTGCAATTGATATCTTTTTAACGTTACCGGGAGGGGAGAAAACTAATACCTGATGGTACGGTTATCCGGTCCTTGTGATATCTTTTTACCTTATTCAGGTCCATTATACCTCTACATACATAAAACACAATTTTAAGACCGCCAAAATTTTGCAATTTGTCCTTTATGCTGTCACCTCACCGGTTCAAGCGCCTAAGGGATCTGTCTCATGTAAACTTGAGAAAAACCAATGACCATCGAAGTCTTTTCCATATTTATAAGAAGTTTATCAATATAATTGATTTAAGAAAAAAAATGCAATTGGTTTTGGAACATATTGAATTCGAATAGATTGACCATATTTCTATGATCCCATAATTTATACGGTACATCAAAATATCATAATCAAATTTTCATCCATCAAGGGGGAAAAGGTTTGGCTCTGGGTCATTAAATTCTTGGATCCCTATCACTTGTTTTTAAAATTAAGCATATTATAATAACTCTGGAGGCCAAATTGTTTGTCCCTTTTGATAAATTTGGAGCTTTCACTGTTATGCAAGCCATTTTAAAAGAAAAAATAAAGAGTGAAACACCCTTTATTTACTCATTTTATGATGATATAGTCCAAACACTTGAACTGTCCCCTCATACGGTCATTTCTTTATTATAGAAACTATGAAATTATATAGCATGGTACCAAAAAATGGGCCCCTAAAAACATGAGGTTGAATAGATAATTGGGGAATTGACAGCTGAAACTTTCTAGCTATTAAGTTAATAATAAATGTTCCCAAAATAATGATTGAAGGCAGATTTTTAATGGAAGACAAATTTTAATCCGGTATCCATGGCACCCCAAAGAGATTAAATTTGACCCGTGCACTGCCATGGATTGATATTCATCTTGTCATATAATTATATAAGAGATTAGGATTCATAAATTTCCAGTGACCATTAAGCATTTTTCAGTAGAGAATACCCCCAGTTTTCTTTTTCATTATATTTAGAAAGTTATTTCCTTATATTTTACTATTTTTTTGTGTTAAATAAGTCAATTAAAAACTAATATAAATATAAAGACCTGATTTCCTTTAAAAATAGGAAATCCTGATTTAATCACTCTACCTAACAAACATGTATGTGAAGGACTCCCACCATGATTACCCCCAAAAATTATTTTACAGGTTTTGATAGCAGAAACTAGAATCCATTTTACCAAATCAAGCTCTTAATGTCACCAAGCTGTTTTAGAAATCTTTATATTTTTCCACTATAGTTTTGTCAAGTTTTGATCTCTAGCCTAATTATCCTGCATTCGAACTGTATTAATCCGGTGGATTATTTCAGAATCGGTGACTGATCGATGTTTCACGATCACCTACTCTGTTTTTTTTTTTTTTTTTTTTAATTTTTATTTATTTATTTATTTATTTATTTATTTATCATTGAAAATCTAGGAAATAGGAAATTAATATTGATTATAAAGTAATTATCCATGATCATGATATAGAAAGATTTAAAAATAAAAATCCGATTAACATGATCTGCTGAGTGAATATTTTCTCACTTGTAAATAGGAAAAGATCGAAGGAGTACATTGAATCGCATCAACAGAAATAAATGCGAAGCCCCTCGCATCCAATAAAATCAAACCGTAAATATTTGATTTATTGTATTAGATCAGATTTTAAGAAATAAAACTCGGATTAATTTACGCCAAGAAAAAAAAAAAAGAAAACAAGCTTCGATCAGAGATATTGCATTTATACCTGACAGAGCTTAACTCCAGGAGACCACGAAACCCTCTTCGTATTCCTCGACCGCTTCATACCTAAATCGCAAATTTTTTCCCCGCTTCGATTATCACCTAGTCTCTCGGGAATCGACAAAACAACAACCAGACTAATAATCGATCCGGTTAGAGATTTGGAGACCCTAAGTCTACGATTAACGCCCAAAACGAAATCTAAAATCCCTAGATTTCACTACGGTTTTTAGAACCTACAAATCGAAGAAGAAGAAGAGGACAAGGTGGGAGCAGGAGGTGATACAAGGAAGATTATGAAGGAGAGAGAAGAGGCGTCTACAGGACGTATCTGGAAACCCTAGAAGCCTCGTTTGAATTCCGATAAGTATCGGAGCCTATTCGTATCCTTGTGGGTCTGATGCTGTATCCAGCGCTACATCCAACGCGCAAATATATATCGAAAGAGAGAGAAGATTAGGAGGCGTTATAATTGGAGCGTGTGTGTACGCGCTTTGGATGAAGAGGTTGCTGTGCGTTGCCGTTGCGCTGCTACTTTTAAATCTTCCTATTTATTCATTTAAAAAAAAAAATTTGGTAATTATATTATTATATTATAATTTTTTAATATTATTTTTATTTTAAATTTTGAAATGAAATATTATTATATTATAATTTTTTAATATTATTTTTATTTTAAATTTTAAAAAAATTAAATTATTAATTATATTTTAGAATAATTTTATATATAATTATAAAGTCATGTAAATGTTTTGAAAAAAATAATATATATTATTAAAAATTAATTTTTTAAATCTCATATTTTATTTATTTTTTTCAAACGATTACGTGGCGATAACACAATTTACGGTTATAAATATCTTTTCTCTATATTTTATATGAAATTTTGTAAAAATTATAATGATTAGATGAAATGAAATAAAATAATTTACCATTTGATAATTAAACATGCCTAAATCTTCTTTATTATTTAATTATTTTTTATTCAATTTAGTTTGATTAAAAATTTCAAAACATGATTTTTTTTATATAATTTAAAAAAATTAAATTAAATTAACAAACATAATCATGTAATTTAATTAAAATAACTTCAATTTTATAAAAATTGACTCAAAAAGAAAAAGAATGTCAATTTTTATAAAATTAAATTTATCTTTAATTGAATTTCATAATTATATTAATTAACTAAATTTATTTTCTATTAAATTAGATAAGAATGTTGTCATTTTTTAAAATTTTTAATCCAAATTTAAAAAGTCAAGGCCAAAAAAATAAGTAAATAATGAAACAATAATAAAAAATTTGTTAGGCAATCATTACCCTTTATATATACACAATGCTAGAGTAGGGTGCACAAGCGCCCAATGCAAATGGGCTTTCTCTTTTTTATTTTTTTAAATATTTTTTAAGAATTCTTAATTATTAAAATATATATAATCTAATATTTTTCTTAATTATTAAAAATATTAAAATATATAAATAAATATATTTAATAAAGATATCTTAATCGTACTATCATTTTTCTTTTTCTTTATATATTTGTGCTTTTAGGCTTTTGCTTACTTTGACGAGGCGGCGGCACTTCGTATCCTATGCGCTTTCGTCTTTACTTGCGAGTTGCGTGTCGGTGTCGGTGTCGGCAATCCCTTTTTCTTTAGAATTTTTTTTGCCAATAATAATGAGATAACTTCCTCTTAAAACTGCTCGTATTCGCCTTCAGTTTTTTATTTAAATATTTTATTCATTAAAATATATCTAGTAAAAAATGGAGAAAGATGTTTCTCTACCTACATAAGTCTTAGCTAATAAAGATTAGAAAATTTTAGGCTACGTTTAAATAATAAAATGATTTTAGATAATCCATAAATAATAATAAAAAATAATAAAAAATTAATTATAAAATATTTGTTGAGGTAAAAATAAGTTAGTGGGCATTTTCTTGTACAAACCTTTTTATAAAATTGTATTGTAACAAGTGTTGAAATGGAGAGATGTGAAATAAGTTGAAGTCTACTCAACACGGCTCGAGCAGAACTCACAAAGAGTTTACTTGATAGGCGCGCAACACAATGCTCGAGCGGAACTTATATAGAAAGTTCGCTTAATTTGCACTCAATACAAAGCTCAAGCTGTACTAACACAAAGAGTTCACTCAAGTATTATTTGACGTGAAGCTCGAGCGGCAATCTAGACAGAGTTCGCTCAAGCCTTACTCAACATGGCGCTTGACCGGCTTCTGAAGTACAGCGTGCACTCAACACCTCACTCGAGCTAATGTTCATACAACTTAAATTCTCTAGGGTTTGAGCCAAAGGTTTGAAATCCGTTCCGGTCAGCATTTCGGTTGAGACACTGAAACAAAATATTTCAATACCGGTATATTTCGGTGTATCCTTTCAAGATAGATAATAAATGAATAAATTATATTTAAAGAAACTATATTTCAAAATAACATCAATGCAAAACTTAAAAATATACATATTGAGAAAATTAATAATATTTTTTTAATATAAATCTTAAATATATATATATAACACATATTTATTAATATATTTATTTTATTTTTAAAACCATAGTAAATCCCAGAGTTGACTTGCATGCAAAATTTTTATAAACTATTATAAATTTAACTTTGGTCTCATTGGAGTTGGTCGTGTTGTTAAATTATATATGAAGTTTTACTAGATAAGTAAAGTAAAAAGTGGTGACAACTAGCAAGTAAAAGTAAAAAGTGATTTGGTAGGATAGTCTTGTGCACAAAAATTGTAGATTGGGTTTTAAAAATACAATTTGGTCCCTCAATTTTCTGCTTATTTACAAAAGACTTCAATGTTAATTTTAGTTTTGGACCAGAATTACGATTCCTGCCGAAATATCCTAATTCGGTCAAAATTGATCGAACTTGGCCAAAACGGCTGGAATAGGTACCTACCCCGTGTCGATTACTGTTCCGACACGAAAAATTCTAGTAATTTTGACCAGAACCGAACGATTTTTAAAACTTTGGTTTGGGCGCTGTGTTTTTGGATAAGTATAAAAGGAACATTTTTATTTTGCCTTGGGGTGGAGAAATTGAGCTAAAACAGAGCGTCATTCCAAGAGCACTTGAGAGAAACTCCAATCCATATTCAAAGCAAAATCTCTTTTGGAAAATATATCTCCACCTTATCATTATCATAATCAAGATTAAACACAATTGAGTCCCTTGGAGTGGACATGTTCATTGGCTAGAAGGTTTCTAGAGTTGCTATTGATGCATAGATCGAAAGGTTCTCATGGAAAGCTATAGGAATGTTGGAGTTCCGACAATGCATACATGTAGAGATAGAGTGGGTCACTTGTGGTATTGCAAGTCAAGTTTAGCTATTACAAAAGTTTTGTAATTGTCTCTAAATTAGTTATAATAAACTAAAGTTTCTATAGTAGATTTAGAGTTTGAAGATGTTCTTCAAATGAGTTTCCATTTCTTGATCAAATTGTTGTGTTGATTATTTGTGTGATATGTCCCATTGATTAATTGTTTGTCTAACAACATTTTTAAATGAAAAACTCTGCTTGCACACGGGGTGGGGGAATCCCCGCATACACGTACAACCACGTGTTATAATGAAACAATCTGTTTCATTATTAAACATCTCAGTTGAAATTTAAAATGCAACTGATCCACAATTCCTTCGGTTTTTCATAACTCCTTCGGTTTGGAATCTTCCTGAGTGGAAGAGTATGAAGAAGACACATAGAAGAGAACCACAAAGACTACCTCTCATCTTTCTCTCCTTCGCATCTGAAACCTCATCCTCTTCTAATTTATTTATTTATTTTTTATTCTTCTCATCTGAAACGCAACACCCATCTCGTATACCCACGAAACAATTTTCCTCAAGTCTTCAAAGCATTCTTCTATTTTTTATTTATTTATTAATCTCATCTGAAACGCAGCACCCATCTCGTATACCCACGGAACAGTTTTCCTAAAGTCTTCAAAGCACTCTCTCTCTCTCTCTCTCTCTCTCTCTCTCTCTCTCTCTCTCTCTCTCTCTCTCTCTCGCTCTCTCATCTATGCTTTCTTTTTTGCTGTCTATGATTTTTATCCGAAATTTCCATATTTTCATTACAAATCTCAAGACCCATATTATCTTGCACTTTCGCGTTCATTTGTTTCAGAAAAATCAAAGCTTTGATGTAAATATGGAGGAAGAAGAAGGTTTCAGTAGTTGGGTTAATCATGTTTATTTTTTTAATGGCTGGCGTGGGTCAATGAGTGCGCAAAAGGTCTGCTAGACGTGTACATGTAGTAGAATTGTTTTTAAATAGACCACCAAAATTGATTTACACCTATTTACCCCCTCTAGGTGTTGTGTTGGGGTAGAACTATTGTTTTTTCAATATTAAATAGTAGTGAATGGTAATAAAAATAGTTAAAATTATATCAAAAGTAATGATAAAATATTGAATAGTTCAGATCACTCCACTATGCAAATACAGCCTTAGTCATACCTCTCAACTCTTGCCCATTTGCGATTAATGTACCTTTTTTAAGCATTAGATTATGTTTGGATAGTGAGTTGAGATGAAAGTTGAATAAAATATTGCTCGAATATTACTTTTTAATATTATTGTTGTTTTGAGATTTGAAAAAGTTGAATTGTTTATTGTATTTTGTGTGAGAGTTTATAAAAATTGTAATGATAAGATGATATGACACGAGATTGTTTGAGAGTCTATCTCAATCCAAACTGAGCCTAGATCTCCTATGGCATTGAATAATTTAGATAAGATCTTTACGTTATATGTTCATACATCTTAGTTAACAGAAGAATTGTCTTATCTTGTGGGTCTACTACATGTTAAACTATTTTTTTTTTTTTTTTATAATTCAAAATAAATATAAAAATAGATTTTAATAATTCTTTTATTAGAAAGAAAGAAAATTTTTCGACATTTGTGGGACTTCCTTGACAGGCCACCGTCGGCTGCCTCATGGTGGCAGGCTAGGTTAGACCACCATGAGTGGTAAGTTTTAGCCACCCTTGTGGTCTGGCCACTACATGGTGGCCAGTGGTTGGGAGGAGAGGTCTCCCGAGTCCCCTCCTTGAAGCTCTCATTTTTTTTTTAATAAAAATAGTTATTAAGATATTTTATTTTCAATTAGAATTTTGAAAATATGAAAAACATTTTGACATGTGGTGGGCTTACATAATAATACGTGTCATCCAAATTATGTAATACCACAAAATGTTAATCTTAAAAAAACATGGCTTATTGAGAATCCTAATGAAACGAATTTCACATGACCACAAGACTACTAATAATAGGAGTCTTCATGAAGTTGACAAGAAGAGTCCATTTGAACTCAAACTTGGAGATGACGTGAATGATGCTAATGAAGACTTAGTTATTAGTTGTTTTGTAAACTCTACTTAAGTGTTTGAGTATGATCTTGGTTGTGCAATGATTATTTATAAATATACGTACACAATTTCCAAAATTTAAGGAAGGAGAAATATATTTTCCAAACATAAGAGTGTTTTTGACTTGGTATCACAACCATTTGACTCATGTCTTCCTTGCCTTTTCCTACGGCCTCGTCACCATCTTCTTCTTCAACCCCTGCTTCTGCTCTGCTTCCCTATTGAGCCATCCGCATTAGACTCCAAATCACAAGTGACATGGCAAGCATCAAACACATCAACTAGAACTCTAGAACTTTCAGGAATTACGTAGATAGCTTGAGGCTTGTCCTCTGGACACTACTATAACGGTTTTGGCAGAGGAATTCAACAACTTCTATGTTATGTAATGTGATTTGGTAGTGCACACTTACCGTCTGTAAAAATACCTAGGAAGGACTCCTTTTATACATCTATAAATAAAGCCCTGTACATCTCTATTTTGTATCAACGAAATACGAAAATATTCATTTCTTCTCAAAGTCTATCATGATATCAAGAGCCATCAAGTGACTAACGCCTTCTTCCTTCCTTTTTTTTTTTTTTTCCTTCTTCTTTCTCTTCACCATGGCTAGTGATGGTTCTTCTTCAGACAAAGCTGCATCTCTTCCAAACACTTTTCAACTTCCCTATAACTTCTCCCACTTACATTAATCTCATTTCAATCAGCAAGTTGACTTCTTAGTTATCGTACTTATTATTTTTCTCACATAATTTTTGTTATATTCAGGACCTCTTCAATTGGAGGATGATCGGAGTAGCTAAACTCTACCAAGGATTATATCATCTGCAAATTTTAGGCACTTCTGCTTCTTGTAATACCATTACTATTCCTTATTGTAACTTAGTAAAAAACAATTATTATCTTTGGCACTGTCATCTTGGAGATTTATCTGATTCTAGACTGCATGACTTAGCATATTATATTTCTTGTTTGACTAATTCAGGTAATGGTTCTTCTGCTGTTTTTCCTTTAGCCAAAATGAAAAGATTATCATTTCCATTAAGCACTTTAGTTTCTAATTCAATTTTTGAACTAATTCATTGTGATGCCTCGGGCCCTTTTTCCATCACTTCTTACAATGGATTCAAATATTTTTTAACAATTATAGATGATTATAGTTGATGTACTTGGGTCTATTTACTTAAATCCAAGTCTGAGACTAGATCATATGTTGTCCAGATGACTAACACAAGAGGGGGGTGAATTGAGTTGTATTAAAAAAATAACAATTATAAATCAAATATATAATATAAAATATAAACAAAATATGAAATAACAATAAATATAAAGAGTAAGGGCAAGAGAGAAGCAAACTCAGTATGTTAACGAGGTTCGGCCCCACTGCCTACGTCCTCGCCTCAAGCTACCCCTTGAGGATTCCCAAATTCACTATTCAACCTCCTTCAGATGGAGATCGAAACCTATTGCACTTTTCCCTCGGGTCCGTCGTTCGGCAGGCCGTAGTAAGTCACTAGCACCTTTTCGCTTCTCCCTGTTACGGACCCAATGCGACTACTTCGAGATAGTCAATCTCCAAAAAATGATGAAGAAGTGAAGAGAAGAATGAAGAAGAGAAACTGAGTTTGTATTAACTTTCTTGATTCTTTCCTCTGTTATTTTCCTTCCTTTTATAGAAGTTCATCAACGCCCTTCCGTAACGGCCTTTGTACAATTAGAGAAGAATTATAAAACGCTGCGTATCAAATGACAACTAAAACTATTACAATTCTGAATACAAAAAATTACGCCGTTCTATTAAACTTAACGACACCACTTCACGTTCACTACATGTTCTTCAAAACTCAGCACTTCATTAAGTAGCATTTTTAACTGTCACTTCCCTTCCTCACTCATGCTGCCACAACAAATCCCAGCATCTTTCCTTTCATTCCTCATGCTGTTGTCCACCATTCCTTGCAACTCCTTTGCCTTTCTATGAATTCAACCGGTGACATACCCTCCCTCTCTATAACACCTTGCCCACAAGGGGAGGAAATGCCTCTCTCAACTTCCAGTATGGTTCCTAGGTTGCCTCATCTGGTTTCATTCCTTGCCACTTAATCAAAACTTCCACAAGAGCTCTATTATTGACTGGTCTACTACGACTAAGGAGAATTTCTTCAAGTTCAGGCCTTAAGTCTCCATAAACATCTACTCAAGGTAGAGTTGTGAGAGGTGAAACATTATGGCCTATTTTTCTCTTCAAGCAAGATACATGAAATACAGGATGAATCTGAGTTGTAGCAGGTAATTCCAGCCTATATGCCAACTTTCCAATCCTCTGAGTAACTAAGAAAGGGCCATAAAATCGTGGAGACAACTTGAAGTTCTTTCGCAGGGCTACTGAATGCTGCTTGTAAGGTTGTAACCTCAAATAAACCCAGTCACCAACTTGAAATTCCCTTTCAGTTCTATGCTTGTCATAAAACGGTTTCATTCTATCTTGAGCAGCCGCCAAATTAGCATGTAACAACTCTGAGATTTGTTGTCTTGTCTTCAAATTCTCATCCACACCTGGATTATCAGTTAGTCCTAGTACATAAGCTTGTAACTTTGTTAGAGGAACTCCATACACCACTTCATAAGGCGTCATCTTTATTGAAGAATGAGTTGTGGTATTATACCACCACTTAGCTAAAGGTAACTAATCAGCCCACCCTCTTGGTTTATCACCAGAAAAACACCTGAGATACTGCTCCAATGTCTTATTGACAGCTTCTGTTTGACCATCACTTTGTGGGTGGTATGCAGAAGTATAGGAAAGCACAACTCCTTGCAACTTAAAAAATTCTTTCCAAAAGGAACTAATAAAAGTGGAGCCCCGATCAGAAACTATACTCTTGGGCATCCCATGGAGTTTGAAAATATTAGTCATAAATAATGAGGCAATTGTAGAGGCAGTGAAGGGATGTTTCACAGCTATAAAATGGGCATACTTTGAAAGCCTATCAATTACTACCATGATGACAGAATACCCCTTTGAATTAGGCAATCCCTCTACAAAATCTATGGAGATATAAGTCCAAACTATTTGTGGAATTGGAAGAGGCCACAACATTCTAGCAGGCTTAGTGTTCTCCATTTTGGTCCTTTGACAAACTTCACACTCCCTTATGAACTTCTTCATATCACCTTTCATGCCTGGCCAATAGAACTGAGACCTGGCCCTCTGTAATGACTTATGAAACCCTGAATGGCCTGCACTAGGGTTGGCATGTAGAAACTTCAAAATCTTCATTTTTATTTCAGCAACATCTGGTACATAAATTCTGTTATTTCTAAACAGGATGTCATGTTTAAGGCTAAAGGAGGAATGTTGAGAATGTCCCCCCTTCAAGCCATCGAGTACTTGCTGCACCACCTCCACCTCATCAGAGTCATAACCATTTTTTAATTCCTGCGTCTAAGAAGGGTTAGGAAAAGATATTTCAGATAATGATAAAGTGTGTCTTCATTACTTCCTTTCCTTGACAAGGCATTAGCGACCTTGTTTTCCACTCCCCTCTTGTATTGAATTGTAAAATCATATCCCATGAGCTTTGATATCCATTTCTACTATGCAAGAGTGCCCATCTTTTGCTCAAGCAAGAACTTCAGACTATGGTGATCAGTACGAACAAAAAATGAACCTCCAAGCAGATAAGGTCTCCATTTTTTTACTGCAATCACTAAGGCTAAAAGTTCTTTTTCATAAGTAGATAACAAAAGATTTCTACCCTTCAAAGCTTGACTTAAAAATGCATCAACACAACCCCAACACCATTACCACATGCATCACATTCTATTACAAAGGGCTGAGTGAAATCCCGTAGACTCAGTACAAGAGGACTTGTAACAGCCAACTTCAACTCTGTAAATGCCTCAGTAGCCCTCTCAGACCAATTAAAATTGTCTTTTTTCAATAATTCAGTCAATGGAGATGTTATTTGGCCATAATTCTTTATAAACTTCCTATAGTACCCAGTCAACCCCAAGAAACCCCTCAAGGATTTCACATTTTTTGGAACAGGCCATTTGATCATGGATTCTAATTTCTTAGGGTAAGCTTTCACTCCCTCTTTAGAAATTACCTAAATACTCCATCTTAGAAGAGGCAAACTTGCATTTACTTTTCTTTGCATATAGTTGATGATTCTCCAATGTTTGCAACACGGTTTTAAGATGCTGCAAATGAGAAACAGGATCCTTGCTATACACCAATATATCATTAAAAAAAAATAATAATAACAAAGTGTCTCAAGAAAGGCCTAAAAACATCATTCATAAGATCTTAAAAGGTGGAAGGTGCATTAGTGAGTCCAAATGACATCACAAGGAACTCATAATGACCTTCATGAGTTCTAAAAACAGCTTTCTCAATATCCTCTTCCCTCATTCGAATCTGATGATACCGACTCCTTGAATCCAATTTAGAGAAAATTGTTGCACCAGAGAGTTCATCCAACAGCTCATCTACAACTGGAATTGGATATTTGTCTTTAACTGTAGCTTGGTTAAGGAGTCTGTAATCCATACACATTCTCCAAGTACCATCAGCTTTCCTCACCAAAATTATAGGTGAAGAGAATGGAGATTGGCTAGGCCTTATAACTCCTGACTGCATCAACTCTGAAACAATCTTCTCTATTTCAGTCTTTCTAATAAAAGCGGTACTTATATGGTTTAACACTTACAGGTACTGATCCTTCTTTTAATTGGATTATGTGATCCTGACTCCTTCTAGGTGGTAACCCTTTAGGTTCTTCAAACACTCTTCCAAATTGAGACAACAATTCAGAAATTTCAGAACTCACTTTCTGTTCTTTCTCAGGATTAACATAAATCATTTGTAAAAATACCCCTTTGGTCTCCTTAGAAGAAAGCTTACATACTTCCTTGTCATCAATCACAGAAGTATGGTTAAAGGGTAAACCCTTAAGACAAGTGACTACCCCTTCATAGGTAAATTCCATCTTCATCTCAACAAAGTCCCAAAGGACTGGTCCCAATGAAAGGAACCATTGCAACCCCAAAACAATATCACATCCTCCTAAAGAAAGAGTAAAAAAAGTCCATATTGAAGTTTGTACCTTGTATTTGCACCTCCACTTCAGTACAGTTCCCATTGCTCAACAACACATCTCCATTTGCCACCTTCACTGGTACTGATTGAGACTGCTGCATTCTTAAACCACACTTGGAAATTACTGCAATATCCACAAAGTTATGGGTACTGCTATTGTCAATTAAAATAACAACCCATTTCTTTCGGATTTTCCCCACAACCCTCATAGTTTGAGGACTTGTTGCTCCTCCCAATGCATGAAAAGAAATGGAAGCAATTTGTGGCTCATCTTACCTTTCATCTTCTACTAACTCAGGCTGCTAATCTTCTTTTGGGCTTGCATCATCATCAAGGCTAGTAGGCCAATCCATACTTTCCAGCAAAGAAAGCTTTGGCTTATCACACTTATGACCAAATCGATATTTCTCATCACAGAAATAGCATAAGCCTTTCTTTCTTCATTCTTGCATCTGCCATTCAGTCATCTTTTGTATTGGAATCTTGGACAAGGGTTGAAACTTAAGAGCACCCAAGATTGATCCAGATTGAGCCTGCTTGAAGGTGTTACTTCCACTGGATTGTACAAAATCCAGATTGCTATTTCTCCACTATCTCCTTGTGCTCCACACATATTGTTCTTGAATTTTTGCCAACCCAAAGGCATCATTAAGGTTGGTAGGATTCAGCATCCTCACTGGCAACCTTATCTCATCACGCAAGCCACTCAAGAAACAACTGAGTTTATTTCTTTATAAAATTCCACGAATTCTGTTAGACAAAATTTTGAATTCAGCTTTGTAACTAGTGACTATTCCCCCTTGCTTAAGCCTTGTAAGGGACTCCATAGGATCATCATACGGAGTTGACCCAAATTGAATATGAAGTGCCTTGACAAATTCTTCCCAACTACAAAACACCCCAACTTCACTAGTATTTTGAAACCACACCAATGCTTCATCATCCATATGGAAAGAAGCAAAAAATTTCCTTTGACCAGGAGGAATTTAATGATACAAAAAATACTAGTTGGTTCTGTAAATCCATGCAAACAGGTTCCTGCCATTGAATCTTGGAAACTCCATCTTTATTCCCTTAGTAAGGCTTCTGTCAAAATTGTCCCTTTGATTCTCACGATGATTCACCTCACCCATTCCTTCATGTATCTCTGGCCCCTCAATACCAGGTGCTGTATTGATTGAAATTCTTGAAATCTGTTGAAACAGATCATTAAACTTCTTTTCTTGGTTCTTTCTATCAATTCTTGTAGATTCTTATTGCTGTACCAACACTGCAATAGTATCCTCCAACTGTTTCAGCTGACGATCTTGCTGCTGTCTCAAATGGTTTAAAGAGTCCAACACTTGAGCATAGGATCGAGTTCCTTCTACCATGGCTCATGATACCAAAATGTTACAGACCCAATGTGACTACTTCGAGATAGTCAATCACCAGAAAATGATGAAGAAGAGAATAGAAGAATGAAGAAGAGAAACTGAGTTTGTATTAACTTTCTGATTCTTTCCTCTATTATTTTCCTTCCTTTTATAAAAGTGCTTCATCAATGCCCTTCCGTAATGGCCTTTGTACAATTACAGAAGAATTATAAAATGCTGTGTATCAAATGACAACTAAAACTATTACAATTCTGAATACAAAAAATGATGCTGTTCTATTAAACTAAATGAGACCACTTCACGTTCACTACATGTTCTTCAAAATGTAGCACTTCATTAAGTAACAGTTTTAACTGTCACTTCCCTTCCTCACTCGTGCTGCCACAACAAATCCAAGCATTTTCCCTTTCATTCCTCATGCATGCTGCTGTCCACCATTCCTTGCAACTCCTTTGCCTTTCTATGAATTCAACCTGTGACACTCCCTCTCACGGCTTCTCTCTTCATGTGTTCTCATCTCTCTCTCTCTCTCTCTCTCTCTCTCTCTCTCTCTCTCTCTCTCTCTCTCTCTCTCTCTCTCTCTCTCAGTGCAGCCACCTAGTATCGCCCTTTTCTCCACCACTTCGCAGCAGTCTCTTGGTGAGTCTCCATTGTTTGATCTAAGTCTAGCATTTTTGTCCCTGTATAGCAAAGCGTTGGTTGTGTTTTTCTTTTTGCAAGCCCCTCGGTTTTGAAAACATGGCGTCTTGTAGTTATATTTTTGGCTTCGGGCTTGTGTTCTTTTGGGTTACTTTTAATTTTTGAATTGTTCTTTACGTTAAGATATTTTTTTTGAAAATCAAATGTTTTGGTATTGGGGTTGAGTCGTGCATATCGTTTTGGACTTGTGTTTATATGGTTCGGTTTTTGGCCGGTTACATACTTGGTTCTCTTTTTGTTTCCGTTAAAATGTTTTTAGGTCGAGCTCAGATTCTAAATCATTTTGGACTCGTGTTTTAACTTATTATGGAGCAGATCGTGGGGGTTTCATTATTAAGTAAGTTGAGTTTTTTTATTCATTATTAAGTAAGTTGAGTTTTTTTATTTATGAAGGAGATTGGTGTCTGAGTGATATTTGAGTTAGGTATATTGAATGAATATTGATGGTATTGAAAAATTATGGTAATTTAGAGTGTTGGGAATTTAGGTTCTTGAAGAATTAAAACAGGTTATTTTAGCACCTTAGGCTTAAATATTGAAATACGTGTTCGATTGTAAATTTATAGGAATTAGTATTTGTTCGGCATTGTTGAGGAAATTTTCAAAAAGTTAAAAAATTTAGGTAAGTGGAGTTCCTATGCTAGAATTTGCATAAAAGGAAAATGAAATGATGTTGATCTTTAAAATAAGCATCTTTTGGTTTTTGAAAAGAAATTTAAAAAACAACATCAATTATTTGTTTTAGCATTACTGATGAACTCTGTAAAAAAAGGAAAGTATTTTTTTATGACTGGTGTAGATATGAACTTATTTTCTGACATTTTGTTTCTAAACTATGCAAAAGATAGCGAATATGAAATTTTGTGCATAAATTATATTTTTGTGATATGATTTTGTTTTGTTCTGAACTCTAATATGATATGATGGAATTTTTGAAAACTTTTGGCATGACATTCTGAATTTGGGATGTGGTTTGTGGATGATGATCTGTTTGACCTACCACGGGTGCTAATAGTGGCTTCTGTTTGGGTTAGTACCAACCGTTCTGTTTCTAGTGCACCTACTTTGGAAACAAAATGGTTTTCTGGTGATCTTTCCTGTGTGTACACTTGAGGCTCCGAAAATAATAAGGGGAAGATTCACATTCTGTTTCTGCTTGCCTAGCTACTGGGGTTTGCACAACCTTACCACATGGGTTAAACATGGCATTTGATGTGATATGATATTCTGGTGTAATGGTGGTCAGTTATGCTATGCCAAAAGGATTTTGAATAAGAATATTTTTAAACTTTCGCTCTGATATTTTTTATAACATGTTTTGACTTTGGATTTTAAAAATAGAAAGTGTTTTTGTTCTGCATTCTAAACTCTGTAAATACTCATGTTTGCACACCAGTATACGTTCTCTGCTTATTGAGTTATTGATAACTCACCCCTTATCTTCACAATATATTTTTCATATGATTTTGGAATAGTTCAGCTAAGGATCAGGATTATGGAGCATGGGTGAGATGATTATTTAAGTATAATGGATTGCTCATAGAAGATCTCTGAGAATTGACGGATTTTATCAAGAGATTTTGTAGTATTTCTGATAATTTTAATATTTGGAGTATATAAATATTTTGATGAAATGTGAGTTTTAAGTTTTAGGAAGTAATTCTCTGACCCTTGCGGGACCGGAGTCAGAGAATCACTATATCCTAGGAATAGACATTGGGTGGAATGAAGGTCGAGCTTGTGGTGATTATAGCGCCTCAAATGAGGCCAACAACCTGTGCCAATAACCTTGAGCATGTTGTAATTAATTAGATGATTTAGAAAAACATTTCTCAAATGGAGATTGATGATGAAGGAGAGGAGTTGGAAGGTGATTTATCAAGTAAACCGTGGTATGAAATGAGTAGGCCCAAAGTTTTTGAGGTAATGAAACATGAGCCATGAGAGATAAACCGATTTCCACAATGTACTGGTGCTTTCTTTCCACAGCTCCATTTTGTTGATGGGTGTGGTGGCACAATATGCAATGTGAAATTCCTTGATTTCTAAAAAGGGTGTGAAGAGCACGATACTTACCACTCTAATCACTTTGAAGGGATTGAGTTTTAGAATTAAGTTGTAACTCAACTTAGTTTTGGAATTGGATAAAAATAGAAATAACATCAGACTTTTGTGTTAATGCAAACCACCAAGTATACCTAGTAAAATCATCTAAAAAGGCAACATAATAACGGAAACCATCACAAGAAATAATAAGGGCAGGGCCCAAACATCAAATCAAATGAGTTGTAGTAGTTTGGTTTGTGGAATGTTGATGAGAAGCATGAATAGGCAATTGGGAACTTTTGGCTTGACATCAAATTGGACAAATTGAAGAAGGATCAGGAATGGAGACTGGAAGTGAGTTGTTAGAGATGACATGTTGAACTATCTGGAGAGAGGGATGGCCGAGTCTTGAGTGCCACTGAGAGAAAGTTGTGTGCTTGCCAACTAGAGTTTGAGGAGAAAAGGAAAATGCTGGAAAGGTGTAGTGACCATCATGCACAGGGCCACGAAGGAGGGGTGTCCCCGTCTTGGAATCCTTCATGATTAAACAAGAGCTGTGAAACTCAAAGAATACTAAATTGTCATGGCAAAATTGTCTGATAGAAACTAAATTTTTGGTTATATTTGGAACATGTAAAAGATTTTTGAGAGAAAAGGAACTAGAAAAAGATTTGAAGACACATTCACCAATGTTTGAAATCGATAGTGCAGTGCCGTTGCCAATACGAATCTGATCAGTACTAGTATATGCAGTCAAATTGAGGTTGAGGTGGGCTAAATTAGAGGTGACGTGATTGGTGGCAGCGGTGTCTGGGTACCAGGTTTGGTTAGGACTGGAGGCGGAGGTAGTGTAGTTGGCAGTGAGGGATCGAGATGGGTCACTCTGGTAGGCATGATCAAATCGGTGATTACATTTGAGTGCAACATGACCAACTTTGCCACAAACCTGGCAAGTGGGCTTCGAATGAGGGAGAGGAGAAGAATTTTGAGGTGAAGAGTTTGGAGTGAAATCGAGAAGGGAGAAGGAATTTGTGCGATCCCTACCAAGGTAGTTAGCATGGCCACGAGTAGAGAACGTGAAATTTGCTGAGAGGAGACTAGAGTTCGGATAAAGGTTCAATACGAGCGGTGATTAAGGTGATAAAGGCATCATAGTCAGTGCTTAGCCCCACAAATAAGTAGGAAACAAATTCAGCAGGGGAGGGGGGTTCCTATAGCACTCATTGTATCGGAAAGATGTTTAACCTTCCGAAAATACTCAAAAGCAAAGGTGGACCCTTTGGGAGGCGAATAGT
The DNA here is from genome assembly GCF_018687715.1 of Carya illinoinensis. NCBI lineage: Eukaryota > Viridiplantae > Streptophyta > Magnoliopsida > Fagales > Juglandaceae > Carya > Carya illinoinensis. The sequence goes on from NC_056759.1 coordinate 27,481,859, forward strand.
TTATCTAGAGCAAACCACACTTCTCTAGCTATGGAATAGCCAACAACCTAGGCTGTGAGATTATCGGATAAAGAAGAGATAAGAGCACTTAGGATAATTGGGCCCATTTGTGTCTAGTTAAGAAATTCAGGGTTGGGTGTGGTTTCATCAGGTAGGAGACGAGGAGGGGGTGAACTAGAACCATTGACAAATTGAAACAATCGCTGACCTCTCAGATATGGAACCATTTGAGCTTGCCAGAGAAGAAAATTGTCATTGGTAAGTTTCACAGAAACAAGATGATTGAGATGGGGAAGAAGGTCGGAGGAAGATGAGGAGTTTGGGGTTGGAGTTATTTGCAGAGATGAATAATCTACCATTGGAGACATTTGTCTATAATAGCTCTGATGCCATGTAGAAAGGAGTGCTTGAAAAGTTTCTTTCTCATTGTATTGAACTTTTGTATAGGGCTCTATTTATAGAAAGTAATATGCCGAGATCATTCTAGCATTCTTACAAGCACGTGGTGTGCTGATGGCCTAGCTCTATGATTTTGTTACCAGAAAGTGGTGCCTCATGACAAACAAAATTACAGACAAATATTTCCGAATCACAATTAAATGTTTCCAGAAGATTCTCTTTGTTGAGATGGTTTTGTATCCTCATGTGTAGCTAACTTGGGAGTTTCTTGATTTTGTATCTGAGTTGGAAGGCGATGTGGCTTGACTGTTAGCAAAGACATTAAGGATTTATTGTTTTGCAATGGTCAAAGACGGATTGATGTAATTGTATTTAAGTTTCCCTTTGAAATATGGTTTTTAACTTCATGGAATTTTCTTAATTAAATTTTTATAGATTTTGGAGATATATAAAATGTAGACTATACTACTTGAGGTGCACAGATTGTGGTTATTACTTTTTCTAAATTAATTATAGAAATTAAGTACTATGTGTAGAACTTGGCAAAAAATTTTCGCTGGATGTTTTTACCCTTATTGCTCTACTAGGGTTTGTTTCACGTTCTTTGCATGGCTGTCATGAGAGGCATTGATGGCCCCATGCTGGTGGCCAACCGATCGTTTGCAGACCTGGTTTCTGCAACCCCTCATCCAATTCCTGATGTGCAGCTGCCACCAAGGGCCCATAAAACCATGATGGAGAAGTTTACTTTCTGTTTTCAAAGGAGGAGATGTTGAAGTCAGCGAACCGTTTCGGTTCTCACTGGTGCTGAAGTTCCTTAGGCAGAGACCATCGTTGGATGTGATTAGGATGTTCATTAAAAACAGATGGGGCTTATCTGGTATGGCGGTGGTTTTAGCCATGAGAAGGCCACAGAATGTGTTTGTCCGGTTAACATCAGAGGAGGATTTTAACAAGGCATTCTCAAGGGAAGCTTGTGACATAAATGGGGAGGTTTACCATCTGTTTCATTGGACGCATGATTTTTCTGAGGAGGAGGAGCCATCGGTGGTTCCCGTTTGGATATTTCTCCTTGGGTTAGCTCCGAATTTTTATCACCCATCTATCTTGAAAAGCCTCACGTCGCCTATTGGAAAGCTTATTCGGATTGACAATTCTACAAGGTGTGCTACTAGAACAGATGGTGCAAGGGTATGCTTGGAGGTTGATGTTGCTAAATCCCCCCTGGTTTCGTTCTGGATTGGTGCGCCATCTTGTCCTACAAGTCGGTTGCAGGAGATTGTATATGAGACGATGCTGGCGTTTTGCTCTATATGCAGAGTATAGGGCCATAACTTGAAGATATGTAAGAAGGGTGTTTTACGGAAGGATAAAGGGAAAAAACATGTTCGGATGGAATATCAGATTGTGCCGAAACACTTGAAAGAGGTGGAGTCATCGGGTTTGAACGTTGCAGTGCAAGAAGTGGCTGAGTAGTGTACGTCGGATGTGGTGGTGGTGGGCAGGGTTGAGCCTATACTTAATACGGAAGAACAGAAAGTGGAAGACATACAGCGGAAGGAGTTGCAGGGTCACGGGTTTGAGGATAAGGTAACAGATGGTAATGCAGAGGCACTATGCTCTGTTTCGGCGGTGATGGTGCCAGTGAATTCAGAGGTGCTGGAAATGCCATGTTCTGATTCTGTGGAGGTGGTCCTGAGAGCAGTGGAGTGCAGTGAGATGGCTCAAGATTCTCCAATGGTGTGTGCAGAGGTGGAATGTATGGGAGAAGGTATAAAAGATGCTACGGGGTATGCGGAGAATGACGCTGTTGTGCACGTACAGAGTATGACAGAAGAATCGGGGCTGCTTCCAGTTGATGTGTCTCAGGAGGATCTTGTTTCCATTGTGGTAGCCCATGCAGAATAGGTACGTGACCTTCCGTCGGTTGAGCTGAGTACAGAGAAAGAGATTATAGGGGACAGTAATGTTCTTATGGCTTGTCTTTCGGATTCGGAGATGGGGGAGGGAAAAATTGTTTTAAATAATGATGTGTCCTCTGATTCGAATATAAGAGAGGCAATAAAAAAACAAAGTGAGGATGGTCACAAGAAACTACGAAGTAGTAAACGGGTAATTACCCGTGCCTCTAAATTGAATCTGTGATTAGTCCAATATTGTATTGGAATGTTAGAGGGGTGAAATCTTCTAAAAGTAGGTTGAAAAAAATTATGAAAGTTTATAAGCCGAAGATGTTTGTGATTGCGGAGCCTTTTTTATGTGATGAACAAATGGATGAAGCTAAAAAAATGCTTGGTTTTGATTATGGATTTTCAAATGGTGTGTGGAATGGGAAATTTGGATGTTGTGGATGAATGATGTTAATGTAAGTATGGTTAGTTGTGGAAGTCAACAAATTTCTGTTCTTGTGGCTAATGGTGGGATGAAGTGTAAAATTTCTTTTGTTTATGCTAAATGTTTATGTGAGCAACGGAGGGTGTTGTGGGATGAGCTTGCAAGGGAGAGTAATTCTAATGATCCTTGGCTGGTAACAGGGGATTTTAATATTATAGCGAATGATGGGGAGAGACGTGGTGATAGGCCTCGACCTGTGGTGGCCATGGAGGAGTTTAATTCTTGGATACATAATTGTGGTTTAATGGAATTGAAATTTTTGGGTAAGAGTTATTCATGGTGCAATGGGCATGCCGGTAATTCAAGGAGTTGGGCTCGTTTGGATCGTTCCTTGGTTGATCAACAATTTCTTGGTGCTTTTCCGGATTCAGTTATGAGATATTTACCTCGTACATCATCGGATCATGCTCCTATGGTCATTTCGTTAGTGAAGAGTTTTGAAGGCTATGGGCCGGTGCCTTTCCGTTTTCAGCAAATGTGGGTGGATCATGTTGATTTTGCTCGATGTGTTCGTGAGGCTTGGGACCAAAATGATGTTGGTGGTGCTCTCATGAAAATGGTGGCAAAATTAAAAAGGGTGAGAGTTGCTTTAAAAGCATGGAATAAGGTAGTTTTTGGGTGGACGAGTGGGCACATTCAAGAGTTGGAGGCTCGTATAGAGAGGCTGGATGAACAGTTACAAGTGAGATATGAAGAAGATGTGGAGCTTGACCTGTTGGCTTCAAAGATGGAACTGGACACCTGGACTAATCGTGAAGAGATCCGGTTGGCTCTGTGTGCCAAAGTTAGATGGTGGAAACATGGTGATAAAAATTCCAGGTATTTTCATGCTCTTCTTAATAAAAGGAAGCAAACTAGGATTATGGAGATGAGTCTGTCTAATGGTACTACGTTAAAAACACCGCAAGATATTCATGATGGTGCTGTGAAATATTTCATGGATTTTTTGGGTCAATCTAATCATGTAGTACTTCCAGATTTGGGGATTTAGTGTCTAATGTGATCTCGGATGAGGATAATTTGAGGCTTTGTACTTTGCCTACAGAAGAAGAGGTGAAACAAGCTGTTTTTAGTATTCCTATAGAGAGTAGTCCTGGCCTGGATGAGTTTGGTTCAGGTTTCTATCATGCTTGTTAGGATATTGTGCGTGTGGAGGTGGTGGAGGCTGTAAGGGATTTTTTTTAAGGGAGTTCCTCTCCCTAGATTTTATACAGCTTCTTTTGTTGTGTTTATTCCAAAAATGGCTCAGCCGACGGGATTTGATAAGTTCCGTCCTATCAGTTTATGTTCTGTTTTCTACAAAATCTGCACTAAGGTTTTGGTAGCAAGGCTTGCCCCTTTATTGCCTGCTATGATCTCCTCTGAACAGTGTGATTTTATTCAAGGTAGAAGCATTTTTTATAATATCAGTCTCACACAAGAGATGGTGCATTCTCTTAACAAAAAGGTTTTGGGTGGTAATGTTATTTTGAAGCTTGATATGGCCAAGGTTTATGATAGAGTGGAGTGGGAGTTTTTGTTATATGTGTTGGCAGGGTTTGGTTTTTCTCCTTCTGTTAAGGCTCTGATTAAAAATTGTATTGCGTCGCCTTGGTATTCAGTCATGATGAATGGGACGTCTTGTGGTTTTTTTCAAGGAGGGCGCGGGTTGAGACAGGGGGATCCTTTATCTCCATATCTTTTTATCATTATGGAGGAAGTTTTTTCCCGTTTACTTAAGAAGAATTTTTTATGTGGTAATATTAAGAGTTTTTCGCATCCGAGAGGTGCGCCTCTTGTTTCTCACCTTCTTTATGCAAATGCTGTAGTTATATTTACAAATGGAAGGAAAAATTTGATGCGAGAATTGATGAAAGTTATTGAGACTTATGAGTCTTGGTCCGGGGAGCGAGTGAGCAAGGAGAAGACGGCAATATATTTTGCGAAGCAATTCTCTGCAAGGCAGAAGAGGGATCTGATGAATATCACTGGTTTTATAGAAGGTAATTTTCCTTTTACCTATCTTGGTGCACCAATTGTTACTGGAAGGCTTACAAATTTACATTTGGATCCTATTCTTAATCGAGTGAGGAATAAACTTGGGGGGTGGAAATTGAAGTGTCTCTCGGTTGGGGGCAAATTGATTTTGTTGAAGCATGTTTTGTCGAGTATGCCAATTCATATTATGTCTTTCCTTCAGTTGCCAAAAAGAGTTTTGAAAATTCTAAACAGGCTGCTTAGTTCATTTTTTTGGGGTGAAAAAGATGGTAAGGAGAAAAAGAAATGGGTGGGATGGAACGATGTGTAAGCCGACTGAAGAGGGGGGAATTGGGCTGCGTGATTTTGATGAGGTACAACATTCTTTACACATGAAATTTGCATGGAAAATTATGACTGGGAGTGATCTTTGGTCACAAGTTTTTCGTGCTAAATATGTTGGGGATAACCATATCTCCTTAATGGATCCTAAAAAGGGGTCAAGATTTTGGAAAATAGTGGTTAAATGTATTCTAGCGGTGTTAGATAATTCAAAATGGAAAGTTCGTGATGGGAATATTTCTTTTTGGTGGGATAACTGGTTAAATGAAGGTCCTCTTGCTAATTCTTATCCAGTGATTGATGAGTCCAATATGAGGTTGGCTGATGTTAGAGTTGAAAATGGTTGAGATATTGATGTGTTGGAAAGGTTAGTGGGAGCACAAAAAACAGAGGAGATTTGTAGTTTTTTGGGTGCTCACAAAGATGGTCAGGATTTACTTGTTTGAATTCATAATAAGGATGGTTGTTTTACTACTAAAAGTGCATGGCAATGTGTTCGGGTTAGTGCACCAAGGGTGACTTGGGCAAAGTGGGTTTGGCATGAAACTCTATAAAAAAAAAATCTCTGTTTTAATATGGAAGGCTTTCCATGACAGTTTAAGTGTTGATGATTGAGGAGGGTGGGTATACCCATTACTTCCAAGTGTAACTGTTGTGATCGAGGAGGCTATGAAGATTTAAATCATGTTCTTGTTGCAGGTGATGTGGCTTCTGAGATTTGGAAGAGGTTTTCTTTTATCTTGGGAAATCTTTATGATCCAAATAGATGATGGTTTGAATTGGTGTCAATGTGGTTTAGACGGGCGACTACCAAGTCCCAGATGGGTAATCTTATGGGCCTTATTCCTTCTATTATTATTTGAAAATTGTGGCAATGCAAGTGCAAGGCACGGATGGAAGGTAAAACCATATCGATAGAAGAGATTTGGAGGTCTATTTGTGTGTGGCTAAGAAAAGTGCAAAATTCCTTAAAAAATATTACAAAGATTGGTGTTGTTGATGAGGAGAGGTTGAGGGACTTGAACATACCGGTTTTACCTATTAAAAAGGTGCATGCTAAATTGGTTTGTTGGGAAAAGCCAAAAAATGGTAGATTTAAATTGAATATAGATGGGTGCAGTCTTGGTAATCCAGGAAGTTCAGGTGCGGGGGATATTATTTGGGATGTACATGGCAATATGGTGTTGTTCTTTTCGTGCTCTCTTGGGGTGGGGTCTAATAACCATGCTAAATTGAAAGCATTGTTAATAGGGTTGAAATATTGTCGAGCTTTGGGGATACATCAGGTGGACATTGAGTCTGATTCTTTGATTTGTGTATCTTGGATTCAGAAGAAGCATTGTGGAGTTTGGTATTTGGAAGATTTCTAGGAGGAGGCTATGAGGCTCTATGCAGGTGGGGATTTTACTATTCACCATGTTTATAGAGAAGGAAATGCACCGGCTGGTTTTTTAGCTAAAATGGGAGCTCAAGGCTCTACCTTGGTTTGGCGGTCTTCGTTACATGTTCCAAAATTTCTTAAAGGTTTGATTCGTTTGGATAAATTGTCTTTACCTTATGTTAGAGGGAGTTATGTTGTTTAGAAGTCTTGAGGTTGGTTTTCTTGTTTATAGGTGTGTCTTTGTGGGTAGGGTCCTTTTATTTTAGGCATGTATTGTTTTGGCTTTCTTGTTTGGTTTTTATGTATCTTTGGTATTCCTCCATCGGAAGTGAGGGCTTTTGTTAATAAATTTGGGAAGAGGTCACTCTTAGACATGTGGCCCTAACTCTTCTTAAAAAAAAAAAAAAAAGTACTATATGTAGAAAAAAAATGCATTGTACTATGTTTGAATTGAGATTTTGTGAAAGGTTTTTATTTTTGAAAGTACTTTATTTTTATGTGATTATCATGAAAGTTGAGAAAAATGATTGAATGAACCAAGAGGGAGACAACTATTGTATGTAGACTATGAGAGAGAGAGAGAGACTTGTCAAGTGAGCTCCTAAGTAGCTAGCTCATGAGAAAGTGAAACATAAAACACAGTAAGAAACTAAGACCGCTCCTAATCTCCTTTCACAATATAGAATTCAGGGGTTGGGTGGGAATCGATTATAGATTAAACAAGAATAAAAATGACAGTTTTCCATGTAGGATAGACCAAGTAGTCAGTAGTCCTATCCTATCCTCACTAGCTTCCATATTTTATTGATAACTGAAGTTTGAACTACTGCTAGCAATCTGTCCACCAAGGCTATTTAATTTTTGTCCCTGTTAACGTAAAGGAGATTAAAGAATCAATTAACCAATATGCTTTGAGTCCCATAAACCTGGCTCTCCAAAAATCCTTGACTCAAAATTTCTTATTCAAAGTTCTCGAGGCAGTGTCTACCAACAGATACACTTCAGATAAAAAGAAAGAGAAGAAAAGATAGCGGTCCAAAGTAGTAAAAACCAAAAAGTAATGGATGGTGCTAGGCATGGAAGACAGATGGATATTTTGAGGGAGGGCTTCAAATCTATATCATCCAACTTTACTGTCCTTGGTCATGGAAACAAGATATTCTAAACTAAGAGTTGTCTAAGCATATATATGTGTGTGTGTGTGTGTGTGTGTGGCAAATTGTGGGTCATGTGCTGTAGGCTGCCAATCTGCAACTGGAATTATTACCATAAAACAAATGGACAACGTAGTTGCAGAGTACAGCTAGCAGAAAATGACATTACATGCACCATCTTATTCTGAGCCACACCACCATCTCTCTCTCTCTCTCTCTCTCTCTCTCTCTCTCTCTCTCTCTCTCTCTCTCTCTCTCATACAGATCGATAACTCTATTTACTTTTAATTTACGTATAGAAAAAAGATTTAAACATTTATTTTCTTCCAAGTATACAGATCGATAACTCTATTTACTTTTAATTTACGTATAGAAAAAAGATTTAAACATTTATTTTCTTCCAAGTATACATATCGATAACTCTATTTACTTTTAATTCACATATAGAAAAAAGATTTAAACATTTATTTTCTTCCAAGTCTAGATTTTTCGTTCTTTTTCAATCATTTATACAATAGTTCTTTAAAACTTGTGTGGTTTTTTTTTTTTTTTTTCCCCTTTCGAAAATATGGGTTATGTTTCTTTACTTTAGATGACGTGTTAGTGGCTGACTCCTTAATCTTTTTTCTTTTTATATTTCTAATTTTATGTAGGGATTAACTTCTATATTAAGTCCCTAGTTTGTTGGCAACTCATTTAGCAGGTTTTTTTTTTTTTTTTTTTGGAAAATACATTTGTTTATCTTAACTAGTCATTCTTTTTTTTTTTTTTTTTTTTTTATTGAAATGATCATTATTTGTAGTCATTAGTCTGTTTCTACATAGAAGGCCAAAAAAGTTTTGCTACACTAATTTTGTATTGTTTTAATGACTATGATTTTGAATTTTCTCACAAAAAGTTATTTCCCCCCTTTAAATTCATATGCTACACAAGAGTGCCCAACATGATGATGCCATGTCACACAACAATTTAGACATGCAGTTTTCAATATTGCTCACATCGTAGTTTTGATGCAACTCAGCCACGATCCAAAGAAGTTGTTTGTTATTGATGGCAAGAATAGTAAGAGGAAGGATACATGCATGAGGTGGAGGGTTCAGAGGTCTAGACATGTATTAATTAGATCGATTGAATCACAACTACAATCACAGTCTATTTTCTAATCACCTCCACCAATTCCACAGGTATTGCTAGACAATAGCACCTCCTCATTAGATGACTCAACCCAACCACCAGATGTGGTTTGGGAAATTGAATTTCCCAATGTGAGGGTCGAGACAAGTACTCCGATGGCATTAGATATAAAATGTTTATGGGATTTTTCTAATCTATCTTTACTTGACATTAATTGAGTTTGCTTTTGATTTTGTTGCATAATATATAGTATTGACATACTTGTTGTGAGGAGGAATTTCTTTTAGCATCTGTGATTAAGAAGCATGGCCGGGGATCGGAGATTGGACCAATTCCTTTACTAATAAAGGATGGAGATAGTAAAGTGTCATGTGCAAATGTAGCTATATTTGCTGGAAGGGTAACATGGATAGTCAAGCATCATGCTAACATGAGTTACCATCTTTGGAATGATGTGCCTAAGCACAAGAAGGAAGAGCTATGTAATGGCGTTTGTGTAAGAATTTCTCATTTCATGCTATTAGTGTGATATGCAAATTGGAACACTAATGCTAATTATCTTTCCTTGTTTGATTCCTAGGTTGATTTTGTATTACAATGGGAAAAGAACAATCATTGCAGAACAGTGACTACAACTATGCAAGCGATTCAATTCATTTGATTATGAGTTCCGTAGAATCTACAATAGTTTTGAATCTTATAAATCAGCAGTAGCAGGACGTACTGACAATGTGGATCAAGATGTTTGGCATAAATTATGTATGCAGTGGGATAGTAAGGAATTCAAGGTAATGGTGACATCTTAATGATTCTAACTTTTTAATTTTGCAAATTTCGAATCAAGGTAGCAAGTGTACCACAATATATTGTGCTATTATGTAGTTTATTTGGCGTTCATAGAGAGCCAATTCTATATTGTTTGCCACGTAGAATTGTGCTCTAATATAAAGATTTTTTTTGCCTTTCATGTTTAATCTCCACCAAGCATTGTTGTTGCAAAACAAGGCCAATAGGGAACTACCATGAACTAACCATACGGCTAACAAGAAATCTTTTGCACGGCTATTAGAAGAAAATGTAACAAATGGTTTAATCGATCCCATAGAGAAATGGCCTTGATGTTTCCATACTAGTGTATATGCTTTAACCTAGTAGACATCTCTAACATTTGCTTTATATGTTGCAATGTGAGAATGTGCACAACTTGGTTGATTTCCTTAGGGAGTCCTGTTGGTCAAAAAAGAAGAACAAATTTGTAACGGGCGTGACTTAAGATCTCTATGTGAGTAACATATATAACATTGGGCAGTTGTGTGGTTTTTATAAATTCCACCTAGTTATGCTTATTTTTTATATTGGTTATCATCTTCTTCATGATTAATGAAAGTTTTGTGTATTATTGTTCAAGAATAAAATGGTGGAAAGGCTAAATGCAATGAACCTTGAGAATTGAACTCAAGAGACAACAACACTAATTTTTAAGGAGGTTGTTGGGCTTAGGCGGGATATGCCAGAGGGTTGGGAGAGATGGAGATACCCGAGTTGAGTAGAAAGTCGCATTGTGGCTTTGGTGTTGGTGTTGGTGAGGCCTCACAAGATGCCGAGTATTACAAATCACAACTTGAGGAACAAAAGTCAATATGTGTGGGAGATATTGCAGAAACAAGCTGAGTTTGATAAATTTATGACCTACTCCATGTCACAACAACAATATTCACAAAGTGTCTCCAAGAGAGAATCATGAGGGTGGTGACTAAGGGTTTCTTGGACAAATTGCTTTTTGTATAAAGCCAATTTTGGAGAGGCCATGGTGGCAACCCTTTTGGAAACTGATGGAAGACAACTCTCGAGTGAGTGTTTGAAGTGATGACTGGGTGGTTGGTACAATGTCAGGAGTGGGAGTCAATACATAATTTGGTTGTGGTTGCTAGAAAAAATCTTGAAATGATAAATTTTGATGTTGGCTGGATTGTTTAGATAAGTTATCAGAATATGCCAAGTTTTTATGTTGCTTAACAAGTAAACTTGCAAAATATAGAAATATGTGTATTTGTTGTTGTTGTGTTGGTTAGTTATTTTCCCAACTATGTGTATAGCTATTTGTTATGTTGTTTCTTTTTTCATGATGTTGTGTTTTTCCATGTTATTGTGTTTTTAATGATATTTTCATGTAAACTTGCAAATTAATGTTGTTTTTAACGTTGTTGCATTTTTTCATGGCAGTGCAAATTGGACCCACACATTTATAAATATGTTAAAGTGTCCTACCACCATGCATATAAAGGTTTGGGTGTTGATGAGAATAGCCATATTGCACATATTGTATATATAAATAGGATATTAATTTTGTATGAATCTTATTGGGCTGTGGTTCTTTTTTTCTTTTTACCAATCCCAAGAAATTACATGGTCAGGTTTTTATTTACATTGTTTTGGAATTGTTATTTACATTGTTTCCCACAATTATGTGTTCTTATTTGGTTGAGTTGAATATTTTGATATTTCCTTACTTCTTTTTGAGTACAAATATATATACTTTGGCTGAAAATGGTCTCAAATACATTTGGATTTTATCATGTGGATGATGTGCCATTTCTTGTAGAGCACATTCATAAGGCAATTGCAAAATTACTTATCTACATTGATGGGTTAGTGGAAAACATATTGCTACTCAATATTGTATATTTATTTGAACAGTTATTTGCCCGGCCCTATAGAATTGCCATCTACATCTATGAATCAGCATTTTGCATCTAAAATTGTTGATTGATTACTGGTTTCATATTGCTTTCTTTGAATACATGTTTGTGTTTATTTTTAAACATAGTGGGAGTGCTACTATTTATCAACATTTTAAGCTTTTCATTGTCACTTGGAGGCAACTTTCTGAATGTTAGACTTGGTGGCTCCACTCAACAAGGCCTTAATTCAAATGATGGTTGCAATGGATTCTAAAACTAAGAAGTCTTCTAAAACTGGAGGTTTTAAGATTTGGTTATGATAAAAGGTTTAGCAAGGTGGTTTTGAAGAATATAGATATGTACTAATTTTAATTTTAGGGGATTAGGAAAGATTTATTGCTTGGCAAGACACAACTAGGAATGTCATAGGAAAAATACTATAGTTGCTTGGTTTTGCACATTTGAGAGTAGTTAGACAGAAAGGTTTTAGGTGATGCCTGGGACAGTTAGGGAGGTTTGAGGTTTTTGGAGAGAGAGAGAGGTTTTACTCATCACAACAGTGGTGCAATTTGGGGTGTGGTTCTACTTATTGTTATATGTATACTTAGGCATGATATGACTAACTGTGCACCTAATGGATGCAGGAAATCACAACTTGAGATCTAAATGGATGCACAAGAAGAACTGAAGCAACTTGAACAAACAAACATTTCAGACTATATGTTAAGATGCATTGAAGAAAGCACTCAATTTCCAATGATTAGACTAGTACATGGATTATGTGCTCTTCATGATTGTATAATGTCTCCCACATATGTATATATATAGCTTGCATCATGGTTGAGTGAAGAACACTTGAACATGATGTCTTGTATATTTTGACATGACTTTATGGAGTGTCATCCATGGAATGATGTCTAGTACTATGGGCATATTGATGCAATGTATGCACATATGCTTGGCCTCCAAATATATAATTAAACTTGGATATTTAAGTTGTGTCTAGTATATCTATATATATTGGTAAGTGGCTTCAGGCCAGGATAGCATTCCCATTCCAAAAAACTACAAGAAGAGGAAAAATAATAATCTATGCATGGTTGATCAATGGAGCCACCATTAATTGTCCAACATTAGAATGTAAGTCATCATGATCTTCAACCTTAGGATATATAAATTGATCTAGTTTTGTATTGATGGTTTCCAGCAATTTTGCTACAAACCATTAATCACCATAACAAGGTTTTACTCAATCCTTGATTTTTTTTTTAGTCTACTACAATCATTTGTGATGCAATTCAAACAAAAACGAAATAAAAACTATGACGCTAAAAAATTATATGTACGTCAATATCATTTGGCCAAATGCAATTCCTTCGTATTTGCGACAAGGTAACAAGTGCCACAAAAACAATATTATTTGAGTCTAGAAATTTTAATCATTTCTGTCAATAGTTTCAGAGTTGCAATAACTCCGTTGCTAGCAAATTGTTTACAGTTCTTCTAGGTACAGTCGCCGGATGTAATCGCGGAGTAGTCGGCTGATGTGTATAATGCCACGTCAGTCGTTATATTTAAAAAAAAAAAAACATGATGGCGTTGGTTCTCTCTCTTCAGTGGTCTTTTCTAGGAGTGTACAAGCAACCGTGGAACCGTCTGTGACCGACTCAGACCGGCCGCCAGAGGCCAGAACCGGTCGACGGGCAACAACGATTTAGCAAAACCGCCTATCGTCGATTCGGTCGCAGTTTGAGGCCGGCTCAAACCGCTGAACCGGCCAATGTAGTAATACTCTTTTTTCTTTTTTTAATTTTCTCAATATGAAACGACACCATTCCACTTAAACTTAAGTGGAACGGCGTCATTTTACCTTAGGTTTTTGTCTCTCACATAGATTAAACGACGCCGTTTTTTATTAAACCAAATGGCGTCGTTTTGTCTATAAGGTGAGAAAAAAAATTAGAACGGCGTCGCCTAGTATTAAACCAAACGGCGCCGTTTCGAAATTACACAATCGTCGTCTTCGCCTTCTTTTCCGTTTCTGCATTTCAGTAACCCCCTCTCTCTCTCTCTCTCTCTCTCTCTCTCTCCTCTGCAACTCTCTCTCTCTCTCTCTCTCTACTCTCTCAGACGAACGATGCCGTCGAAGGGGAACCGAGAACCGACTGTAAACCGCCGGAGTCGATACGGCCGGTTGTACTCCTCCCCGTCGACCGGTTATAGTCGGTCCATCCACCGTTTTCCCTCTCATCAGTCGACGGCAGTTCTGCCCAAAAACCGCACCGAAGGGGTTGGTTTTCACCCCTAGTCTTTTCTTCTCTTCGGCTTTGTGGTCTTCTTTTCAAGCTTGTCTTTGGCTTTGTAGTCTTCAAGTGGATCTGTGCTTTCTCTACAAGTGGTCTTCTTCTTCGTGGAAGGGTTGGGTCATCTTTTTGTGGGTCATTTGTGGTCTTCAAAGGGATGAAGGGAGGGGGAGAGCCTGGTCTGGGTCGTGAAGAAAAACCAAAGCAAAGCTTTCGTGTTTCTTCTAGCTTTCAGGTGGGTTTCTTCTTTGTGTTCGATTGTCTGGATCTTTGTGTTTCTTCTTCTTCGTGCTCGTTTGATCTGGTTCATTGATACCCACATTGGTCTGGTTCATCGTATAGGGACCATGGGTCATCATTTTCGTGTGGGTCTTCTTCGTCAGCAGCTTCATTAGGTGTAAGATCAAGTTTTTTCTTTTCTCAGTCTACATTTCTTCAACCGGTTCTTCCTGTATATTTCCTCCATTCCGCAAGAAGATTTAGTACTTTAAGGTCCCAAAATTTAGTTTTTGTGTTCCTCTTTGGAGAAGATTAGGGGTGATTATTACGCATATGTATGGTGCTATTATGTTTATAATTGTGGATTTTGAACTCTTAGGGTTAAGGATTAGACTCTAAAGCCAGTAGTTATCCTAAGTAGAATGTCTTAAAGCATTGGAGTGTCCTTGCGTGATTGTTACGTTTATGCCTTTTCATATTCGGCTTGAAATTGCCCCTTGGAAGTTCGAAACCGCTCTGAGAAAAAAGAGGTCGAGGTAAAGCACATTATTTTCCTTTGCAACTTGATCTTGTGTCACTCTTGCTCTTTCATTTTTCTCCATCACATACCTACATTTTTTGTTTCAGGTATTGATGAACCTTTTGGGTGACTGGTGTTTTTTTGGGGATTATTGTTATACTACATTATGGATTTGTTAGCTCCGTCTTGCTCGAAACAGTTTAAATTGCTTAAAATAGATAAGGTTTTGGTCTCTTAATTGGGTAATATGTAAAATACAATGCTTTCTTTCCCTGTTCTATTGTCTTTGTTTTCTCTTTTTGGTACCCTCACAGGTTTTGTTGCCATTGTTTTTTGCACATTTCCTTCAAAATTAAAAGGAATTTTGTTTCTTGATTAGAGGAAGGCGTTAGGGTCCCTTCTCTATATAGCCTGCTTGTCTTCACAAGCTTGTAGGTCACAAATTAATTGACTACAAATATTGAGGTTATAATGGAGTAAGGGTAAGCTTCTTTTCATCATTTTGGTCATTGATTTCTGCTTGCAAAAAAATAAAAGATCAATTAAGATGATGGATACATTGTTATTGACTAATATTATGTGCTCTAAGAGCATAAGGATCTAATGCCTGATATTTTCTACCTCAAAATCTACTTGTTTTATTGTCAACTCTTACTTCTCCCATTAAAGCGTTGAAGTTATTGAGCAATAATATAAGAAAAAATAAATGTGAAAAGCATCTGCCCAAAATATGCTTGAAAAGCATCTGGGTTATGTATCATTATTGCTTTTGTTTTATGTTCTTCTACTCACAGATCTAGTTGATGCAGAGTGATAGTGAGAGTGGCATGGTTTGGTGGCTGTTAATAGTCGAAAAACCCCAAAAGTTAAGGCAATTGAAGACAATTTGAGGTAAAAGAATAATAAAAGGAAAACGCTATTTTCTTGCTAATTGCTTTGATTTTTCTTGACCTCTTTTGTGGGGTTTGTCCATTTCAAGTAAATTTAAATATTCTTATTTTAACTGCAGGAGTATTGTTTATGGAGGCTGTGCTACTTAGGACATGTTGAAGTTGCAATGGAGAGTAGCCACACTTTAAGCAAATGCATTTATGTTTAATTGTATAATGTAATTTAGCTTCATTCCCAAATGCACCAGTTGGTGGTTAAGACAAAGAGATGACATATACAGGACGCCCGTTGGTGGTCATTCCTTTTGTGCAAAGCTCGTGCCTCCTTGAATAGCATTTGTCTGGATTACAAATATGAGAATTTGGTGGCCATTCAAATACAAATACGAGAATCTGGCAATAACGCTACAAATATGAGAATTATCTTATGGCATTTGTCTTGATTTTTGTGTGTTAGTGCGCCATATTGGGTATGTCGAATCTGGGGGCCATTCAATTACAAGTTTATTATTATTATTATTATTATTATTATTATTATTATTATTATTATTATTTTGGATGAGGAGTTAAAAATGGAAGTAACTTTTACAGGATGTTACCACCTTTTCAAATGGGAAAAACTCTGGCGTGCAAACTACTCCAAATTGTCATGCAACATCCTGTGACTCATCATATAAATATTGTAAAGATGATAGTTAAGTAGCTTAGCTTCTTCAGCCATGAATTGTGGTCCCAATTACTAGTTGCAACAAGAAGCAGGGCAAAGTGGCATTCTAGCTAATTAAGTGATTCACTTGTCCAACTCGAGCAGCTTTCAGAAGCTCATATTTCTTACAACTATAATGGAGAAAGAAAATCCATTCTCTAGGAAAAGTAGTGAAATCTGAAATAATATAATCTGGATTAGTTCGTATTGTTGGCGACTTATATTGTATTCTTGAAAGATTTTTTTTTATGAACTTGCTATCAAACTTTGAAACTCTGTAAATAATGGAGTGAAAATAAGGGCTAATGATTAAACTTTTCCAAAGCTTATTGACAATGTCTAGTAAAACCAAATAGGGATTTTCTGGTTTTACACCCACCAGTGCTGCAGTTTTGACATGTCATGAGCAACTTACTAAATACAAAGAGTTGATTGATATATCCACATCATACAAGTGCTTACATAACATAACAGTTACATAAACCAACCACATGGTTCCGAGCAAGTAAATTAGTGATGTTACAAGTACTAGATTTTGTAGTTCTGCCTACTCTAAAAGCAGCCATAATTTACAGTTGGTTCATATATCCACAGTATACAACAAAGCTTACATAACATAATTTATACATAAACCAACCACATGGTTCCTGAAAGTTTTTTGTACCAAACCAACCCAATATCTGTTTCACTTTCAACATGCATAGCTCTTTGGGGATCTTATAGATGCAACACTCGGGCCACACGAAGGCAGGCTGCAAGGCTAGCTCCATCTCAATGATCGTAGTATGATCAGACGTCCTGTCCTCCGCTGTCAACAGTTTTGAACCTCAAGTTCCCTTTTTCTCCTCTAGAGTGACATGCAGATCATAGATAAACAACAATCATGACTAACATGCACAAGAAATATAGAAATATTCAGTTCATGCTCATGTCAAAGATCAGACACCATTTGCTCCAACCCCCAATTCCAAATTTAAGTTATATTTTTAATCATGATTTTCTATAGGCACTGCTAGAGGTAGGAGATAATCACAATATTGCTTCTTTTTTTGTCTCTCCCCTCTTTTTTATTTTTAATTTCCCTTTCATTTTTGGTAAAGAAAAAGACTCGACCAAGAAATTCCATCATAGAACCGGGGACACATACTTAGTAATTTAAACAATAGATCTGGAACTTTTTTACATTGATATATTACATATGCTATATATATTATTGTCCTAATTTGATGAAGATTATTATTTTACAGGGATTGCAAGCATGAAAAATGTGCATACCACAAAGCAATTGGAACCCAAAAATAGAGTAATTACATGGTTCGTGTAACCCAAAAATCTACCAAAAAGCCCACAATTCCAGCAACCCCATAACACCCATGAAGTTCATGAACCTAACAACTAGAAAATCAAGCATCTTGAACCACTAAAACAACTAAAATTACATTCCGAGATTTTTAAGAGATTTCTTATTAGAGATCTGAAAACAACTAAAATTAATTCTCCATAAGATATGGCAGACCTGGAAGAGATTCCATGCTCTAGGAATGTAGAACATTTGCCAAAACCAGAGCCAAAAACAAAAAAAGGAGTAGGTGGTGACGAGGAAGGAGTATGTACCAAGGAATAACCAGGTGGCTAGTGGCAGGTAGGGAAGTAGCGAGTGGCGACAAGGAAGAAAGGATCCTTAGGTCTGGATGCAGAGTACCTTTTGAAGGTGAAAACCTTGACACGATGAAGAAAGGGACCCTAAGAGCATCGGCAATGGCCTAGCCATTGCCAAGTCTAAAATAGAATTCAAAAATGGTGTTTTAGCTATAATATGAACTTCTAGTTAAATTAGTCCACATTGGACTAGCTATCCCAAGTCTAAAAAATAATATAATATTATTAATCCCCAAATCAGAAATTCACTACTCACAGACATTCCCCATCATCAGTCGAAACCCAAGGATACAAAAACAACCGATCCCCCAAACAGTGAGTACCCAAAATGATAGAGTAGATACCAATCAAAACAAACCCAAAACAACCAAAATCATCACAATCCGACTCAAACGAGAAAAAAAAAAAAATCAAATAAAGCCTATACAAACCCAAACAACCAAAATCATCACAATCCGACTCAAATGAGGGAAAAAAAATCGACGGCAACAGTCGATTAAAGCCGATACAAACCCAAAAAAAAAATCATCACAGTCAGCTTTGAGGCTTGAAAGTCGGGAGGTTCCTGGTTGAAGGACGACGACAGGTTGAAGAAGACCCAAGCTTCGGAAATTGGCAGTCAGCTTTGAGGCTTGAAAGTCGGGAGGTTGCTGGTTGAAGGACGGCGACAGGTTGAAGAAGACCCAAGCTTCAGAAATTGGCATCCGGCTTTGAGGCTTGAAAGTTGGGAGGTTGCTGGTTGAAGGACGGCGACAGGTTGAAGAAGACCCAGGCTTCGGGAGAGAAAGAAAATAAAGAAGAAAAGAAAGAAGAAGAAATGGAGAGATATCTGAAATGGAAAACCGAGGGAAATGACAGGGCAGGTAGTAGAAAACAAATAAAAAAATCTTTGGACTTTGTATAGTATCTCGCCATGTCTGGCGAGGTCTTTAAATTTACTGTATCACTTATGTCAAATTTTCCATCTATGGCTAGGCCATTGCAGATCTATTGTTGCAAAATTATAGTCATTTTAAACTTACATTTGGCAATGGCGAGGCCATTGCCGATGCTCTAATTTGAAGATATATTTCTCAATAAAGAGAAACGGTGTGTTTCGGTATTCTAATTTCCCTCGTTTTGATTTTCTAATTTCCCTTCCTGCTCTATGTTTCATTCGTTTCAACATTCCAAATTCAATAAAACGAGCCGTTTCATTAAAAATCCACGTCAGACAACTGTATAGAGATTGCACGAACCGACTGCATTTAGAGTTTTTCAATTGTTTATATTTGTAGCACTACTACTTAGCAACAAATATAATTGACCTTTATCTATAATTCATTGGCATTTGCAACAAGCTAATATGCACCATAAAAAATAATTATTTGCAACAATATTTTTTGTATCAAAAACACTAGTTTCATGCAAAACTTTTTATAATTGCAGCATAAATAATGAGTTGCAAATATATATTTTTAGACCGCGTGCTTGGCCTTTTGCATAACACCAATAGTGCATTTGTGAAGATATTTATCGATGCAAATATATATTAAGTAATTGCGGTAATATATATTTGCGACCATAAAAGTAGCTTAGGAATAATATTTTTTTTAATATCAATATTTTATATTTGCGTCACAAAAATAATGATGCAAATGGATTTTTCTTCACTATTGGCTTACTTTTTTTATGTCAAAGTTTGTGAATAATGGCTGCAATATAATTCATTGCAAATTCACGACATATTTGTGACATTCACAAGTTTTGACGCCATAAACCTTTTGAGAAGTTTTAATAGTGTCCATGTTGCGTCGATTAGATTTGGATGGAAATAATTATTACCATCATTTTATGGGATTTTTGTGTCGATTTAATGGGACGCAAAAGGCCGTTTCTATTGTACGTAGCAACTATTAACAATTTAGCATGTTGTTTACAAAAAACTAGTGACTAATGGAACAGTAATATATATGGTATTGATTGTAGCGAGTTGGTGAATTAATTGAGGTACATGACACGCATGCATGTAGAGTGGCTTCATATCTTCCTACGCTACAAGAAAAACCATTTTTTGCATCCAAGATTTTTCCGTCCAACCTCAAATTGACGAGAAACGACATTATTTGTGGTGATTTCGAACTAGCCGCTAAATTTTGTCGTGAATGGTCCCATACGATAATCTGAATAGTAATTTTTTTATTGCAAAATTTTAAGTTTTTGGGTGTTTTTTTTTTAACGCACACTAAAACTTGCTACAAAAACTAGCTTTTGTAGACTTTATGTGACCAATAGGACTAGGTTTTCTTAGATGATTGCGGAAAAGACTTGATAACTACACAACATAAGTGATACAAGAGCAAGATAATGTAACCCAATATTTGCAAAACAAGAGTACTTGGATTCAGCTCAGTTTCTTTTTTCATTTTTTTTTTCTTTTTTTTTTTCTTTTAAAATTATTCAGTTGAGTTTTTAGAATCATGAATGTTTTGCACAAAACTAAGAAGTATGAGGAGAAAACTGAGAAAATAAAATCACTCCTTCACAAACGTTTTGTTGGATTAGGTGGTCGTAATTTTTTCTATTCTTGACTTTATTCCTATATATTCCTATAAACTCCAATGCATACATGATTATTCACTTCACATATTAGGAGCAACAGAAAGTAAGACACTTTTCATTCTTGAAATCTATTCCCCTTTTAAATTTATTTAGGTTTGGATTTATTTTGATTTTGAGTCCTATTCATTCTAGTGGTTCAAATGCATGCCTATCGGGTTGCTCCTCGATTTCGACTTGCGTGAGGATGGATGGAAGGTTCAAATCTGGGATTTACCCTTAGACGAAGAAGGTAATTATTGGATCTTCCTTCTTCTTATTTTACATTTTTTAAAAATGACAGGTTTTCTTTTTTCTTATAATTTTCTAAAATCTGTTGTGCCTGACAATTGGACCATTCGATGCTAACAAGTGTTTCCACTTGAATGTTCCATTTAGGCATTACTGCATTGATCCTGCCAGAGCACTTATAGGTACACTTCAATACATCCTAGTTCTACTATACACCAATTGGTGTTGGTTGATTTGCTATGTCTCCATGACGATGGGTTTGTTAGAATTGTAGTTATTGTGTTTTTTGTTTAACTTGTTTTTGAAGTGGTCTGGTCTATCCTTGACTTTTAGGCATTTATTTATTGTCTATGATAATTTGGTATTTGTTAACATGTGCTTTGATGTCCCTGCAACTTTGTAAATGAAAAACCAACCACTCTGAAGTTTGCATGACATCATGCCATGTACTAACTCAAAACAATGTCACTATAGCATGCAAATTATACTTATTTTCTATGTTATGGAAACAGATCTTTCCTTGATTTACAGTTTACAGGTTTAAAGCTGCAAGTTGAGCAATTCTAGTATTTCCTCTATTCTTGTATTTATTCTATTTTCAAGTTTACATTTTTATATTTGCATGTTGTAAGTTCAGAAATTCCTCTATTTTGTAACTATTCATTTACAGTTAATTTATCCTAGAATACAATGGAATAATTAGAGATAGTTTTCTTTCCTTTCATACTTTTGTTGGAAAATAATGACTCATATTTCAATAGAAATTTTAGTCTGATTGTCCCTCATTTTTATTGGTATATGATCCAGACAATCCTTGAGTCAATTTGTGACATTTCTATTGCTTTTATTCAAACATATGGAATTTATGTGGGCTGACTTTTGCTTACTATTCTTATTTGTTCTGCAGTTGCAATTCAATTCAAGTTTCATTTTTTAGATTGCATGAAGCATGAATCTAGTTGTATTCCTCTTCAGAGATGGACGAATCTATAGTAGCCAAGACTTGCGAACTTGCTAACCAGAGCACCAGTGACATTTTCATATGCTTCAAAAAAAAGAGAAGGAAGACCTTAATGCTTCAAAAATAGGAGCACCAAGTCGATCTTTAGCTTAAGTACTTGAGGACTGAAGAATCAAATCCTCTAATTAGCTGCACACAAAATATAATATAATTGCTTTATGCATTCTAATATAATATAATTGCTTAGAATATAAAACAAATACTTTGTGTAATTGCTTTATGGATTATAATATAATGCAAGCTGTGTAATTCTTTTGATATATTTTTGCTCACTAATACTTAATTTGCGTCCACAAATATTGCCGAACATATATATTTACCACAAACAAATTTGGTTAAAAGTCAGGGCAATGGTTATTTTGTTCTCAATTTAAATCACCGCAAATAATTATTTATGACAGCAAATTCACAACAAATAAAAATTGAGATAACAACAACAATCGTTTCATGTGATGGCTTTTTGTGGCGTTATTTTGTTTTTGAGACACTAGACTCAAGTGGCTAATAGGGCATTTTCCCTACCATTTGGAGTGTCTTTTGCGTTGAAGTTGTCCTCGTCGCAATGATATTGATTTTCATTTTGACGCAACAAACTTTTTACGAATGCTTTTTGTGACAATTTTAAGCCATACAAAAAGTTATTTTTCTTGAAGTGAAATTAGGCTTTTTACAAGGAGTTAATTTCGTTGCTACTAGTCAACTATTTTTATGCAAATTTTAACCAATTGCAACAATTTGTCATTGTTGGCCAATCGTGAAAAATGTCACTTGGGCAAGACTCAATTGTAAGGAAATGGGCAGCTATAAGATTGAGATTTGGTCGCAAATTCTTTTTACACCACAGAAAATACTCATTTGCGACCACAAATTATAAATAGTCGTCAATGTCTATTTGCAGTGGTATAATCGCTGAAAATAATAATTTCCGACCATAACGTTATATATTCTAGAGTGAATGTTGTAAAAAATTTGTGCATTCATGTTTATATGTTCGTCATGATTATGTATGTTTCTGCTCATAATGATGATGAATAGACATGCTATGAGAATCTGTGAATGATATATATGTTTTCGAAGATTCTTTCAAAAATTAAGTCTTGTTAAGTCATATTTTACGGTATGATGTACTATTTACTGAGTATTCGACTCATTTTTATTTGTTTGTTCGTTCTCTTCTATGTTTAACTATCACAAACGATGGTTGTAAGGACGTAAAGCTAGAGGATCAGGAGTAGATCTAGTGCAAGGACTTAGTTTCTTTTATGATTCTTTTTGGATAAAAGTAATGCGTGGGGTTAGTTTATGTTATATTTTTACGTTTTCAATTTTATGTTTTTAAAAATAGTTATGTTCAGTTTTATAAAAATACATAATCTGAGGTATTTCAGGATATAAATCTCTTTACTAGGCATTATATTATGTACGTTAGTAACATCTCTATCATACGGGAACGGGGTGTTACAGGAAATTAGTTTCAACAATAACTAATTATTGTAAGCTAGATGGAGTCCGCATTACATCAAGCAACTCTAACTATATTATTTTTTCTACCTCAGTCTAATGTCTAACACTTTTTTTAATAAGCAACCCAAAATTGTCATGCAGCATCTCAAACCTTGTCATTTAAACCAGATAGACTTGTATTATTAAAATATATACCTGTTGCGACCAGCTGTATGTGGCTTATATGCTGTACTGGGTCTCTTCAGTCAAAAGGAATGAACCACACTTTTCCCCCTTAACGACAACTTTATGTGTCCACAGGAAGACCATTTTCACAGCTAGACCCGCACCTAATTGATATGTATTTACTAGTCATTGACCTCTTCACAAGCTGAAATTTATTGCAAGTAACATTTAAATACATGTTACCTTCTCCTCAATTATTAGTACAATGGACTTCCTCCCAGCTGTTTGGTTAGTCCGCTGCTTCTCACGATTCGACTTGTTCTGTAGTGAAAGCGCCTGCTACATACAATACAATGGACAAGTAGTCAAAGTATTATTGAAATTGAAGCCATTAGGATAAATATGGGAGGGGGTCACTCTTGGACATGTGACCTTCCGCTCTTCTTAAAAAAAAAAAAAAAAAAAACCCACTGATCGCATAAAGTCTTCCACACCTCTGCATCCACTAAATCAGTGCCTTTTGCCAAAGCCATTTTAGGACTTCCACAGCTGGTGTACATCTTGTGCAACTTTTCGTGAAAAGAATTAAACCTCCTACGTAGTTGGTCCAACAACGTCTTGTGATGATTTAACTTCTCCTATTGTAATACAAAGTCAGCCTAAATTATTGCAAACTATTATTTGTTTACTGGTTATTAATGGCTTAGAATCATTAATAAAAAGTGATTATCCATTAGTTACTACAAAATAAATTGTTAGACATCTAAATGATACATTATAGCACCATATAATCTCTCCTATGATATCACAAGAGAGTGTATTTATTGAAATGATACATCATTATCATATATGTTGATTTTCTGTAAACATTGGCCCAAGAAAATTATAAGCGGTAAGCTATTGAATTTTTATGGGCATTATTGTTACTTCTAACATCAATCCAAATTATTATTTTTTCAGCTTTTCCCATACAAGTGTCTCTTCCACTAAGCATGTATCAACAAAATAGATTGTTTCCAAGTCACTTCATGCATTAGACAAGGCTTAATCATCTTGCTGGGCACATAATTAGGTCCACACTACGTCCATGATGCAAAGTATGAGCATCATATGTAATTTCCATATTATAGATCTTGCACATCATAATCTGAATAGGACAAGAGAAGGGGAGGGTTTAAGAGCTGGCTTATCATAAAGCCATGTTATTAAAAATATCATACCATTGGGTTGTGAGGAAGAGTACATTTTCCCAAAAAGATGGATAAAATTCCTCCTTAGTCGATATCAGAAAGCACAAAGCAAGAGAATGAAGAAGATGTTCAAAGCATTTGCTTGCATTTACATGTATGCTTCATGAAGAAAGAACATGTAAATGAGTCATCCAATGAAACAGTCTACTAGGGAGAAACATAACACAGTTCACGGCACAAGCTAAGCACAGCACCAACCAAACATAGCAAACACGGCAAACACAGCAAACACAGCAACATTGGGACAAGTTTCATGGACATAAAGGAATGAAAAAATTGATTTTGCCTACTGCAATTGCATCCCAATAGTACCAACACCTAGTATTACTACAAGCAAAATGGTCTACCAAACATAAATCACAGATGAAAATCTATATATAGACAGATGAAAAAATAGCTAGGGTTAGGCCATTACAGAGTGAGGGATAGAGTGAGAGGGGTTTTATAGAGAGACGAAACCATGGTTAATATAGGGCGGATGGGGGCAGCAAAGGAAGTCCTCTGTTTCTGCAAAAAATGAAAATTGCTAGGGTTAAGGCATTACATGTAGAGAGGGATAAAGAGTCAAGCGGGATAGAGAGAGGGGAGCCAATATACCGGCTGGTGATGGTGAAACCAGGTGATGGTAGAGGAGACAATGCACAGCGAGCTCGGTGTCTGTGACGATGGGAAAAGTCTCAAAATCAGCCTGTGGAAGAGGTTTCACAACGGTGTCAATGCTCAATACCCATTGAAGAAACTGTATAAACAACAGTATTTAATGTCAAATTGAAGTAAAAACATATTCAGGCACAAAACTATTTAAAGAAAGCAGATGGAAATGATTTGTAAAATATTATCAATCACCAAGCAAAAAGAAATGCTAAAAGCTGCATACTTCAAGCAGCTAGCCCCTGCATACTTCATATGATAAAAAGACATCTACTTTTAGCAGCGGCAAGCAAGTAATCAATAGTCTATGAATTCCGTAACCAAAGATACCCATTTTCAAGCAAAGATACGCAAGGTATCATTTCAAAAATCAATCAATTCCCATAGAAATTTAAGCACGCACAGATCAAATCTAAATTTAGTTTCGACAAAATTTTCAAAGACAAGATTGCATTAATTATCTATAAAGGAAATTCAAGAGAAAGTGTAAATTTTTGTTTTACCTTGAGGTTCTTCATAGTGCTAGAAAGGCAGCTATACCTTGAAATCCTTGCTACCCCACCGCATGCATAATTTTTTCCAAACGTCTGCATCCACCAGATCAGTGCCTTTTGCTAAAGCTATCTTACTGCAATTATGCTTGTTTGGCGCAGACTGCTTTTCCTGGGTATCACCAACACTTGTGTTCAAGTGTTTATCAGACATAAATTGGACCCATAAATGAAACAAAATGTCTCAAGTAGAATCTAAAAATATATGACAATGTTGCTAAATAATGACACCCGTGTAAAACCTGCAAGAAGAGATGAAGTTTTATTCCGTGAACCCAGAAGAAAAAATGAGGTTTTCATCCTTACAGGTACAAATCCTAATGATAATAGGGGTAGGGTGAGAGAAATCGAGAGAGGGGGTTTGCGAGACAGAGCTTTGTCACGGAAGAACCATATTGGAATACCTTGTTTTGCAGCTGCGCGATTGTGGGGCAGAGTCGATCTCAGATGAAGTGAAGAATGAAGGACTGAGCGGCAAGATTTGTTGCTGTGATGAAAAAGAGACATAGAGTGAGGACGATAGGGTAAAACCATTACACAGAGAGAGAGAGAGAGAGTGTGTGTGTGTGTGTAACACTGCTGTAATAAAATAGATGGAAATGTAGAAACGGATAAGGAAATAGCAATGCTTTCTTCGAGGGAAAGCGCCTCCAGAATCAAGAGATAAGAAATAGGGTTTTTGGATAGATGTTTGATGCCATTTTCGTTCCAAGTACCCAACATAAAAGGGACTCTATACTGGGCCACAGGGGCCTTACATATGGACTCCAAAAGAAATAACCAGACTCAGCCGCATGGCCTTTTTACACAGACTCAACAAGTAAATCAAAAACAATAACATAAAAGGCCATCAACACCCAGCCCACGCTGGCCTGCGTCAGACCATAACAAAACTAAATTCCATGTACTAGACAACCCATAACAGAGCTAAAGCCCATGTACAAGACAACCAGGTTCATCAGAAATGCCCATGTACTTCCTTCTGAACTCAACACCGAACACACTTCACTTCTTCTACTCTTCTTCTGTCAGCGTTAGTCTTCTTAAGGTAGGGTTCCACTTCCATTTTTCTGCTGCCATTTTTCTCCACCGTGTGCTCCTCTTGCCTAGCCAGAGTCGTTACACGTCCTTCCTATTCAAAACACCTTTCCCACAAGGTAGAAGAAGTCCTCCTTGAGTTTTGAGTAGCCCTCCCATGTCACGTTGGCCACTGCCTGACCTTGCCACTGAACTAAAAGCTCTGCCAAAGCCTGATTTCCAGCTTTTACCATGTGTCTGTTTAGGATCTGTATGGGCTCTGGCCGAATCAGCTCTTCCTCATCTACGGGTGGTAGTGTGGGAAGTGCTGTTACCATGGATCCCAGCTTCCATTTGAGTTGGGAGACGTGGAAGGTGGAGTGGATCCATGAAGTGGTGGGAAGGCTGAGCTTATAAGCCATATGTCCGATCTTCTGAATGATACGGAATGGACCGAAGAAATGGGGGGATAGCTTGAGGTTACGCTGCTGTTCACTGTGCTCTGTCTATAGGGCTGTAGCCGCAGGTATACCTCATCTCTCTTACTGAATTGTTGCTCCTCACGCCCAAGATCTGAGTATTTTTTCATTCTATTCTGTGCACTGAGTAGATTTTGTTTGAGCACCTTTGAGATCTGGTCTCGTGTCCTTAGAGTAGTGTCTACGGCTTCATGGTGTGTTGTTCCTGGCACGTAATCTAGTAGCCTAGGTGGTGGTTGGCCGTAGAGGACCTCGTAAGGAGTCATCTGTGTGGAGGAGTGCTGAGTGGAATTGTACCCCCACTCAGCTAGGGGAATCCACCTCGCCCAATCCTTGGGCCTATCAGCACTGAAACATCAGAGATAATTCTCCAAGGTTTTGTTCACTGCCTCTGTTTGACCGTCCATTTGTGGGTGGTATGCCGTGCTCATAGAGAGTTGAACCTCCTGCAAAGAAAAGATTTCTTGCCAGAATTGGCTTGTAAAAGTGCTGTCACAGTTAGAAATAATGGACTGTGGTAGCCCGTGGAGTTTGAAAATTAATGTAAAAAATAGATTAGCAATATCCCTAGCTGTATAGGGATGCTTAATAGGAACAAAATGGTTGTATTTGGTCAGCCTATCGACCACTACCCACAAGGCGTTAAACCCCTGGGAGTTGGGTAACCCTTCTATGAAATCCATGGTTATGTGGGCCTATGGTTGTGTTGGCATGGGTAATGGTTGTAAGAGCCCACTTGGCAGGGTGTTGTCAACCTTAACCCGTTGACACAAATCACAATTTTGGATAAAAGGCCTTGACAAGGGCTGCTATGCAACAATTCTAGCAGTTTATTCTTGAAACCCTCGTGTTTGGGAACGTACAATCTGCCCTTGTATAGCAGGAGGCCCTCCCTCACGGTGTATTTAGGGCCTAGCTTACCTTCTGAGAGTAGTTTTACAAGATTCTGTATCTGTGCATCCCCTCCACAAGCTGACTTTAATTCTTCTAGCCATTGCACATTAGGGAATGAAATGAGCATTAATTCCGCTATCCCATCCATCTCCTTCCTTGAAGAGTATGAACATAATACTTACCTGGACTTCATGCCATACTCATTCCATGTAGTTCATTCATGTGCGTGTCAGATGGCAAGCTACGTGCATACACATAACCTTACGTCATCATCTATCTAATGCATAAGCAACTATACTAAAAATAGAACTACGCTTCACTTAGAACACTTTCTGTCCTTCCTTGGGTTGTAACGTGCCATTTACTATACTAAAACCTTTAGGGTCTTATTCCTTAAAGTGAACCTTCGTAATTCACCTTAGGGTTAAGACACTAAGACCTCTGTCTCATTCTTCTATTTTCACATTCCTATGCATGATTCCGACCAATAGAGTTATGTGTTCCAACCTTAGACTATATACTCGTCACTACCTTTATGCATCCTACCCCATACTCAATCATTATTCCCAACTAGGCAGGCTACATGACTTTAAGCTAACTCTGGGGCTAAATCACCATGTAACTATGCTAAAGACAGATTACCCATTACATATGGTAAACCTATCTGGTACACGTGTCTCACCAGATGCACATGTACCTTATCCCCTTTATCACCTAAAATCAACTTATAGTCTAATGAATGCCCGCTTGTATAAATAAGCTCTATACACTGATACCAACTTGTTCAGACCCGGTCAATAGGACTCTTCCTACTTCTCAGCCCTGTACAAGTTCATCCCAACACTTGACAAGAGGACTGCATCCATATATGCATATCTGTCACATCAAGCAGCTCGAGACGCCCGTCATGTTTCTGTTGCACTCTCTGATACCTTTTCACCACTTCCATATACGCTCGGTCATAAGTCAACCACAATGTGATACCCATCACCTTGGACTGGAGTCCACATCACCACTGCTTCTAGACACTGTTACATAGTTCCCGACACTGCTCACACACTCTACCCTTCTCAGCCATGCTATCCAACCCTTCGTGACACATTGTCCAGTGTACCACAACATAGCACAGAGTATACTCACGTGAACTCTCTGCCACACGCTACACGGTGCTTCGTTACACAACATGGAGTATGCACCATGCGTACTCCCTTCGCTACATCACTTATTACCACGACACACATCACACGGTGCGTCGCTACACGACACAAAACACATGCCACGTATACTCCCCTTCACACAGTATGCTGCATCATAACTACAGCACACCTCACACCCATACTCACAGCATAGTCCACAATACTACACAATTATGCCTAACACTTCGTTACACAGTCACACTTCACTTCACAACTACATAGCAAAATCCACAATTACTAATAGCACAGTCCACAACCTATCAACTAACTAACATATATACATAAATAACGAGAGATAGAAGGTTATACCATCGACGGGATAACTCGTGCTTCGTTCGCTGCCCATCACGATCAAGGCATTGGAGGAGTTGTGTGTGGCGATTAACACGGCGTACGGTGGCTGTCCACCACATAAAGTGGTAGTTTGGGCTTGAGAATAGCTAAGCGTGGTCTTGGAAAGGCTCAAAGTGGCCTCGTGGTGGTCTGAGGTGGCGGAGCACAGCGACATCACACCGTGAATAGTGCATCCGAGAGAGAGTGAGGGTGCTTGAGGTGGAGGAAGGCTATGGAACTTCGTGGGAAGCTAGGGAGAGGTAGAGGAAGGTGTAGTGGAGATGTGGTGGCGAGGTGATGGGTGGACGGTGGCTCACGATGATGGATCGACCATAAATGGAGCAACCCATGCCTTGGAGAGTGAGGGAGAGTGAAAGCTGTGTATAGCTCCTTTAGGCATGAAAATGGTTGGGGAAGGTTGTGGTGGTGAGAGGAACAAGATGGTAGTGGTGAGATTCCATGGGTAGCAGTGCACAGTGGTGCAACCGAAAACCCTCCCCCAACTACATATGACATTGTCCTCAATGTTAAATAAATGAATGTTCGATGACGTATGCTATACATGCATGAATTAAAGCAAGATAAACATTGCAGAACATATATTGAAATGAAAATGATTAAATAGAGAGGAAAGAAGTCACCTGAAATACTCGATTGCACACAGGGAGTAGATTTTTGTCAAAGTTAGAAGATACAAAAGAACAAAAGAAAGAAAAATAAAACAAACAAATATGGTATATACAATGAGAAATCAGAAATTAATTCTAATAAGCAGAATCCTCCAGAATAGTAGACTCAACCTCTGAAGTAAAATCACTCAAAAATAGTTTCAATCTTTGTTCATTAACTTTAAAAACATTACCATTCTCTGGGTTTTCTATCTCATTAGCCCCAAAAGGATAAACAGTTTTTACAACAAATGGACCAATCCATCGGGATTTAAGTTTGCCAGGAAATAAATAGAGTCTTGAATTATACAACAAAACTTTTTGAGAAGGCTCAAAAGACTTTCGAAAAATGTTTTTATCATGAAAAATCTTCATTCTCTCATTGGAAACACGAGAGTTTTCGTAAGTTTCATTCCTGCTTTCTCTAAGCTGAAACTTACCAAGGGAGCAAGCTTTATCCACATCAAAATTAAATTGCTTAATTGCCCAATAAGTTTTGTATTCCAATTCTACAGTCAAGTGACACGCTTTTCCAAAAATGCATCTATATGGGGACATACCAATCGGGGTTTTAAAAGTAGTACGGTATGCCCAAAGTACGTCGCTTAGTCGTAAAGACCAATCTTTATGACTTGGGATAACCGTTTTTTCCAAAACAATTTTGATCTCCCGATTGGATATCTCAAGTTGGCCACTTGTTTGTGGGTGATAAAGGGTAGCAACCTTATTAGTAATACCATATTTTTGCATTAAGGTTTCGAAAGACTTATTTAAAAAATGTTTACCCCTATCACTGATAATGGCTCGAGGTGTTCCAAATCTTGATAAAGTATTTTTTTTCAAAAATCTCAGCACAACTTTGTGATCATTGTTCTTGCATGGAATGGCTTCGATCCATGTAGACACATAATCAACAGCTACCAAAATGTAGAGATTGCCAAAAGAAACTGGGAAGGGTCCCATGATATCAATGCCCCAACAATCAAATATTTTAACAATCGAAATTAGGTTTAATGGCATCATATTTCGGCTGGTAATCCCTCCCAATTTTTGACAATGTTCACAAGTTTTACAAAATTCATGGGTGTCCTTGAAAAGGGTAGACTAATAGAAACCACATTATAAAATTTTAAAAGCTGATTTATTTCCAGAAAAATGACCACCACATGCCCCAGAGTGACAAAAAGGCATCACACTTTAAAATTCACTATCAGGAACACATCGCCTAATTATTTGATCCGGGCAATATTTAAACAAATATGGATCATCTTAAAAGAATTTTTTTACCTCTACAAAAAATTTCTACTTGTCTTGTTGAGTCCAAATGTGAGGAATTTCACCTATAGCAAGAAAATTAAGAATGTCAGCATACCAGACAATTGAGATATACCAAAAAGTTGCTTATCTAAGAATGTGTCTCTAATAGGAACTGTTTTTTATGGAATATGAAAGAACAAGTCTAGATAGATGATCAACAACAACATTCTCAACTTTTTTTTTTTTTTAATCTATAATTATCAAGTCAAGTTCTTGCAACAAAAGGATCCATATAAGCAACTTGGGCTTTGCATCTTTTTTTGCTAAAAGGTATTTTAGTTCAGCATGATCAGTAAAAATGACAATTTGAGACCCAATCAAATAAGAATGAAATTTGTAAAGTACAAAAATTACTGCAATTAGCTTTTTTTTTTTTAGTTGTTGAATAATTTATTTGAGCACTATTTAAAATTTTATTTGCATAATAAATCACACAAGGTTTTTTGTCCTTACGTTGGCCCAACACAGCTCAAACAGTATAATCACTAGCATCACACATAATTTCAAATGGTAAATTACAATCAGGTGATTGCATAATTGGGGCTGAAATCAACATATATTTTAGCTTTATAAAAGCTAACTCATAATCATCAGTCTATACAAAAGAATTTTTCTTTGACAATAAATTGTACGAAGGTCTAGAAATTGTACTGAAGTCTTTAATAAATCTCCCATAAAAACCTGCATGACCTAGAAAAAATCTGATATCCCTAATGTTCTTTGGGATGGGCAAATTAGAAATTAATTCAATCTTGGCCTTGTCCACCTTAATATCTTGAGAAGAGACAATGTGACCAAGGACAATCCCTTGAGTGACCATAAAATAACATTTTTTTCAATTTAAAATCAAATTCTTTTCTTTACATCTAATCAGCACTTTTTCCAAATGAGTCAAACATTTATCAAATAAATCACCAAAAATAGAAAAATCATCCATGAATATTTCAACAAAACGCTTTACCATGTCACTGAATATGCTCATCATGCATCTTTGAAATGTAGCAGGAGCATTACAAAGTCTGAATGGCATCATTCGATATGCAAAGGTACCAAATGGACATGTAAAAGTGGTCTTTTCTTGGTCTATAGTAGCAATCTCAATTTGGTTATATCCAGAATAACCATCTAGGAAGCAATAAAATTTATGGCCCGCTACATGTTCAATGATTTAATCCATGAATGACAGTGAAAAATGATCATTCCTAGTGACATAATTTAGTTTTTTGTAATCAATACACATACGCCAACCAATAGTAACTCTAGTTAGGATCAATTCATTATCAACATTCTTAACTATAGTTGCACCAAATTTTTTAGGTACCACTTGTATAGGATCAACCCATTCGCTGTCAGAATAGGGTAAATGATTCCTACATCCAGAAGTTTTAACACCTCTGCTCTGACAACCTCTTTCATGTTGGGGTTCAGTCTACGCTGCATCTCTCTAGAAGGCTTAGCATTGTCCTCTAGACATATCCTGTGAGTACCAATTAAAGAACTAATATCTTTAATATCAATTATGGTCCATCATGTTGCCTTTTTGTGTTCAATGAGAACACCAATTAATTTTTTCTTCTAAATTTCATCCAATTTTGATGAAATGACTGCTGGCAATATCTTTACTTGGCCTAAAAAATCATATTTGAGATCAGTAGGTAGAGGTTTCAAGTTGAGTTTTGGTGTTTGCACACTTGAAGGGAGGGGCATGACATCAAGAGGTGGCAATTCCTCAAAACATGCCCTCCATTTATCAGTATCCATTATAGGAGTAGATTCAAGCAAAAAATTTATAAATGCAAGCATAGAACCATCATCAAAATTTTTACTATGGACCAAACGCACCTCAAGAGTGTCAGAAAAAATTGACAAATCAAATTTATTTTGAACAAGAGTTTGGATCAAATTTACTTCATACACATCATCATCATCGGCAGGTTGTTTACAAATATTAAAAATATTCAACTCCAAAGTCATGTTGCCAAAAGAATTATCATCACACCACTTCTATAATTTATTAAAGCATTTGAGGTTGCAAGGAATGACCTACCCAAAATTATAGGAATTTGAGTGCAAACATAAAAAACAGGTTCAGTGTCTAAAACAATGAAATCCACTGGGAAATAAAATTGCCTACTTACACTAACACATCCTCAACTATCCCTCTAGGTATTTTTATTGAACGGTCAGCAAGTTGGAGTGTTACCTTGGTGGGTTTAAATTCACCAAGACCCAATTGCTCCTATACCAAGTAAGGTAGGAGGTTAATATTAGTACCAAGGTCAAGTAAAACTTTGTCAATTTTAAAATTTTCAATCACACAAGAAATTGTTGGACAACCTGGATCTTTATACTTTGGAGAAGAATTATTTTGAAGGATGGCGCTTACTTGTTCTTTGATAAAAGCCTTCTTTTGCATTTTCATTGTACGCTTCACTGTACACAAATTTTTCAAAAATTTAGCATAAGATGGAATCTGTTTAATCGCATCTAACAAAGGAATGTTAATTTTCACTTGTTTGAAAATCTCAAGAATATCAGCATTTTGAACCAATTTGTGAGAATGTTGCAACCTTTGGAGAAAAATGGTAGGTATTGGGGCTTTCACAAGCATATCTAACTCAACCTTGTCAATTTCATTATTACTCTTGAAATTTGAAGAATTGTTGATTTCACCAAATTTTATTGAAACACATTTATCAATTATTTTTCCATTGTGTAAAGTTGTGATGGACTTGACATGTTCAAATTTTGAATCAAAAGAATTTGAATTTTTTATCTCAAATTTTCCTTTTGGATTCGGTTGACGTTAAGCTGAAAACTTACCCTTTTTTTGAGCATGCAATGCGGATATCAAGTCGCTAATAGAACTTCTCATCTCATTAATGGCCTGCATTTTCTGAGTGTTAATATTGGCTTGTCTCAGCATAAAAGTTTGTAATGTCTCCTCAAGGGTTTTCTTATGTGGAGACACATAAAGAGTAGAAGAAGAAGACTTTTGAGAATTTTGATTTGATTTGGAATTGTTCTTCCAACTAAAGTTGGAGTGATTTCTCCATCCAGGATGATATGTTTTCGAATAAGAGGAAGAAAATGGTCTCCTATAAGAATTTATGGCATTTTTTTGTTTGTGCAACACCTCTTTAAAAGTGAGAATTGTTAAACAATCTTGAGTTAGGTGTCCACTAATCTCACATATGCCACAATTCTCTTCTTCTTTTTCAATAGCCTTAGCCAAATTTATCTTCCTAAGTTCCATGATCTCGACTTTTCTTGTCAAACTTGTTATTCTAGCATTCACATCATCATTTCTTTTAAGGACATACATACCCTATTGAGACATCGCATTGAGTTTGGTCTTATTTGACCAATCAGAACGATTTATGTTGTCCAAAAATTGGGTATTTTCTCCTAATTGGTCAAAAGAGTCCCCAGCATCATCAGGATCTTTCTTTAAAAATCTACCATTACACATTATTTCTATAAGCTGGCACATTTGAGATGTTAAACTTTCATAAAAAAAACTAATGGTGCGCCAAATTTCATAGCCATGATGTGGGCAAGTTAACAATAATTCTTTAAAATGCTCCCCACACTGAAAAAATGTTTCATGTTCCTTTTGAGAAAAACTCATATGTTTCTGCGAAGAGTGTTGGTCCTGTGAGTAGGAAAAAACTTTTCAAAAATTCTCTTTGCTTTTCTTGCCATGTACTAATAGATCTTGGTATTAAGGGATTTAACTAACTTTTATATTTCTCTTTTAAAGAGAATGGAAACAACTTCAATCTAGCAATATCATCATTGATAGTTTGGTTTTGTAAAGTTGTACAAACTTTTTCAAATTCTTTTAAATGTAAATAAGGACTTTC
Source organism: Carya illinoinensis (assembly GCF_018687715.1). Classification (NCBI taxonomy): domain Eukaryota; kingdom Viridiplantae; phylum Streptophyta; class Magnoliopsida; order Fagales; family Juglandaceae; genus Carya; species Carya illinoinensis. Next base: position 27,517,298 of record NC_056759.1, read on the forward strand.
TGAATCTAAGCCATGAAACTTGAGAAGTAATTGAATTACTTCCGGTTTTAAATCAAAATTCCTCATATTTGTAGGAAAAATCATGCAAGATGGAGTACTTGTCATTGTTGGCTGCAAATACTCATGCAAAGTTTTCTCATTGGTGAATTATTTTGTGCCTCCTCATTTTTGAGTTCATCATGAACACTATGATTGTCAATCATAGTATTAAAATGAGAATTTTGGAATCACCAGACAACCTATCAACTAATTCTTTTAAAACAATTTCTCTTTCCTCAATCTACCAGACTGATCCCGTTCCCACGAGATCATTCATCATAGAGGTTCAAGCACATTCAAAAAGACTAAAAGATATGGACAAGTCTCAAAATTAATTAATGTGTGTACCAGCTAAAGTCTTCTATTATAAAAACTAAATGCAAAACAAGCAAGAAAATAAAAAATAAAAATGGAACAAGATTACCAAATGATATAAATATGAAGGCAATGCTACTTGATTCCTTTCCTAACAAAACAACCAAAATCGTACCTGTAAAAATAAGAGAAAGTTAGCAAAAGATTACTAAATTTATTTTCTTTTTCTTAAAAAAAATCTTATCACATGTTGTAATCCCCAACAATGGCACTAAAAACTTGTTGCGCTTAAACTTTGACTCAAACTAGTGAACCAAAAATTTAGTATAGTTCTACCTGCAAGTATACAGGTGTTGTAATACCTAACAGGGTCGAATCCACAGGGATTAATTTATGTGATGATGAAAATAAACTCTAACAAATAAAATAAATTATTAAAATGAACGTACAATCAAGTAGACAAGAAAATTACTGAGATTGAGATTTTGAAAGTAATAGAATAAAAATAAAATGACAAAATAAATCAATATGGAGAATGACTAAGGTTTTGAAGATCTGTCTAATAATTTAAAATATTGTTTTCCATTGATTTATTTCAATTAAATTAGAATAATGATTCTGTTTAATTAGATGATTTAGCATTTGAAGTCAAGAATAATGATTTAAAATATTGTTTTCGATTGATTTACTTCAATTAAATTAGAATAATGATTCTGTTTAATTAGATGATTTAGCATTTGAAGTCAAGAAAAATAGTCATTAATAATTAAGTATGAACAATTGATGGATAAAATATTCACAAATTCAGTTGAAGATCACTGAAATTTTTTCAAGCATTTACTGTATTTAAAAATTATAATGAATTAAGAAAAATATATAGATAATCAAAATATCTAATAATAAAACCATTCAATCGACCAAACTCTTAATATAAATTTTATCGATGATCGGAAACAATATATAAATTATTAGACTTCACCTCTAACCTTAGTACGAAAGGTTAACTAACCCTTTTATCAAAAGAGCCATGGAAATCAAATGAATATCTTCCATGATAAAATTAAAATAAAACATACAATAATAATGAAAAACAATCTAGACAAGAGAACAAAAGTGGAAGAAAAATATAGTCCAAAAAACTCCCCTGCGTCTCGCTCAAACGAAAAAAGAATAAAACTCTCCGTCAAAGCCGTTCACGTTCCAGCTTGTGTCTTCCTCTTTCTTTCTCCTTTTTCTTTTTCTTCTTCTTTTTCTTTGTTTGTTTGTTTTTTTTTTTTTTTAACTACCAAAAACCAGCCTCTCCCTGGCTTCCGTCTCCCCAAGAAACAATGAAAAAATTCCAACTCCTCATGACCCGAACGAAACCAGTCTCTTGCTGCGTCCCTTCACCACTTGTTTATTTTCCAGCTCTTCACGTCTCCGTTCAGTTGAAATCCACAAAAGAAAAGAAAAACAAAAAATCTCTTGCAACTTTCCTCCCCTCTTCCATTCGTCTCTCGCCCAGACCAAAAAATCTCCACTGGTTCTCTGTTTTTTCTCTCAAAACAGATCACTCAGCCAGCTCTTGGTTTCGTCTCTCCTTTAGAATAAAAATGCTCATCCGTTCTCCTCTCTCGCCTGAACGGAAAAGAAGAAGCACAAAAATAAAAACTCCTCCTTTCCCCCTTCACGTTACCTCTCTCCCTTGAAACTCAGACCAGCTGCTGCATGTATTGCTCAACCCCAAAAAAGAAAAATATCCAGCTGTCTCTTCGTGTTACCGTTTTGCCTCCTGGTTCTTTCCGTCCAACCCACCAGTCCATTGGGTCTGCCCAAAAAGCTAATCTGCATTTTTCCCATTTGGTTCATCTAGCGTCCTAGTCTTTCCTTTCTCTTTTCCTCCAAAAAAAAAAAAAATGCCGCTGCAGTTACCCGTTCTAGTTGTTGCCGTTTGCTACCTGCGCTGCTTCAAAGAGATTGCCACGTGACTTCTTTTCTTTTACTTAATGCATGGGTCCACATGATATCAATTCTCTTCTTCGTGGTCTTCAATTGGTGGTCCCATTTGATTTTTGTCCATGTGCTTTTCTCAATCTTCCAAGTCTTCCATGTTCCCACAATTAAAAATCGTCCAAAATAATAAACATGTCTCCCAGGTTTCTTTGGTTTTAAAATGAAGAGATGTCATCCATGCTGCGTACACAGCTTCCGTATGCGTCTGCAGGAATCATTTTCATCGGGAAGGCTGTAAAGTAAAGTTTTGAAATTCGTTCTGGAGACCATCGATTGAGATACTGAAATGAAATATTTTGATATCGGTATATTTTGATGTACTGTTTCGGGATTAATTATATATTATATATGAATATTTATATGTATATATAAACTAACAATTAATAAAATAAATATATATATATGTAAGTGTGTATCATGTATATGTATATATATAGAAGAATTAAAGGTTTATAAAATGAATATATATTAAAAAAAATCATAAACTTGAGTTGAGACACAAAAATAAAGGAAAAAATTAAAGAATAGACAGATTATTAAAAATAATAATACTTTTAGTGCATGGAAATGGATATTTGAATTCTAAAAGTACAATTTTATCCATTATTTTTCAACTTATTTACAAGAGAGTCATTTTTTTAATTTGAATTTTAATTTCGGACCGAAATTACTATTCCGGCCGGAATTAACCGAAAAGGCCGGAATTTGACTGGAACGGCTGGAATTTGACCCGGAACGGAATAGACACCTACCCCATTCCGGTCACTGTCCCGGCACGAAATATTCCGGCCATTCCGGCCGAAACGGAACGGTTTTAAAACATTGCTGTAAAGATAAAGAACGACTCAATATTTTAAGCACATAAACACAGAAAGAAAATAACAAGTAAAGAAATATCAAATTAAAAGAAAAAAATAAAATAAAATATCACAAATATATTGTGCATGTGAGAAAATATTACCCAATTAAATCACAGTTTATAACATTGAGTATAAATCATGATATTAATAAATTTAAATCAAAACTCAAATTTATACCTATTAACCATTTTTTATCTAAAACTAATAATAATATCATGAAATGATTAAAATGTATTGGTTCTAAACATATGAAATATGTAATATGTGCGTATATGTGCGTAGTGCAACCGAATATGTGCGTGCGTAGAGACCCATCGGAGAAAGTGAGAGATAGGGGGAAAGGAGACTATGGATAAGAAGTCCATGATGTGGTGAAGCCATTGGTGGTGCTCAGTGGCCGTTTTGGCCGTATATGGCGGCTCTAGGAGGAGGAAATGGGTTTTTACCCATTTTAGCTAGAGAGGCCGTGGGATGAGAGAGAGAGACAGCATGGGGCTTACCGGTGTGAGGGAAGTCACCGACGGGGTGGTGGAGCTATGGTGGTGGCATAGTGAAGCTGGGCATGGCGACAAGGGGCTGAGCTGGGAGGAGGAAGGAGTTGCACAGTGAGGAAGAGAGGGATGTGTATCAGGCTGCAAGAGAGAGAGAGAGAGAGAGAGAGAGAGAGAGAGAGAGAGAGAGAGAGAGAGAGGGAAAAGAGAGAAGTAAGGAGAAAAAGAGGGGCTTGGGTATTTAATCTAAGTCCTTCGTTTTGAGATCTTCAAAACGATCTAACGATGAGTTTAAACATTGATTTGAAAACACGTAAGTATTTTATTTAAATTAAAGTTTAAAATAAAACACTGAAAGGAAATAAGATAGAATATTATGTTATAAACTAAAGTTTATAAAATAATATTCTTTCATCATTATTTAAAATGATGAAGTACTGTTAATTACTCAAAGAGAATAAAATCATTTAAATTAATTTAGAGTTTTTAACGTAAAGTTAAATATCTTTATATAGGCTTACTGACTATGGTGTCACAGTGCGAAGAGGGGTGGTGGTTTGATAGAGACAATGAGTTTGCGATTTTGTGCATAGAGAAGAAAGAAATATAGAGAATCTTAGGGTCACAGAGTGAGTGAAGACGTGCTCAGGATGTGAGGATGGTGGCACTCATAGTGGAGAGAGAACGCCTGAGGGAGGGAGAGAACGAGAGTGAGTGAGAGAAGCAAAACACCAGGATATAAAATGAGAGGGAGGAACCAAGACATACCTTGGTGGTGTGGTGTGCTATGCTCTATCTCCAACGACCTTCGCTAGTCACCAAGGCGATCATAATTCTAGAAGGGAATATGCCGAACAAAGGGTTAGAGAGAGAGAGAGAGGTGGAAAACTTACTGGCATCGAAGACCACAAGCCGGAGGTGACAACGCTATTGTTCCACAATGAGTGAAGGTTCATAGGAGTGAAAGAGAGTTCAAGCTACAACACAAATAGGAAAATGAGAGATACAGATGAAGAGAGAAAGAGACAAAAGATGAAAGAGGACTTACCAGCAAGGCGGTGGAGCATGGCCATGGTGCAGTGGGTGGGGTGACTTGTTATGTAGCAAACAATCATGGGGTAGAGGGAGAGTCAATGGAGATAGGGAAAGAGGGAGATGGAGAGTCAGCTGTGCAACATGAACCCAAGAAAATAATGTGGGGTCTAGGTGTAGTGATGAAGTTGCATGGTGATGCCCTGGTGTGGAGTACGTTTACAAGTGCATGTGTGTTTAGGGAGAGGGGGGCCAGCTGAGAGGCGAGTGAGAGATAGATAGAGGAAGTAAAGAGAGAGACAATGGGTGCTAGGGAATAAGAAGACGTTAGGGGAGAAGGAAAAGAAAATTGTTTTTAGGGTTTTATCATATCAAAGTCGTTTTAATCCCTTCTTTTTTCTTTGCAGGCTAGGCTTTGATTTTAGAAAAGAATCTTGGGTACATGTTGGGTGATTACAATATAGCTTATAAATTGATGTGATTACATGTGATACGCTATATTTACCTTATAAGGAAAAAAAAAGTTTTATAATCTAATATAGCACATCAAACCATATTAGTTTGCGAGTTTATTTTTGTGACACACTTTTAATAACCAAATAGGTGACATATTGTAAATAGGTCATGAAGGAATAATTTTTCATCCAGACAACTATCTTTGTCTTGGGTGATTGCTACTTGGGTTTGATTTTTGAATGATATTCAAGAAAAGAGTATTGTAGAAACCAACTTTTACTCAAGGACAAAATTATAAAGGAATAACTAGAATCACACCGAAATAAACTTCGTATAGGAGTCTACAAAGAAACGATCAAATTGTTTGAGATACACAAATTCAGAGACAGGTAAATTCCTGTGTGAACCTCTATGCTAACAAGCAAATTAACCTTCATTATTAGGAAACCATCATTACATTCATGTGTAAACTAAAGGAAGTGAAAACCATCACAACCTTATTAGTTATTGTGCATAAAATGCTTCATACATTGTATTGGTATGCAAAGCAACTAAGTATATTTCTCACATCGTATTATTCTATGAAAAGCTCAGATTTGGACAACCTTGGAGTTGGAATTGCAATTGTTGGATTCTTCTTCTTAGTAACGACACCGAAAGTGTCTGAAACATCAATCTCTAAACCTTGTGGCAATTTCCATTTGAAGGAGTGCAAGATTGAAGCCATTATGTATTTGAGTGTCTTCTCCCCTAGTGTAATACCCGCGCATATTCTTCTCCCTGACCCAAATGGAAAATACTTAAAATTGTTGCCCGAATAATCTAATCTAGCATAACCATCATTTAGAAACCTATCGGGTTTAAATTCCAATGGATTGTCCCAATACTTTGGGTCCCTTTGAATAGCCCAAACATTTATGAAAATCCTTGAACCTTGGGGTACATGGTACCCTCCAATGATGCTAGATTTGCTTGGAGTACGAGGTACCAGGAAAGGAAGAGGTGGGTGCAGACGAAACGTCTCTTTAATTACAGCATCTAAATAATGTAATTTGGGCAAATGGGATTCTTCGACTAAGTTATCCATCCCCACAATTTCTGTTAATTCTTCATGAACTTTTCTCATTATCTCTGAATGTTTCATCAGCCTTGCCATTACCCATTCTGACATGGTCGTTGTAGTGTCAGATCCAGCCACCACTATGTCCTATTTAAACATGAGTAAAGTGATCAACTAAATTGAAAATTAAAAAACAAAAATAAAAACAAAATAAAATTTGATTGATGTCTACGAATTAGCTAAAGATATTAATGGACAACTAAACCACTTCAGTTCGACTCTAAAGTAATGAGACATAAAAGTAGAAAAGTGGACACATACATACCACAAGCACAGCCTTGAGTTGGGTCATGCTAATCGAATTTGCACCGTTATCCTGCTCCATTATTTCCAAGAGAACTTGCAAAAAGTCCTTTTGTGCTATCTTTGGCTTCCCCTCTTCTTTGGCCTTGGCCAAACTCTTGATCTGTTTGTCAATGGCATAATCAAGTACTCGTTCAATACTTTGGGAAATCTCCTTTGCTTCCCTTACGATCCCTTGTAAATCAAAACTTGCTAATGAAGGGAAAAGGTCCGAAACATTTGGTTTTCCAAGTAACAACATTAAATTTGAAAACATATGCCTAAACTCAACTCCAAACTTAGCCCCTTCCTCTCCTCGTAGTGTGTTGCCCCACAACATCTTCATGATGACATTCATCACCGTCACAAACACCAGTTCTCCTAAATCTATGGGGGCACCTATTTTGTCATACAGATTCCTAATAGTGTTCCTTACCTCTTCTCTTTGAAAAGAGAAGGTAGAATCAAGATTCGCTGGACTTAGCATCTCTCGCACAAACATCTTTCGCAACATCCTCCAATTAGGACCATTTGGGGCAAAGGCGATATCAGCTCCCTCGAATGTCATAGCAAGTGCAACTCTGGTAGCATCACGGTTGGAAAATATTGGGTCTTGGTCACGAACAACTTCTTTCACTAGTGAGGGTGAGCTAATTACAATGCACAATTTATTTGCAAGCCAAATCTTGTAGATGGGGCCATAGATCCCACCCAGTTGTTGAAATTTTGTATGAAGTTCTGTACCTATAAATGGAAGGTACCCGACTATTGGCAAGCCACGGGGTCCTGGTGGCAATGGAGGTACTGCAACCTTTCTTTGTTTCTTGACGGCCCATAGCAACCATAAAACCGCAAATATACCGATCAAAATAGTGAGAGTAGAGCTAGAAAATGTCTCGTCACTAGCATATGACCTCCACCATGCCATTGTTGCAAAAGCTGCAATTAAGTGTACGGTGATGTGAAAAAAAAGGGTCAAAATTTGGAATATTTATGTTATGTGAGTTGGGTGGAAGCATGGCTTGGAAGGCAAGGAGGAAAATAGAATGAGACTTATCAATGTTATGCATAGATATTTTGTATTTGAAATGTCCTAGATTTATAAAGAGATTTTATAAAAAAAATAATTTTAAAAAATTATTGTGATTAAATTCAATTTGTTAACCTGGAATACCTTTACAATGTAATTTTTTTTTAATGAACTTTGAGATATTTTGCATGTTCAGAGGGGCTGGAGTACTAGGAGTGATAATAAGGGTCTAATATTATATATAACTCGGGCGATCTTAATTAATTTGATACTTTTATTAACCATCAACCTTAACATAACTCATTATATATATATATATATATATATTAAATTGGTGGCCGCTTGTTGCAACCATTGGTATATAGTTCGTTTAATAAAATGATCATGAACCTTAAAAAATGATTATGTTGAATTAACACAAACAAACTTATATGAATCTGTTTTGACTTAATTAATTTAATTAATTAATTTGAAATAATTTATATATTATAAATATTTTAACTTGTATCAAAGTATATGTATTCAAAACTAAATTAGTGACAAAATCAATTTGAAAATTGATACCCATAGCCATAATTAATACACATTTCCAACTTTTCAACACTTATCTAAATATAAAAGGAAAATGGACTTGTGATCACATAAAATTCATCTAAATAAACAAATACATTAAAAACCATATTCCATGTATCCATTCCAACATTAGTTATTTACATTAAATTACTGAAAGTAAAAAATAAAAAAAGAATAAGAAGGTGGTTTTAGAGCTTTATTTTATAATTTAAAAAATATTATTTATTTATACAGATTTTGCAGTTAAGAAAGTTAACGTTAGCCCATTATAACAAAATCTTGTTACAATAAGCAATAAAGTTCCGTTTTAGATGATAATATGTGAATAGTAGTGAGAATATTAATTAATAATAATAAAGTAGTATGAGAATATCTTAGAACAATTATGTTCTCAAATAGACCCAGCTAAGTCTTTACTCTCATGTCGATTTACAAACTATGTTAAAGATTTCCAACCTTATAGCTAATACTTTTTTCGGCATATCTTCTGAACACTTGTTAGAAAGAAGCTGCTCTAGTGTGAAATGGATTTTGGGGGCCATAGATACTTTGAAAGAGGAGCAATAATATAATAGAGCCATGATCATGTGATGTTTTTGGCGGATATATATATCTATCTGTATGTATATATTTAGAGAGAGAGATGCTACTCAACATCCCCACACAATACACTAACATGTGATTTGTCATTTTTGTTATTATATTTAAACATACATGCTTACACATCAATATATGTACGTGTATTTAAATAAAAAGGTAAAAATTAAGAATTACATGTTGGTACGTGGTATAAGAGATGACGAGTAGAATTTTTCATATATATGATAAGAAAATTTTTTACTATCTATCAAAGTATATATTCACATATTTTTATCATTAGTGATTGTGAAAAGATATTGGAAGCTGACCACTATACTGGAGTATTATAAATGAGGATACAAAATGTAAACCGTACGATAACATAAGAAAACAAGCAAAAAGATATATAATGAGATTTGAGGAAATAGTTTTAGAATTGATAAATGAAGAGACTTACAAGTTGGAACTTTGGATGAAAATCACGTACAGCTTCTTTGAGAACGTACAAGAGTTCTACGAATTTAGAGATCAAGTTTTTGGTATTCTGCTGTAGTACTCATGTTTAAGCACGCCTTCTTATATAGAGCCAGAAGTCTTGAATTATTTGCTTATCAGTCTACTTTCTCCTTAACTAACGTCATGCATGCATGGTTGGCAGCTTGGCAAGTTAAAATCCCGTCAAATGATTTTTTGAGCCAAAGATGCTTTCAATACATGTGAGAGTTTTTGTCTCATGTACGTACTGGGAGTTGTTGCATAAATTAATTCTCCGTTCGTGGTTTGAATGTTCATCGTGTGTGCTGATGTGCTAAGGCGAGACTGCATGCTTTAAGTGTCGATCTATTTGTCGTTAATTGATGTCCTGATATTATTCGCAAAGCACCACTGCCACATAATTTCACCTAAATTGATCACAAAAGTTCGATTTTCTTGTACCGTGTGCTGGGAGTTGTTGCATAAATTAGTTCTCCGTTCATGGTTTGAATGGTTATCATGTGTGTGCTGATGTGCTAAGGCGAGACTGTAAGAATTTATATTTAAACTCTATGTCCCACACACCCATCTTAATAGAATTTGAAATAGCTTAAACTCATCAGATAAAAGATGAGTGATAACGGGATAAGAAAAATCCTAAAGGATAAGAAAAATCCTAAAAGATAAGATTAAAACTCTATATCTCTAATTATAATCAGATACAAACTCTTAGATTTCTTAATGGTCAAAAATCTATAAATAACATTGGAGGGTTAAAGGATTCTCATCTACAACATTAAAGTACCTTTTGTCATTGTGAGACACTTGTGAGGCAAAGTTGTTAGGGTGATCTTTCCCTCGTAGCTAGATCTAATTCTTCATCAAATCGATAGAGAAATGTACGTATTTATTTATTACTGTTCATTATTGTAGATCATAGAAAATTGAAGATCTATTTATTAATATTCATGTTAAAATTTCTAACAGACTGCATGCTTTAAGTCTCGATTTATTCGTCGTTAATTGATGTCCTAATATTATTCGCAAAGCACCACTGCCACATAATTTCACCTAATAATAAGCCTCTGGCCTTTAATAACTAACAAATTAATAAAATAGTTAATAATTATTAAAGAGTATTGGAATGCACACAACTCAACTATAACTTTTATATATACAACTGATCGATGACTATTAAAATATTTTTACTTTTTAATTTCAAACTGATCATCCAGATAGAATAAAAATCAAATAATTACTTTAACATAAATTAATATTTTAATAACGAATTGTGTGGAAATTGTATATGGGCGTATAGCATTTTTCATCATTATATATATTAAGGCAATAACGACATGGCGAAAAATTAAGAGGGATAATGACACTGGATAAATTCAATCCACGTGAATGGAAAAAATTGGTAGCATGTGCGAATCCAAGGCCGCCGTTGAAGAATTGCCAAAATTATTGCGTAGAAAAAATGTGAAGAAACCAAACATTTGAAACTTCTAAGAGATACCTTGTCTCGTTTATAACCTCGAGTATACAAAGTACTGGAGTGGACAAGTCAATACATCGTAATCTTGTTTCGGTCCCCCATACGGCCTACACTAATTTGGACAGTGACGCGAATCAAGAAATTTCTTTGGAGGGCGGATTATTGTCACAACCATGACAAAGAATTTGTTTATATTGTAAGAGTTTTATTTAAACTCTATGTCCCACATACTCATCTTAATATAATTTGAAATAGCTCAAATCTTATCAGTTAAAAGATGAGTGATAATGGGATGAGAAAACTCCTAAGAAATAAGATTAAAACTCTATATCTCTAATTATAGTCAGATACAAACTCTGAGATTTCTTGATGGTTAGAAACACTATAAAAAAAGGCAAAATTGGTGGCTTTTATATACGTGGTGTTTGTTTATGCGCCGGTAGATATATAAAATTACCGACGCTTAATGTTTCTACTGGTAAATTATTGAGATTCCCGACATTTAAATTGTTATGCCGGTACTAATATATAGCTTTGGCGGCGTTTATAACAATGCCACCAATATAGTAATTATGCATCGGGAAAGTAATAGTTTCTCGGCATTTATATTATTACGCCGGTAATAATATAGATTGTTTGTGGCGTTTAAATAAATGCCACTAATTTATTGATTATACACCGTTATATTAACTGTGTTTGCCGACGTTTATAAAGGATTTTCATCTATAATATTAGAGTACCTTTTGCCATCGTGAGATACTTGTGAGGCAAAATTGTTAGGGTGATTCTTCTCTTATAGCCAGATCTAATTCTTCATCAAACTGATAAAAAAAAATATATTTATTTATTACTATTTATTATTATAAATCATATAAAATTAAAAATCCGTTTATTAATATTCATATTAAAATATTAAATAGAGACTGCATGCTTTAAGCTGTCTCGATCTATTCGTCGTTAATTGATGTCCTGATATTATTCGCAAAGTACCACTGCCACATAATTTCACCTAATAATAAGCCTCTGGCCGTTAATAAGTAACAAATTAATAAAATAGTTAATAATTATTAAAGAGTATTGGAATGCACACAACTCAACTATAACTTTTATATACACAACTGATCGCTGACTATTAAAATATTTTTTACTTTTTAATTTCAAACTGATCATCCAGATAGAATAAAAATCAAATAATTACTTTAACATAAATTAATATATATTTTAATAACGAATTGTGTGGAAATTGTATATGGGCGTATAGCATTTTTCATCATTATATATATTACGGCAATAACGACTTGGCGAAAAATTAAGAGGGATAACGACAGTGGATAAATTCAATTCACGTGAATGGAAAAAATTGGTAGCATGTGCGAATCCAAGGCCCCCGTTGAAGAAGTGCCAAAATTATTACGTAGAAAAAATGTGAAGAAACCAAACATTTGAAACTCCTAAGAGATATCTTTTCTCGTTTATAACCTCGAGTATACAAAGTACTGGAATGGACAAGTCAATACATCGTAATCTTGTTTCGGTCCTCCACACCTCCACTAATTTGGACAGTGACGCGAATCAAGAAATTTCCTTGGAGGGCGGATTATTGTCACAACCATATTGATAAAGAATTTGTTTATATATTTTCATAATAGATTGTGATATATATAATACAAAAATATTATAAACATAACTTCAAGCACAAAAGATATTATCAACATATCTATCAATTAGAGACATATATATGACATACATGCATATTTATATAGTAGTTTTCCTTCTTTAACAAAAAATAAGATAAAATATTTATCATTAACTATATGGAGCTAGAATGTTATAAAGAACAAGACAAAAAGAAAAGAAAAGTCATGCATAAAATATAAATTTAAAAAATAAAAAAAAGTTTGAAGGAGACTCGAAGAAAAATAGAAAAGGATTGCGTACATGTGACACTACAACGGATATATGTGGGTTTTTCTAGCATCAGTTTTGGCCAAAAATATGGTGTTTAAATGGTCACAATAGATCATTTGCGGTCATTTCTTATAGTCATTGGGTCACCCATTAATTTTTGTCCCAATCGCCACTTTTATTGGCCATCCATCTATTAGCCACAATAAATTTTTCAGCCATGTAGTTTGTTCCAAATAGCCTGCTTGCATACTGTTGAAAGTGAAGGTAATATATCTGTGAATAATGGGAGTTGCTATGTACAGTCCCAATTCGGGACTGCATATGTAGGCCTCTTTTAAATGAAACGATTCGTTTCATTTAAGTGAGGTAAACGACTACGTATTGCTTTGGTAGAAACCAGACCTCCTACTGCATATTCTCCTCAAGCATATTGCTTTGGTAGAAACAAGACCTCCTGCATTTTCTCCTCAAGGAAGAAGAACAATCGGCAGCCTCCTCCTCCACCAGATTTTTCTTCTCCGCAATTTGGTTCTGGTCCATAGGTTGTTCTCGGTGCTTGTATTAAGAAATTGTTCTGGGTGCTTTTTTTTTTTTTTTAAATCATTCTGGGTGCGTGCATTTGACTACTTTGATTCACAATCCTCACAAAACCAAGAAACATGTTCAGGCAGAAGTTACGAGCCATACATCCAACCAATAACTACATAAACAAACAACCAAGAAAAATTCTATTTCTTCATGTTTCTATGTGAAACAAGCAACCAAAAAGTAATTTTTTTTTTTTTTAATCATTCTGGGTGCATGCATTTAACTTTGATTCACAATCCTCACAAAACCAAGGAATGTATTCATCAACAGTTACGGGTCATACATCCAAGCAATAGTTGCATAAACAAACAAACAAGAAAAATTCTTTTTTTTTTTTTTTTTTGTGTTCCTATGCGAAACAAACAACCAAAAAGCAAACAACTGTCCTTTTCTATCGGAAAATTACAACCACTATGTGAACTCTGTTCTTATGAACATAGAACGTTAGGCAAATAAATTTCTACTGCATGATTTTTTTATTTGCACGATATCTTTTGTTGAGGAAAAAAAAAACTGGAGAAAAAAGATTGGGCTGGTCCCCCAATTTTCAATGAGCTAAACTTTTCAGAAAAAGAAATAAAAAAGCAAATCCAAATTCAATTATATACACTAAAAAACAGCTTCTAGTATCAATTTTATACACTGAAAATATACTTGTAGTTTCAATTCCCCTGCTTGTGCTTTGTGATATTAGAATTAGCAAGTGTGATGTTTTTTTTGGAACAAATGTTGTCTTTCTTGTACCAAACTTTTATACTTATTTAATTTTTTTAATTTCATGCTGTGTTTTAATATTGCAAGATTATTCTTGATCTAGAAAGGGGAAGAAAACACATCTACTAGGCAATTGATGTTCCTTTTTGAAAGCAGTACTTATATGAGTACCCCAAATATGAGAGATGATGAGGAAATAATTGATGATCATGGGGTTTTAGAGCCAATGCCGTGGAATGACGATGATGATGGGGTTGAAGAGCCAATGCTTGGGAATGAGAATCATGGGGTTTTAGAGCCAATGCACGTCCAGAATAACGATGATGATGCGGTTGTAGAGCCAGTGCTTGGGAATGAGGATCATGGGGTTTTAGAGCCAAAACCGATAAATGATGATGATGGAGTTTCAGAGCCAATGCCATGGATTGATAAATGATGATGATGGAGTTTCAGAGCCAATGCCATGGATGTTTTTTAAAACTGAGCAAGAACTCATTGACTACTATAAGTAATATGGGAAACAAACTGGATTTGGGATAATGACCCAAAGAAGTAAAAGGGAAAATGATGGAAGTGTTAGATATGTAACAATCGGTTGTGCTCATAGGGGTAAGGCGAGGAACCGTACTACCAACCTTTCTAAACCACGCCCGACAACGAGGACTGATTGTAAGGCAAAGATTAATACAATCTTGTTTGGTGGTGTCTTACGCATAGCTACTGTTCAAAAATGCACACAACCATGCTCTAAGTCCACGAAAGACAAGATTTTTTAGATGTAATCGAGCTATTGATGAGAGTGTGAAGAGGCAGTTGGATATTAATGACAAGGCAGGCATAGGTATGGCCAAAAGTTTTAATGCTTTGGCAGTCGAGGTTGGTGGATTTAAGAAACTTCCATTTATTGAGAAATATGTACCGAATTATATTGACAAGGCTCGACACCTTAGACTTGGAAAAGGTGGTGCTGATGCACTTCGTGGTTATTTTGAGAGAATGGAATATAAAAATGATGGGTTTTACTCATTGATGGATTTGAATGATGATGGATGATTACACAATGTCTTTTGGGCCGATGCACGTGGTAGAGCAGCGTATGAGTATTTTGGAGATGTTGTGATATTTGATACAACATACCTCACAAACAGATATGGCATGCTGTTCGCCCCGTTTGTTGGTGTCAACCACCATGGATAGTCAATACTGTTGGGAGTAGGTTTGATATCAAGTGAAAATACTGAAACTTTTATTTGGCTATTTGAGACTTGGTTGAAATGTATGGATTGGAGAGCGCATAACTGATCAAGACAGGGCCATGAAAAATGCTATTGGAATAGTTTTTCCAAACACTCGGCATAGATACTGTTTGTGGCACATCATGCTAAAACTACTAGAGAAGTTGGGATCACATGCTGAATATAAGTGTGGTTTGAAGAGTGCATTGTAAAAGTGTATTTATGATTCTCAAACTTCTGGTGAGTTTGAGAAGTCTTGGAGGTGTTTCTTGATACTTATAATTTGTACGAGAATGCATGGCTTCAAAGTCTATATAATGAGCGAATGTATTGGGTTCCTGTATATCTAAAAGATACATTTTGGGCTAGGATGAGCACCACTCAGAGGAGTGAGGGCATGAATGCCTTTTTTGATGGATTTGTACATTCAGGGACTACATTAAAAGAATTTGTCGATCAATTTGACAATGCACTGAGGAAGAAAGTAGAAAATGAGATGGTAGCAGAGTTTCACTCATTTAATGCCACAATCCCATGTATATCTCATTTACCCGTGGAGAAGCTTTTCTAGGTATAGGAGTGTGTCCCAACTTGCATGATTAAGATCACTCTAGAATGAAAAAAGGTTCTCAAATGTAGACTTTGGTTTTCAAGTACGCAAAGTCAAGAGAAATTGTTTTTTTCTAAAGAACTTGCTAGACAAACCTCTAAAAGGCTTTTTTCTTAGGAGTAGCTCACTCAAGAATTTATTGGGGAAAAGAACTCAACCCAAGCTTAAATGAAAATTCCTAGAACTAGTATTTTTCCTTCAACTGCAACTACAAGTCCTACGAAATGAAAGAACCTTTCTTCATCATACTGAAAGATGAATGTCTGTGATAAGATTATGTATACTTGTTATGAAAATTTCTTAATCCAAAGCTGGGTTTTGAGAGGTCTTGATAAGATCATGTGTACTTTGTTGAAGCATACATGGAGAGCTTTCACCAAATGTATGTCATGATGCTAAAAGATAATAATTCATGAGTCTTGCTCGTGAGATGGATTTTCCTTGGGCCATGGCAAATCTAAGTTTCAAGCTGTGGGTATATCTTTCCCATTGATCTTTTGCTTGGATGTAGATGTAACATGTTGTATTTCTTGTTACAGTGCATTCTAGCATAATGATAACTCTTTTATTAGGAGAAATTATTTATTATACAAGGAAAATACTTTTTATTCATTTATTCACCAATTTGAAGAACTTAATAATCTTACTTTCTCATTTGAACCTCCAAAACATCTCCTCTATTGCCTGTAATAAGATTTATATTTATATCTATATATATTGCAAAAGAAATTGAGACCTCTCTCTAACAATTGGCCATACTTAATTTCTTTTCTCTGTTGCAGTTATGGGAGAAACTAAAGACTTCTCAAGACTTCTTAACTTTTGTTTATTGCTAAAATGCAGGATAATTCAGAGATCATGATATTGAAATTGTCACTGGAAATGATGCTAAAGTTATTGAAATGGTAATGGACCTCTCTCTCTCTCTCTCTCTCTCTCTCTCTCTCTCTCTCTCTCTCTCTCTCTCTCTCTCTCTCTCTCTCTCTCTCATAACCTTTTTGTGAGTGCACCTCAATGACAGGATTTGATGCATAGTGTTGGAAGATTGAAATAGACTACTCTAGGAGTGAGTAAAGCATCATAATTCTAGTTATTTTCCCACATGATTACTAGATTGTCAACAAAAAATCTTTGTTCATGGTTTGCTTACAAATTTTAACTTTGATTTTGCCCTCATTACATTTGCTATGAAGATAGATAGATAAAACATGGATGCATATTGAAAATAAATTGTAGTCCAATGAATATGGTGAAGGTGTTAGACAATTCATGGCTATGGTGCAAGCCAATTTGCCAGGATCAGATCGCATTTGGTGTCCATGTAAGTGATGCTGAAATAGAGCTTTCCAGCCTTTTAGTTTGGTGGAAAATCATTTATTTATCATATGGATTGATCCAAACTATACCGAAGGGATATTCCATGGAGAAGATGACCCGTTCCTACACACTACATGTTCTGATGATGAAGGTGATGATGCATTAGATGTTAATGAGTATATTGATGATGTGGAAGATCTTTTAGATAACATTCGAGTGGGGTCGTTTATGGACAATTCAGCTACAAATGATGGAGATGCAGACATTGATGATGAACCACAAACCTCGACTACTCCAACAAACCTGAGTTTCGAGGAGTTGGTTGCTGATGCACAACGGCTACTTTATCCTTCATGTTCAATGTTCTCAAAGCTATCATTTATAGTAAAGTTGCTCCACATCAAGACAATTGGTGGTTGGACGGTAAAGTCCTTTGAT
This sequence comes from Carya illinoinensis, assembly GCF_018687715.1. Classification (NCBI taxonomy): domain Eukaryota; kingdom Viridiplantae; phylum Streptophyta; class Magnoliopsida; order Fagales; family Juglandaceae; genus Carya; species Carya illinoinensis. Next base: position 27,534,849 of record NC_056759.1, read on the forward strand.
ATGGCTATCAAGCTGTTGCAAGTAGCATCCCTAGAGGTTGTTTTCCCTAACTCATATAATGATAGTCGCCGCTTGGAGTGCGGGTTAGGCTTTAGTTACAAAAAGACTAATGTTTGTCCAAATGATTGTGCATTATTTTGGAAGGAAAATGCTGAGTACAATGAATGCCCTAAATGTAGTGCATCTAGGTGAATTTCAATCACAAGTAACCAACGGCGAATACCCCAAAAAGTTCTTTGGTTTTTCCCTTTGAAGTTGCATTTGCAAAGGCTTTTTACATCAAAGAAGACAGCCAAAGTCATGAGATGGCATGTAAAAGAAGACGTTGACGATCCAACTTTGTAACAACCCTACCATGGGAAGGGTGGAATCGCTACATGCATACATGTCCATCTTCTTTATCTTTCTTTCTCTTTTATATATATATATATATATATTTCTAGTAATATGTGATCAACATGAACATGACACACATGTACTCTAAATTTCTAATTTAATAAAGGAAACACCTGATATACATTCTATTTAACACTCCTCCATAAACAGATTCTCAGAGTCTATAATACTTTTATATAAGCATAATTTTTCTAGTTAGGAAGGGACTCCACCTCTACTATACATACAAGAAGCACTAAGTCAATGTATAATGGTTTACCATCACCCCCACCATAACGGTTAAACCATACCAAGAGATATATGGTTTAAAGTCAAAACCAAAAAAAGGTCTCTACAAGGGACCCATCCCAACATAAAAAAATAACATCCATAAACATAACTCATCATTCATGTAAGGTCGAACCAATAGGGTAGACACTAAACGTATGCCTCTCTCTCTGCAGTAATGCTCTACTCTCTAGCCTTTTCATCATTACCTGGAAGTTTAAAAAATAAACACAAAATGAGTCTAATACTCGATAAGCAGTACACCATGCTGTTAACTTATTAATCATCTAATATTTTCCTTTGAAAACATGCATCATAAACATTTGCTACTTTGACAATGCTTCCATGCGTAAATAGTTTAAGAAATAAATCATACTTTCATGCATAGACATTTAAACAATATTTTCATGCATAACACTTAAACAATACTTTCATGCATAAACATTTAAACAATACTTTTATGCATAACACTTAAACAGTACTTTCATGCATAAATATTTAAATAGTACATTCATGCATAACATTTAAACAATACTTTCATGCATAACATTTAAACAGTACATTCATGCATAACATTTCTTTAATGTTTCACTTTCATTTGGCCAATACACACTTTTGCGCCCCGTGTGTTGGGGTTAGCAGTCTTTTGGATCTGATTCCACACGTGGCCGTGAGTTAGGAATCCATTTCCATCAGGGTGCAGCACTGGGTGTACCACCAATACTACTTACCCAGCATTGCAATTTGCCTAGTCCTTTGGTACTATCATTCATTTATCAGTCATGACTATTACGTAGTTTCATACATTAAAATATTAATTTCCTTTCAGTCATTCCTTCTTTCATTCAGTCCTTTACTTTTCGATCCTTTTCATTTAACAGTTCATTCATGAAAAAAATGTCATTTAAAAGAATGAGCTTAAACATCATCTTTCATGCGGTTACGTATTTTCATACCCTAACATTCTTTTCATTTCTTTTCTTTCTTTACAGTAAAACATTTTCATTATCTTTTCTTAGTACAATGCATATGTGTTTAGTTTTGAAAAAGAGCATTTCATGTCATGCTATGTATAAATAAGACGTTAATATTTTGAGAGAGCATGTATGAAAATCTCATGACTTAGCATCTACGTGCATGCATTATCTTATACATATACAAACAATTATAATCGATAGGGTGCTTAACATGGGCTACCAAGAAAGGCTTGTACATAGTATATACATTTACAATTTGTTTACAAGAACATTTGATGAGAGAGAGACATTCTTTCATAAGAGAGCTTTGTGTGTAAGAAGCATGGTCATAGCTACTTACTTCCATACTCCTCGATACTTCCAATCATCAACTTAAGTCATATTCCAATAAATAATAAACGTGTTAATACTCATCCAATATCCTTTAGGCCTTCCTTTAAACGAGAAAGTTGTAATATTACAATCTAACGTCGTTTCTACCTTTAACATCATCTTAATTAACTAACCTCTCATCTAACCTTTACAAGAGTAACATAATTAATGCTAGAGCATGTTATACTCTAATTGCACAAGCAATATTATTTAATAGTTTAGATAACATCTCCCATTAGAATTAAACATAGCATGAAGTATAGCAAAATTACCCATTAAACAAATTGTAAAACCTTTAAACACTCAAGCTTATATTTACCCATTTAATTTCTTTTAAAAGTGTTGAGGGAAAAATGAGCGTGTTGGCATATTCTTGTGAAAACCTGTGTAAAATAGTGTTGTAACAAGTGTTGTTGCGGAAGGCTTGAAGTGGGCTGGAAGTGTGCTCATTATTGGTCAAAAGAAGCGACTTCGCTCGACCTTCGCTCGACAGAGCGCTCGAGCGAACTAAGGCAGATTCAACCGCTCGACCATCGCTCGACATACGGCTCGAGCGAACTCTGGCAGATTCAACCGCTCGACCATCGCTCGACACTGAGCTCAAGCGAACCCAGGCAGAGTGTGTCGCTCGACACTGAGCTCGAGTGAACTCAGGCAGAGTCGACCGCTCGATACTCGCTCGACATGGCGCTCGAGCGAACTCAGGCAGATTTCGGCGCTCGACCTTCGCTCGAGCCAATGTTCCAGATCACTTACAATGTAGGGTTTTGAACGCCTCATTTGATGGGAACTATAAATAGAACATGTTAGCTTCTGTTCTATGTGTGGAGAATCAGAGCAAAAACCCTAAGGGCCTCCAAGAAATTCTTAGAGCAACCTCTCCCCCATTTGGTTGATCCTCACATGGATAAACACGTCTCCACCACAACATACACAAAATCAACTCTTACTTGAGTCCATTGAAGTGGACATTTTTGTTGGCCGGAAGAGTCCGGAGCTGCCGTTGATGCAGAGATCGAGAGGTTCTCGTGGGAAGCTATAGGAAGGTCGGAGTTCCGACACTACATGCGTGTAGAGATCGAGTGGGTCACTCGTGGTGTTGCAAGCCAAGTTTAGCTACTACAAAGGTTTTGTGAGTGTCTCTAAATTGGTTGTAACAAACTAAAGTTTCTATAGTGGATTTGAGGTGGTGTCTTACACCCGGAGTGGTTTTAGATTTTGAAGATGTTCTTCAAATGAGTTTCCACTCCGTGAACAAAATCTTGTGTTGATTATTTGTGTTATTTGTTTTATTTATTAACTGCTTGTTTGATTAATTTTCAAAAGGCCATAAAAATTAGATTACACCTATTCACCCTCCCTCTAGGTGTAGTGTTGTGTAGAACCACTGCTTTTTCAATTGGTATCAGAGCGGGTTCACTCCGCTAGGATTTAGTTCCTGAGTGTGATCCTGCTGTAGTGGTTTAAATGGATAGGTCTCAATCACTCACATCTCCACCATTTTTTGATGGAAGCAACTATGCGTATTGGAAAGTTCGAATGAGAGCTTTCCTTAAGTCTGTGGATGAACGAGTGTGGGCTTCCATAACAAATGGATGGAAGGAACCGGTTGTAGTCATTGAAGGAGTCCAAACCCCCAAGAGTGTGGAAAATTACTTTAGGGATGAAGTCAATGAGTGTAGTTGGAATAGCAAAGGCTTGAATGCAATGTTCATGGCCGTGTCCCAGGAGGAGTTCAAGAGAATCTCCATGTGTGAAAATTGCAAAGAGGCATGGGACATTCTTGAGGTTACCCATGAAGGTACCAAGGCTGTAAAGAATTCTAAACTTCAAATGCTGACCACCAGTTTTGAGGAGTTGAGAATGAAGGATGATGAGACATTTGATGCTTTCTATGCAAAACTAAATGATATCGTCAACTCTCGCTTTAATCTAGGGGACAGAATTCCTGAGAATAGAGTTGTGAGAAAAGTTCTCAGATCTCTTCCTGAGAGATTTCATCCTAAGGTTACGACTATTGAGGAAAGCAAAGATGTGGATACTATGAGAATTGAAGAATTGGTGGGCTCCCTCCAAACATATGAACATACTCTTCCAATGGACAGAAAGCACAAGTCCATAGCCCTCAATACTGTTAGAGAGGAGTCAGATGAGTCATCTGATGATTTGGCTATGAGTGACAAAGAAATAGCATTCTATGCTAAGAAATTCAGGAAAATGTTTGTGGCTAGAAATAAAAAGAATCAGAGCCTAGAGAAGAAAAAGTTTGAAAGATACAACAGAGGCTCAAGTTCAGGGAACAAGGATAGAAACTTTGAAAAGCACACTAGAACAAATAGAGACAAGGGTCAGTCAAGTGTGCAGTGTCATGAATGCCGTGGTTTTGGACACATTCGCCTGGAATGTCCAAACTACAAAAAGGCAAAAGAAAGAGCAAAAATTGCATCCCTAAGTGAGAGTGAATCGGAGTCAAGTGATTCATCAGGGAACTCTTCCCCAAAAAGAAATCTGAATTACATGGCATTCACTGTCTCGGTAGATAGCAAAAGTCAACACAGTGAAAATGTGTCGGATGATGAGAGCAAGTCTGGAAATGAATCTGAATATGAAGATGAGCTGCAAGAAGTTTATGAGAAGTTATACAAGGAATGTGTTAAATTGAGGAAACTCAACAAAGTGCACATTGAAGAGATAGACTTCATTAAAAGAGAAAATGAAGAGCTTCAAGGCAAATTAACTGATGCCATTGTTCTAGCTGATCACTTTAAAATGAAGAAGGTTTGCTTGGAAGATGAGTTAAAAGCTCATGAAAGTGAAATAAGCTTGTTGAAGGAAAAGCTGAAATCCTTCTCCAGCGGGAAACAAAAGTTGGATGAAATTCTAAGCTTTGGAAAGCCCCATAGTGACAAGAGTGGTCTGGGATATGGTGCAGTAAAATCTGAGACTGCAACCACCTCAAAGGTCTCCCACAAAAATGAGAAGAAGACTGTGTTTGTTCGTGAATCAGCTGTCAATGGAAAGACTAACCCATCTGACAAGGGCAAATCTCATGTCCAAATGGGTGTTCTGTCTCATGTGAAACCAAGAACTAGAAATGCAAGACCTATTTGTCACCACTGTGGTAAAACAGGTCATGTTGTCACGGAGTGTTTTAAGCTGAAAAGATACATCACGTATGAACATACACCTTCTCAAAGCAAAAGTGTGCACCCTTCAAACATGGGTAAACGTCTCATAACTGCTCCTAAGTATACCTCTTCATTCAGGAGACAAAGAGATAGCAAAGAAAACTGTGTGTGTCATAATTGTGGTAGGGCTGGCCACATCCGACCAAATTGCTATGAGCTTAGGAAGAATCACATGAAAAATGGAGATAGACAACCAAGAAGAGGGCATCTGAATCTTTGGAGTCAAGTGATGGCCTTAACTAGGCAAAATGAGATGCTGAATGTCAAGTTAGACCAACTGTCAACTACCAAAAAGGGTGGCTCTCCAAAAGTTAGAAAGATGTGGGTCAGAACTGGAGAAAGAAACACATGTCATGTGGCACACATTGCTCTAAAGACTAGAGACACATATGTGTGGTACCTTGATAGTGGATGCTCACGTCACATGTCAGGTGATAGGAGTTTGTTTAAAACTGTTGAGGAATACAAGTGTGGAACAGTAACTTTTGGAGATGGTGGAAAAGCTGATATAGTTGGAAAAGGTGAAATTGATATACCTGGACTACCCATCTTGAGGGAAGTACTGTTTGTTGATGGATTAAAAGCAAATCTTCTCAGCATAAGTCAAATGTGTGACAATGGTGCTGAGGTTCGCTTTTCAAAAGAAAAATGCATTGTTTCAGATAATGATGGAAACTGCATGATGCAGGGAACGAGGACATCTGACAATTGTTATGGCATCACTCCTAATTTTCAACATAGTTGCAACAGTGCTAAGAGTGAGGCAACAGACCTGTGGCACCAAAGACTTGGACACGTGAATCATAAAAATCTGTCCAAGATTGCCAAGAAAGATATGGTGATAGGATTGCCTGAGCTGGGTAAAGTGGAGACTCCTGTGTGTGGGTCATGTCAATTGGGAAAACAAGTTAGAATAGCTCACAAGAAAACTACGGCTATCCTAACTGAACAACCTTTGGAGTTATTGCACATAGATCTTATGGGACCCTCTAGAACTGAAAGCCTGGGGGGAAAGAGATACATACTAGTAATGGTGGATGACTTCACCAGATATTCATGGGTGGAATTTCTGAGAGAGAAAGCTGAAGCTCCTAATGTGATTAAAATCTTGTGCAAGAAGCTTCAAAATGAGCAAGGAAAGGTAATAGTTAGAATTAGGAGCGATCATGGAAGAGAATTTGACAATTCAAATCTTGAGAGTTTCTGTGATGAAGAGGGCATCAGTCAAGAATTTTCTGCCCCTATCACTCCACAGCAAAATGGAGTGGTTGAAAGAAAGAACCGGGTGATTCAAGAAATGGCTCGAGTCATGATACACAGCAAGAATGTTCCTACCCATTTCTGGGGAGAAGCTGTGAACACGGCATGTCATATTGTGAATAGAGTCTATCCGAGACCAAACACTTCCAAAACACCATATGAACTATGGAAAGGAAAGAAACCAAATGTGAAGTACTTCAAGGTGTTTGGAAGTCAATGCTACATTTTGAGAGACAGGGAAAACTTAGCTAAGTTTGACCCCAAAAGCGATGAAGGGATTTTTCTTGGATACTCTAGAAACAGTCGTGCGTATAGATGCTACAATCTGCACACCAGAACTGTAATAGAATCCATAAATGTGGTAGTGAATGATGCTCCTGAAGAGAAATTGAATAAAGATGAGCCATCTCACTTACCAAGTGGAGCTGAAAGAGAAGATAGTGATGCAGTAAGGAAAAACTTGGAGTTCGCATCAAATGAAAAGATAAGAAGCCAAAAGGAACCTTCTTCAAGACTAAAGTTGAATCATCCCCAAGAAAATATTATAGGAAACATAGATGAAGGGATGAGACTAAGAAGGAAAGTGGTAAATCAATTGGCTCACTCAAGTTACATCTCACAAATTGAGCCAAAAAGGGTCGAAGAAGCTTTGAGTGACGAGAATTGGTTAAATGCTATGCATGATGAAATAAATCAATTTGTGAGGAACGATGTGTGGTATTTGGTGCCAAGACCAGAAAGTCACAACGTGGTAGGCACAAAATGGATTTTCAAGAACAAGTCTGATGAGAATGGAATCATTGTGCGAAATAAAGCAAGACTGGTTGCTCAAGGGTATGCCCAGATGGAGGGTATAGACTTCGATGAGACTTTCGCTCCGGTTGCCAGACTTGAGTCAATTCGAATTTTGTTGAGCATCGCTTGTCATATGTGCTTCAAGCTCTATCAAATGGACGTCAAGAGTGCTTTTCTGAATGGAGTTCTCCAAGAAGAAGTCTATGTTGAACAACCAAAGGGTTTCAAGGATCCAAAATATCCTAGTCATGTCTACAGGCTGAAGAAAGCTCTTTATGGCCTAAAACAGGCTCCCAGAGCTTGGTATGAAAGACTAACTTCCTATTTGGAGACTCACAAGTTTTTGAGAGGAAGTGTTGATAGGACATTATTCATCAGAAAAGCTAGAGAAGACATAACAATTGCTCAAATCTATGTGGATGATATTGTTTTTGGATCTTCTATTGACACTCTGGCTCTTGAGTTTGCTGATGAGATGAAGAATGAATTTGAAATGAGCATGGTAGGTGAATTAACCTTTTTCTTGGGACTCCAAGTAAAACAGTTGAATGATGGGTTATTCATATCTCAATCCAAATATGCAAAAGATCTTATCACAAAATTTGGATTAGATGGCAAGAGCCATGCTAGAACTCCCATCAGCACCAGTGTTAAGCTAAGCGCTGATCTGTCAGGCAAGAATGTTGAGCAATCCTTGTATAGGAGCATGATTGGGAGTTTGCTGTATCTCACTGCAAGTAGACCTGACATTGCTTTTAGTGTTGGGGTGTGTGCTAGATTTCAAGCCAATCCAAAAGAATCTCATTTAATAGCTGTCAAACGCATACTTCGTTATGTGAATGAGACGATTAACTATGGGATTTGGTATTCTAGAGACTCTAACACTGAACTTGCAGGCTATTCAGATGCTGATTGGGCAGGTAATGCAGATGATAGGAAAAGCACCTCTGGTGGGTGTTTCTATGTGGGGACGAATTTGGTAGCCTGGATGAGTAAGAAACAAAACTCAATTTCCATGTCTACGGCTGAAGCTGAATACATTGCTGCAGGGAGTTGTTGCACGCAATTGTTGTGGATGAAACAAATGCTATGTGACTATGGCATTGCCCAAAGAGTGATGAGCGTCTATTGTGACAATACCAGTGCTATTAACATTTCAAAAAATCCTGTCCAACACTCCAGGACCAAGCACATTGACATTAGGCACCATCTCATTCGGGAGCTTGTGGAAACGAAGGTTGTGACCCTTGAGTATGTTCCCACCGAACATCAACTAGCCGACCTTTTTACAAAACCCTTGGATAAGCTTCGGTTTGAACTTCTTAGAAAGGCTATTGGGGTTTGTGCTTTGACATAAGCCTGAAACATGCATAACATGCATTACATGTTTTTCATGCACTTTCATTTTTTTTTTCATTTTATTTTATTGTTGTTGATGTTTGGGTTGCATTTGTTAGCTGTTTAGTTTTATTGTCTTTGATTGCTGCCCCTACATGCACTCCATGATTGCGCTATATAATAGTGGGGTTGTTAATTCTAAAATCTTGGTGCATGTATCTTTTGAGATTTGTATCATATATCTATGTTTTACAAAGGTTTGGAACATGAGTATCTCATGTAATCTGTAACTGGCAGCACACACACTTCACTCCAAACTCAGTCAATTGACATTTCACCACTTGTGAGTCTATTGGGGAGGCAATCAAAAGTGGTAGGAAGCTCTACCTACATACAGAATTGACCACGGGCTAGATGACCTCATCATGGTTCGCTTGTGCAAAAATATGGTATCTCAAACAGAAAAGAAAAAGTGAAGTTATTATATAAAAAAAAAAAGGAGGGTGAAAAACAGAATAAGTTTTCTGTTTTCTTGAACATACTGAGACAAGTATTTAAACAGAAAGATTCAAGTCCTAGCAGCATTAGGTTTGACTTTCTGTGTCTTGAATGAGCTTCCCAAGCACTTATGGTTTCATGTTCAGCCCAACCCCACTCACGCCTTACGGTTGAAATTTCTTGATTGAGCAAGGACCGCTTTAAACACGCACGTCTATATTACTTGTGATACTTGGTTTTAAACTGCGTATTTTATGGGAATATGATGCTTCTCTACATTTGATATGTACTCTAGGTGTGAAAATTGACATTCCCAATATTTGTCCATGTCATGTGAGTGTTGTGTGCTTCAAAAATGGGCAAAATGTGTTTTTCTGGAGGTCTCGCTCGACCCTCGCTCGACCCCGCTCGAGCGAAACCCACTCGACAGCCTCTCGAGGGTTTTAAGTTCGCTCGAGCGAACAACTGCTATAAAACTCGAGCCGCTCGAGCAGACTGCCCTGTTTCGTGCGTTTTCTCCCCTCCGTGCGATTTTCCTCCTTCTTTTCTCAAAATTCCTCGTTTAATCGAGTTCTTTCCTTCCGAAATCATCTCCAAACCAAGGTAAATCCCTTTCTCTTGTGAATTTTCGTGTTTTGGTGATTTATTTTGGGTATTTCCATTTGTTTTGCATATGGGTTTCGGATTGGGGGTTTTTGGAAGTTTGTTTCTTGAAATTGTTCCGTTTATTTTGGTTTATTGAGGCTATTGTGTAGCCATTGTTGGGATTGGTTGTATTTAGGAGGTTTTTGAAACTCCCATGGGTCTATACCCGAGTTTCTCACTTGGATGCACTCCAAGTGTTCGATAAAATGCCTCAATGAAGTGTGTTTTTGGTTTTTCATCATGCATTGGCATAGCATTGCTCCCATATCTATTTCATGTCTATCCTAGGTTTGGGACATCGTTTAACTAGGATTGCATTATGTTTTGGCTTACATATGGGTTGTCATTGCATGTGTCATGCACATGAATTGGCTTCCACTTGCAAATGGGTTGGCATTAGCTTGTAAATGGCTTGAGTTGTCATTGCATATGTGTCATGAATGTGGTTGGCATTAGCATGCATGTTGGTCTTTCACATGAGTAGGCATTAGCATGCATATGGGACACTTTGACCTAGGCATTTGTTATTGTTTTGAAAAATGAGGAGTGACATCGGGCATGCACCGAGTCTTGCATTGTTAGTTGACATTGTTGTGTCAGCATGCATGCATCCATCACGTCTTTGCATTGTCTTAGCCTTGTCTAACGTCTTTGACTCTGTCTACAGCCGACACCATGTCTCGACGTGTTCGTCCTCGCCAAAACCCTCCTGCACCCGTTCAAGCCCAATTCCATAGTGCCCGAGCCCAAGAGCTATACTCTCAGAACTTCTCGCATCGTACTCCCATAGTCAAGCGTGAAGTGACATTAGGTGAGCTTACCGAGACTATAATTCCCCGTATTTTTGAGTCTCGTCAGTGGCAGGCATTGACCACTGGTCATCCCACTCCTTCTGTGGAGTTGGTTAGGGAGTTTTACTCCAATATTCATGACATATCTGTTGATGACTCATTTGAAGTCAGTCTCAGGAATGTTATTTTCCGAGTCACTCCGGGCATGATAGCGACTCTGCTAAATGCCCCTCGTGAGCTCTATCCTGAGTTTCCCTACTCACGGACATCTCCTCCAAGTCCACAAGTCATTGCTACTTGTCTTTGTGGCCGACCTAGTAGTTGGGAAGGGACAACCCCTATTTCAACTGCTCGTTTTACCCCCGATCACCTCATTCTTAGTAGGATTGTTCTTACGAACTTAGATCCTACTGGTCATAATAGTGATGTGGGTCTTGACCGTGCCCGTCTGCTGTATGCCTTGATCAATGGTGTCTCCATTGATCTAGGAAGTCTTTTGTGTCGGGTTATTGTTGAGGCGTATCGGTCCTCCAAAACACGGACTGGTTTGCCCTTACCGTGTTTGATCACCCGAATAGCTCTCTCCCAATTTGTTGCTTTCCATCCTCAGGAGCCTAGAATTGCTCTTAAGGCTCCTATTGGTCGTAGGACGGTCCAGTTGAGTCGTGCTCACACAACTCCACAGCCTATCCGTGTTGAGCATCCTCCCGCTCCCTCCTCTCAGCCTTCGAGCTCTCGTCCATCTAGTTCTCAGCCGTCTACCTCGGCCCCATCTAGCTCTCAGCCATCTTCCTCAGCCCCCGGTTCGTCGGAGCCCAGTCTTCAGCAGGTACTTGAGTATCTAGCTCGTCTTGACGCCCGGTTCGACAGCCTTGAGGTGAAAGTTGACAACCTGCAACAACTTGTGACTCAACGCTTCAATGACATCGAGAGGCAGCTCAATGAGGATGATGAGGATGCCGATGGTGATGATTGAGACCCTTGGCTTCTTGTGACAAAAAGGGGGAGATTGATTGTTGAGGGGGAGATATTGTTGAGGGGGAGTAGTACAGTATTAACTCAGGGGGAGTGTTACTTGTACTAACACATTTTTTTGTTTTGGGGGAACAGCAGCTTTTGGTTATTTCTGTTGATTTATATTTCTTGTTAGCTGCTGATTGTCTGACAAATGTTTCTTGAACTCCTGATTTGTTGCTTAATGAAGTATTTCTTTTCTAATTATGATTTGATTTGAGAAGTATGATTTGAGAATTGCAAATACGTTTTTGTGCATATGTGAATGGGTATGTTTAACCGTTTGCTAAGCGTGTGCAAAAAGTTTTCAACATGTTCAAGAATATGGATCTAATTGGGTGTGCTAGGATTAGGTCATATGTATAGGTTAGAGGTTTTGTCACAGAAATGCCAAAGGGGGAGATTGTTGAGGGAAAAATGAGCGTGTTGGCATATTCTTGTGAAAACCTGTGTAAAATAGTGTTGTAACAAGTGTTGTTGCGGAAGGCTTGAAGTGGGCTGGAAGTGTGCTCATTATTGGTCAAAAGAAGCGACTTCGCTCGACCCTCGCTCGACAGAGCGCTCGAGCGAACTCAGGTAGATTCAACCGCTCGACCATTGCTCGACATACGGCTCGAGCGAACTCTGGCAGATTCAACCGCTCGACCATCGCTCGACATACGGCTCGAGCGAACTCAGGCAGATTCAACCGCTCGACCCTCGCTCGACACTGAGCTCAAGCGAACCCAGGCAGAGTGTGTCGCTCGACCCTCGCTCGACACTGAGCTCGAGCGAACTCAGGCAGAGTCGACCGCTCGATACTCGCTCGACATGGCGCTCGAGCGAACTCAGGCAGATTTCGGCGCTCGACCTTCGCTCGACACTTCGCTCGAGCCAATGTTCCAGATCACTTACAATGTAGGGTTTTGAACGCCTCATTTGATGGGAACTATAAATAGAACATGTTAGCTTCTGTTCTATGTGTGGAGAATCAGAGCAAAAACCCTAAGGGCCTCCAAGAAATTCTTAGAGCAACCTCTCCCCCATTTGGTTGATCCTCACTTGGATAAACACGTCTCCACCACAACATACACAAAATCAACTCTTACTTGAGTCCATTGAAGTGGACATTTTTGTTGGCCGGAAGAGTCCGGAGCTGCCGTTGATGCAGAGATCGAGAGGTTCTCGTGGGAAGCTATAGGAAGGTCGGAGTTCCGACACTACATGCGTGTAGAGATCGAGTGGGTCACTCGTGGTGTTGCAAGCCAAGTTTAGCTACTACAAAGGTTTTGTGAGTGTCTCTAAATTGGTTGTAACAAACTAAAGTTTCTATAGTGGATTTGAGGTGGTGTCTTACACTCGGAGTGGTTTTAGATTTTGAAGATGTTCTTCAAATGAGTTTCCACTCCGTGAACAAAATCTTGTATTGATTATTTGTGTTATTTGTTTTATTTATTAACTGCTTGTTTGATTAATTTTCAAAAGGCCATAAAAATTAGATTACACCTATTCACCCCCCCTCTAGGTGTAGTGTTGTGTAGAACCACTGCTTTTTCAAAAAGCAAGGTATAAAATTATAAAAACCCAAGCAAAACCTCTAAATAAATCTCAACATAGTACACATGGCATCAACACACACACATATATATATATATATATATCAAAAGATCAACTAACATCAGTTATGACTAATCAAGTTAGTTATTTAAAATAGCATTTTCAAATATAGGAGAAATACATAGAAAATTCTCTAAATAAATTTTAGTTTGGGCAAAAAACAAAGCATACATGTTTATTTGCAACATAAGCATTTAAATACATCAAAACCTATGCTAAAAAATTTAGTTGGCTTCTAAAATACATCAAAGTCAAAGGAGTTAAATAAGCTCCTAGCTTTGTTCAAGAGGTAAAGTGGAGGTCCAAAAATTGAAAAAGATTAGAGGAGCTTGATTTCTTGAAGAGTGGAGAAGAAGGGAGGGAAAGTGGCATTGGCTATGGCTTAGGGAAGGAAGAAAATAATTTCTTTTTTTCTTTGTGAGTCACACGGCTTGAAGGGGTGGAGAGGAAGATTGGGTTCTCTTGAGCTTGAAGATGAAAAGAAGAAGAAGAGAGTAAGAAGGAGTGGACGTTCAACTTAGACGGGAAGGAAGAAGACTTGTAGTCTTCATTGGCTAGGTGACCAATGGTTCACAAGAAAGAAAAGGCTTAATAGCCTTTGGTCAAGGCTTGCCTCACAAGTTTGGAAGGGACCAATCAGATTTAAGAAGGGAAAAACTAGTGTTGGTCAAAGCTTTCATTGGAAGCTTGAAGAAAGGGATGGCTTGGATGAAAAATAAAGAGATATTCACTTCACCTACCACATCCAATGGTAGAATTCAAATGGAGCAATTTCATAAATAATAAAACTTGAGGGCTTTAAGAGAAATACTATAAGACCTTAATAATCATATACTTAATTTATTTTAATAACTTACATAAAAATAAAAGCACACCCATCTTAAAATAAAATAATAGAATAATAAGATAATAATAAAAAATCTTTATCTTAAAATATTTAATTTAAAGAATTTAAAAAAAATGAAATGACGTAAGGACCTACATAGTAAGACTTAGATATTACAACTCTCCCCTCCTTAAAAACAATCTCATCCTCGAGATTGAACGTACTTCAAAGAAAAAGGTGGGAATACTTTTCCCTTGTACAATCCTCATGCTCCCATGTCGCCTCTCGTTCCGAGTGGTGGATCCACAACACTTTGGCCATTGAAATTGTTTTGGTGTGAAGTACTCGAACCTCCCAATCCAAGATGCAAGCCCATAACATGTCCTCCAATATCTGGATTGTTATTTCGGATTGACCATCCGTTTGAGGGTGGAAAGCAGTGCTATATGTCAACTCTATCCTCAGATTCTTTTGCACACTCCCCATAATGCTGACGTGAACTGTTCTACTAATTTGCTCATCGAATAGGTCACCTGAATAAGAATGAATTGAGTTGCCTTGGACAACCTATCAACGATCACCCATGTTGAGTCTTGTCCTCCCAAGGCTTTAGGAAATCCTATCACAGAATCCATGCTAATCTCGTCCCATGGCGAAACTGGGGTTGGCAATGGGGGTAGTGTTCCTGAAGGCCTTTGATGCTTAGCCTTAACCATTCGGCACGTCAGACATTGAGCTACAAAATTAGATACATCCCTCTTCGTTCTGCTCCACCAATAGTGTTGTCTTAGATCTCAATACATCTTGGTGCTAACCAGATGCACTGTATATAAAGACCTATGTGCCTCCCTTAGAAGTAGATCCCATAAGTCTTTCTCTACCGTTACACAAGGTCTCTATTTGAACCATAGGGACCCATATTCAGAAACCACAAAGTCAAGATACTTCCCTTCTAAAACCTCTGTCATGATCTTATGGAGGTTGACATATTCACTCTGAGCAGCTTTAATCTGGTCCAATACAGTCAGACTACGAACCAGGGTACTTAACCTTGTCTGTACATCCCTCACCATCTCCACTCCAAGCTTCTCCATGTCCAAGAGAATAAATTTATAAGGGGTGTACATGCTCACAAGGGTACCACAAGAAAACTTCCTATTGAGGCATCTACTATAATATTAGCCTGGCCGGGATGGTAGTTGATGGTACAGTCATAATCCTTTATCAGCTCTAACTACTTGCACTGTCTCATATTTAATTCTTTCTGAATGAAGAGATATTTAAGACTCTCGTGATTCATGTAGATCTCACAGCACTCCCCATACAAGTAATGTCACCAAATCTTTAAGGCAAAGACAACAGGTCTAGCTCTAGGTTGTGGGTCGGGGAGTTGCACTCCTATCCTTGAGTTGAAGTGAGGCATACGCTACAACTCTCCCGTGGTCATCAAGACACATCCTAACCATTGGCATGACGCGTCCTAGTATATCATGAACCACCTGTACCTGAAGGTATGGTCAAAATAGGCACCGTCACAAGTTTCTCCTTGAGCTCCTAGAAGCCCTTCTCACATTCCTCAGTCCATGTAAATTTCTCCCCTTGCTTGGTGAGTGTTGTCATGGGGACTGCAATGCGGGGAAACCATTCAACAAATCTCTGGTAATACCCCGCAAGACCCAAGAAGCTCCTGATCTCTTGGACCGTCTTACGTCTAGGCCATTCTACAATTGCCTTGACCTTTGAAGGATCCACAGAGATCCCATCTTTTGACACTATGTGGCCAAGGAAAGAAATCTTTTGTAGCCAAAACTCACACTTAGTCAGTTTGACATTCAATTTCTTCTCCCTTAAAATTTGTAGGACCACTTCCAGGTGCTTTGCATGCTCCTCCAAGCTCTTAGAATAAACTAGGATATCATCAATAAATACGACAATGAATTGGTCGACGTACTCCTATAGAATATAGGGTTCATTAAATCCATAAAGGCTATTGGAGTATTAGTCCAACCAAAGGACATTACTAGAAATTCGCAATGTCCATACCTTGTCCTGAAGGCAATCTTAGGAGCATTTTCTACCTTAATCTTTCAATTGATGGTATCCTGAACGAAGATTGATCTTTGAGAATACCTGTACTCCTTGAAGTTGATCAAATAGATTATTGATCTCAGGTAACGGATACCAATTCTTAACGGTTACCCCATTCAGTTCTTTATAATCGATGCACGGGCACAATGATTCGTCTTTCTTCTTCATAAAAGGACTGGTGCTCCCCACGGTGACACCCTAGGGCAAATAAAGCACGTCTCCAATAACTCCTACAACTAATCCTTAAGCTCCTTGAGCTCTACAGGTGCCATCTGATAATGTGTTTTGGAGATCAGTATCGTCCCCAATATAAGATCTATTGAGAACTCAACCTCTCTATTTGGAGATAAGCTAGGTAGCTCATCCAGAAAGACATTGGGGAACTCTCTCACTACCGCGATATCCATAAGCTTTGGCTCATTTGGTTGACATATAACCAAATTAACTAAGATTCCCATAGACCCTTCTTCAACGTCTCAATGGCCTTCAATACGGAAACCATCTTAGGCTTAGGCCACTTACCCACTGCACAGAATCGGAACTCTGTCTCACCTAGTGGTCTAAAGACCACTCTCTTCTCAAAGCATTCCATGCAAGCATGGTGGTTAGACAGCTAGTCCATGTCCAAAAGGGCATCGAACTCCCCATGTCGAATAGAATTAAATTAGCAAGGAGGTGCCGACCTTATATTTCTATTGTGCATTCCTTCAATACGGATCTACAATTTACAGAGTCTCTGAATGGGGTAGAGACATACATCACACACTCTAAGGACTTGATGGTCCACTCACTTAAACATGCTACTTACAGAATATAAAGAATGCGTAACAATAGAATCGCCTAATACTAATGCACGATGGGGAAATAGGGGGAAGAACTGGTCAGTGAAAGCTTCCTTAAATATCGCCTACGAAATTGGAGTCGCCTCACTTAACTCTTACAGAATAATCCTGTGAGTAGACTTCTAACACTCGTTTTCCAAGTCAAATAAGTTGTAAGCAACGAATTCCACCTTCTCTTGTTTAGCACGTGAGACAACATGGAAGATCTTCTCAAGCTGCTCGATCCAGTTGTCAGCATCTACTTCGCTACACTTGCCATCAAACACCGAAGGGTGCTGTCTACCAAATATTTTAAAGGTGGTTAAATGTTGAGTTAAATGTTTGAAGATGGTTAAATGTTGCATCTCGATGTGTCCACCAATAACTATTCCTAGCAGGCATGTAGCTACATTGATGAGGTCCCCTGTAACTCTCAGAACCCTACTGACTCTCTACACTAAGGAAACAGGGTCGCCCCCTAGCATCCATCTTTCTTAGTATTGTCAAGAGGTGCATAGTAAAGCACGTATAACAGTAACAATGGCAATGGGCTCATATAAAACAAATAGGCCTGACTTGCAATTATTCTAATATAATTCATGATGCATAGCAAAAGATACCTTTTAAACTTGCTGCGAAGCTTGGCATACTTTAGAGAGAGGACTTCAGCTTAGTTCATCCAAAAAGTCTATAGGACTTTATAACCTTTTGCTCTGATACCAAGCTTGTAACAACCCCGCCCTAGGAAGGGTGGAATTGCTACATACATACTTGTCCTTCTTTCTTTCTTTTCTTTCTCTCTCTTCTTATTTTTTTCCTAGTAATATGCGATTAGCATAAACATGACACACATGTACTCTAAATTTCTAATTTAATAAAGACATTCTATTCAAACATTTTAAGATAAAGATTTCTTTTATTAGCTTATTATTTTATTATTTTAGTTTAAGATGGATGTGCTTTTATTTTTAAGGGAAGCTTTGACCAATACTATCTTTTCCCTTGTTAAATCCGATTGGCCCCTTCCAAGCTTGTGAGGCAAGCCTTGACCAAAGCTATTAAGCCTTTTCTTTCTTGTGAACTGTCAGTCACCTAGCCAAAGACGACTACAAGTCTTCTACCTTCCCCTGTAAGTTGAAAGTCTACTCCTTCTTCCTCTCTTCTTCTTCCTTTCATCTTCAAGCTCAAGAGAAACCAAGCTTCCTCTCCACCTCTTCAAGCTATGTGACTCACAAAGAGAGAAAGAAATTATTTTCTTCCTTCCCCAAACCATAGCCAACGCCACTTTCCCTCCCTTCTTCTCCTCTTCAGGAAATCAAGCTCATCTCATCTTCTTCAAGCTTTTGTCCTCCACTTTACTTCTTGAAAGAAGCTGGGAGGTTAAGGTAAAAATCCTAATTTAACTCCTTTGATTTTGATGTATTTTAGAAGCCAACTAAATTGTTTAGCTTATGTTTTGATGTATTTAAATTCTTATGTTGCAAATAAACATGTATGCTTTGTTTTTGGCCCAAACCGAAACTTATTTAGGGAATTTGCTATGTATTTCTCCTTTATTTGAAAATGGTATTTTTAATAACTAACTTGATTAGTCATAATTGATTTTAGTTGATCTTTTGATATATATATATATATATATATATGTTGATGCCATGTGTACTATGTTGAGATTTATTTAGAGGTTTTGCTTGGGTTTTTATAATTTTATACCTTGCTTTTAAGAGGTACTAAATGGGTAAAGTATAAGCTTGAGTGTTTGAAGGTTTTACAGTTTGTTTAATGGGTAATTTTGCTATACTTTATGCTATGTTTAATTTTAATGGGATATGTTATCTACACTATTTAAATATCGCTTGTGTGATTAGATTATAGCATGTCTGGTTTAGGTATAGGAGGTTAATTGTGCATGATGTATTATGATACGTAAAGCTGTCCAAGTACCCCCTAAGACCATGTCATGCCATGTTTTGATGTAAAAAAAGAAAAAAAGAATAGTCCATTGATGTTGTCCCTCATTTGGTTAAATTCTACCTAACCTAAGAATCCAAAATATTGATAAGCTAACCTTTTTATAATGAGTGGCCACAAGTTGATTTAATAGGCATGTTTGCTAAGCTTGTTTAGCCTACTTGAGATGCCTAAATCTATTTTAAAGCCATTGTTGAGAATTTTCAGATTTGTATCTCTTAATGTCCATAACCCAAAGTGAGCTTGAACCAAATTGACCTTGCTTGAAGCCTATGAATTTCCTAACTACCTTTGATGTAAGCTTTCTAAAATAGCCTTCCATGGATAGCTAGCATGTCTTAATATTTAATTTATTCTAAGGAAAATGGGTAAGATTCCTTTGGTAATACAGGATGGGCATAGAGGTCCATCATGCAAAAATTCTTTCATCTTTAGTAGTGAAGTGACGTCTATCGTTAAAGTAGCTACCGAACTGAGACATGGAAGCTAGAGTTTAGTAACTGATGAGGAGAAACAAGAGCTGATCAATCGTGTTAGGGTAGGAATTGTTATATAATGTTAACTATTTATTAATTTATTTACATGAGCTAACGTTGAGAAGAACATTTATATAATTTTTGGGTTATAGGCAAACTTTATCTTGGATTGGATAAGAGAAAATCATCGTGAAATAGTGTCTACATATCTAGCCGATAAATACAATGCATATCATTACAATCTCCACAAAATCTCCTTAAAGTATGCATCTCATGAGGAGGCCCTTGTTGGTGGGGCATCCATGGTAGATAGCAGTGTATGGAAGTGGATATGTGAGCGGTGGGCAAGTGGAACATTCAAGGTATACAAGTACTAGTTTAAGAACATTATCACACTACTTTTACGTTCCTTATATGGATAATTATTAATGTTAGATGTTTATATGATTTATTTTTCAGCCTTTTTAATTTTAAGTAATAAGTCAAAAATGGAAAATTGATAAACTCTTGTGTATTAATGAGCACTCTCGAAGGGCTATAGAAAATAGGAAGAAATTAAAGGTCAAGTATACAAGTAGGAGGAAATCCTTTGTCAAGATTTTGGAAGAAAATGTATGTACTAAAAGCATTTTGCCCATATGTAGACTACAACAAGATGGACCTTGATAATAAACTGTTAATGGTTGATGCTAGGTTGAAAATGCACCCAGTCTAGTCGCTTTCTACAAAGAGACACACTGTTCAACGTAAAAGGGAAAATTTGTTAATGCCACAACTAAACACAACTATGTGAGATTGGTTTTCATTTAGTTTATTTATTGAACCTAGTATTGCGTGAAATCTAATAATTTATTATGAATTTTTTTTCTTAATTTAGAATATTGTTGAAGCAGCTGAGGTTGTTTTCAAAGATGCTGTAGGATATAGATCTGGGTATGCACAGGGTCTGGGGCACTTGGTCATTCCTGACCCTTCTTTGTCAATGCAGAAGAACAAGGTATTTAAATGTCTACTCAAGGAGAATAAACGGAAAAAGAGTTCTGCAGATATGTACAAGGAAAAACTAGATGCTATAATGGGGAATTTGGAGGCTATGCAGCATAATTTCTCAGAGTATGAGAGAATAATGAACTTTTGAGTGTTTGAGTTGGAGGGAAATAGTGAGTCTCGTAGGGAGACTGTGACACCCCATTTTTTACGTGTATTTTCACTGAAGGAATATTTTAATTTAATTAATATAATAGTTCCTTTATTTTAAATTATCGGATTTTAATTGGATTTTAATTGCCGTTGAATTTAAATTGCTGTTTAATTTATTTTAGCTTGTCTTTGGATTTAAAATTAAATAGTTTGGTTTTACTAGTTATTTATTATATTTTAGCTTTATGTTGTGTTTAAAATATTTTCTTAGTTTTATTGCTTTTAAACTTATTTTCGTTGGATAAGTTGTTGGACTCCAGAGGTGAGGATTGGACCTCATTTCTTTTCCCGTCTTTTTCTTTTTCCCTTTTTCCTTTTCTTTTTCTTCTTTTCTTTCTTTTCTTTCTTTTTCTTCTTCTTTTTCTTCCCGTTTTCCCTCTCCCCATGCGTAGCAGCAGCTCTCCTTTCCATTTCGTCGCTGCCCCTTTGACCGCCCGGTGCGCCGCCGTCCGGCGGCTGTGTTGTACACCATCCCTACCATTCTCTTTCTCTCCCACCAGAGATCATACCCACCAATTTTCAGAGCCATAGGACCAGCCGTTAGCCGCCACGAGCCCCTGGAAGTCACTGCACCTGCTCTGTTTTTCTCCTGTCGCCGGTTGCTTTGGCAACCCAGAACCGCTACTCGCCGGTGGCGTGGCCTACACCACCCACCTAGTTTTCTTCCCCTCTCACCGGTGAACATCCCCACCAAGTTTCACCTCCATCCGAGCCACCGTTAGTCACCACGAGCTCCTCTAAGCCATACGGTTTTTCACCGATTTCGGCGCCGTCGCACCACCTCCGGCCACCATCTCTTCACAGCTTCTTTCCCTACCTCTTGCTGACCTAAACCACCCATTTCCGGCCTCGATCCGTTGCCGGAGTAACTCCCACGAGCTCAACTCCGTTTAGCCCCTTTTTGGCATTCAACCGCCATTTCCACCACCACCCACGGCCAAAACTCGTTTCCCTTAGCTTCATAATATCTCAAGGTCATTCCCTATCAATCCCAAGCCTTGGTTTGTCCCCGTTTAAAAATGGATAATTTATTACCCACGGCCACAGTGTAAATTACACTGTTATGTTGCTTTTCTTCCGCCGTTTACAACGCCGCGAGCTTTCAAAAAATACCATATAGCGCTGTAAGTATTTTCCAAACCCTACTTTTAGATTTAAATATATTTTGCTCGTTCAATAATTATTTTTTGTAGGTTGGCTGATTCCAAACTGAGTCCGAGGAGTTCGGGGGTTGGATGGATTGAGGACGGAGTGCTTGGTTTTGATTGTTTGTGATTGCTTGATTATTTGAGCCATGAGGTGTGAGTTGCATATTGTATTTATGTGCATTTTGTTTTAATCGAGAAAATCCCGTTTTATTGGCGTAAATGGTTTTTGGGTGCGTGTGTCTCACGAGCCCAAGTTGGGATGAGTTATTATCTCAGTGGAGCTCCTCTAGTTACTCAGGAGTGGATAATACTGAGTGACATCCCCTGGGTTGTCGCAGGGCGACGACTGGATCGCACGATATGGTAACGCTGTCGTGTCGACTCCGTGGTCCCTAGAGTGGCGGGGACTAGAGGATGGCCTGGCCAGGTATGCGCAGGGCGCGAGTCTGGGCATCACTCGTTTAGGTGTCACATGCGTAGTCGTTACCTGCGGTGTGGCACAGAGCCAGGGTGTGCGGATGATCCCTAGGGGAGATCATGGTGCATGCATAACCGGATTGTTTTTATGGTTTTTGGATATAGGCCATTTTCCCAGGTTTGGTTTTCGAGGCTTCTGATCCATTTTCTGGGAAAAATGGTGGTTTGGGCCATTATCTAGGATAATGGCGAGGATGTGTTGAGGTTTTTGATCCATTTTCTGGGAAAATTGTGGTTTGGGCCATTATCTGGGATAATGGCGAGGCTTGGTTTTAAGGATATGTTTTTGTGGGCCAAATGGGTTTTTGGCGTGCGTGGAAAAATTATAGTTTTATGGCGCATGTGCATTGGTTTTTCTTTCATGCATATTGTTTTAGTTTTATATGTTTTTATCTAGTGGTGTTTGGAGTTTACTTACCTGCGGCACCATTTTTGGTACCGTAGATTTTGGTGCAGAGATCAAGGATGAGGAGGAGGAGGCTGAGCCTGAGGATGCAGCTCCGCCGGGATGCTGATGTTATGTTTTGTATTTGGTTTAAAACTATATTTGCATTTTGTAATATTTATTTATGTATGTTTTGAACAGCTTTATATTAAACAAGAAAAATTGTGGTACTTAGTTATTGGCTTTGCTATCCGCTACGTGTTTCTCGTGCACATTCGTTGCTTGCACACACTTGGCACACGTCGTTAAGGTGGTGACCCGTGAGGTCATCATCCGGACATCTCGATTTCCCCGTGTCCGTGCGTGGGGATTTGGGGGCGTCACAGAGACTTAAAGAGATGTTTAGGCATCTCTATCCATCTATATTTTGGTATTTTTTTGTGGTTTTTTGGTTGATTGTGACAATCCTGTAGGATTGGTAGTGTGTAAAGAGGCAGATAAGATCAATTCTGATGTGTAGTGTAGGGAGTTTTAGGGGTGATCTTTACAACTAGTGGTTTTGTTATGATTTAGGTTTTATGCCAAAAAGTTCTTTTTTGGGAAGGTGTTTATAGATGGCTTTTTAGTCTATGCATATGAATGAAGGGTATCCACGAGTTCTTTTCCTTAAACCTGGTTTGTTCTCTAGGATCAAGTGACTTTCCTAATGTTTCTTCAACTGTCGTTATTATATATGCTAGAGCTTTTATTGTACTAGACAATTTTTGTGTGAATTGATAAAATATTTATTCTATGTAGGCTCCACAAATGCATGAGATATTTTCTGCACTTGGTGTACACTACTAATGACACTTGATTTGATATCACTAGCATGCATGTACAAGAGTAAGAGATTGGTTCCAGCAGAGTAATTACTCTAAACTAACAGAGTAAGTTACCAACTTTGCTATTGTTCCTTAGTTTGTCATCTCTGAAATACATTATAGACTTTTATTAGCTACTCAATAATTGGTTGCTGGATATGAGGTGTACACTTTAGTTGCTTTTGGTCATTATATAAATAACTATATATAGTTGGATTAAATTTGAGTTAGTCAAAGGGTTTGTATTCATAAGGATTTATGGATATTTCATTGCAGTTTGGTTTATGTAATTAATGAAGATAGAAGAGCATGCTATGCCTTTATACATGTTTGTATTAAAAATGCTGGTAAGAAAACAGGGTAAATGTAGGAAAACTTTATGGCGGAAAACACTACTTTAAAGTCTTTTGGGTATGGCGGGTTTGTATGAAAATTTTGGTTATTATTATGATTCAAGAGTCTGGTTATTATATAAATAAAAATAACGTTTTAACAGTGGTTCGTTTAAAATGTGCTTGATGATGCACCTTAGATAGATGTAAAAGATGGTCCAATTATTCGTTTTGGAATTAGCCTCCCATGGAGTTCAGTAACAGATTTAGTGACATAAATACTCTCTGTTTTGAGTTTTGCTTATTGTGTGTTTGTATGTTTGATGTGATAAATTCCACTGGAGTCATTACTTATAAAAAAATAAAAATAAAAATACTTAATTATAGTCATGATATCATGGTTTCTAGTATACTTGTGGCACAATGGATTATAAGGTGATGTTGTAAACCACACCTTAGGACAAGGTTAAAAAAAACAGTGTTCTTATGTGGTTAACATGTGTAGTGGGCTTAACTACAAGATGTATTAATTGATGTACTAATATGGTTTTTCTATTAAACTGGTGGAATGTTAAACTATGATTTGATATGGTTTTCAAGTACTTAACAGCAGGATGCTATACGTATGGATGAAGAGCTTTGTTTGCCCAAAGTTTTACTGGGAGGATGAACTGGAATGGATCTTGTGAATCCCTCATGTGTCTAGAACCCAAATTATTATGTATACATGGATTTTATTAAGCATTTTGGGTTGTATTAGTTGATTACACTACTCTAACTTGGGAAAATGTAGGCTTCCCTCTTTAACTCCCTACCTTACAAACATTGATGTATCTCCAACCATGGGTTGATGTATTTCAATATTAGAATGATGTTTTTCAAAGTGTTATATATATATATGGGTGCAACTAGAGAATTTGGATCCAAGTACTTGGCATTAGTTATGTTGTGTGTGTGTGTGTGACGGCAGATTCAATAATAGCCTACATATCTAGCATTTTAATATAAGCATAATATTGTGAGAAAAGACCATTTTAGAAGAGTTAGAAATTGTCACTTCTAAAATGGTTAAAAAAGCTTACAATTTGTTGTATCATTTCCAGCAAATAAACAGTGACAAAAACTATATTCCAACTAAGTCATACACTGAGAAACTATATTCCTACTAAGCCACCAAATGGAGGGTGGCAAAATATCAATTTCAAAAAAATTTTGCAAGTGGCCAAAAATTTTTTCCCACAAACAAATATCATGAACAATACTCTTTATTGACAAAATCAAATAGTCCAAAAAATTATATTTCCAATTTTTACTCACGATTGGCAATGATGTGGAAAGTATGTAATGTCAAGAAATAGTGTCATGCAAAATACTCTTTACCCACGAGGTCATTAGGTCTAAAATAGTGTATTTCTGTCCATTATTGATGAGAGCCTTTGGTCGAAAAAGATGTATTCTCACGAAATGCGTTCTTGAAAACTAAAAATTCCACTAGCATATTTTGTGGCAAAACTAGTATTTCCCACCAACACAAACTAATTTGAGTAACCATTTTCCATGGAATTCATTGGCTTTCTCCAAGATCTAGTTGGTGGGAAAACATTACTATTTGCCACTAGTTCACAAATTAGTGGGAAAAAACACTTAGTGTCACCAACTTTAAGTCACTAGTTTTCTACGGATAGACTTAGTAGGAAAATAGCATTTCCCACTATGACTATTATTTTCCTGAATAAATACCCTTGCGGCAAAAACCAACAAATGTTGTAGTGGCTATTTTCATGGTTGTATCTCCCGAAGAGTTTAAAAGAATTTTCATGTGTGAGATTGCGAAAGAAGCTTGTGATAGTTTGGAGGTTACACATGAGGGGACAAGAATTGTAAAAAATTCAAAATTACAGTTGCTAACCTCAAAATTTGAATAGATTAAGATGCTGGAAGATGAAAGGTTTAATGATTTATGTGCTAAATTTAACGATATTGTAAATTCCAATTTTAATCTCGGCGAAAAGGTGGAAGACTCAAGAATTACGAGGAAGATTTTAAGGTCTTTGCCTGAAATATTTCACCCAAAGGTTATTGCCATTGAGGAAAGTAAGAATTTTGATGCTATTAAGGTTAAAGAGTTGGTGGGCTCTTTGCAAACATATTAGTTCTCACTTTCTCAAACAAGAAAATGTAAGTCAACTGCATTAAATATTGTAAAAGAAGATTGAGATGACTTTTCTTAAGAAAAAATTTTGAACAATGGGGACCTAGATCTGCTTGCATGGAAATTTAGAAAATTCTTGTTTAACAAGAAAGCTTAGAGTGGAGTGTCCAAACTTTAAGAAAAACAAAATACAATGCCGTGAGTGCTTCAGATACGGTCACATTAGAGTAGAGTATCCAAACTTTAAGAAAAACAATAGAAAAGCACTGAATGTCATGCTTAGTGATAGTTCAAAATCTAAAAATCCTACTTCATCGTTTGATGATGAAAATTCCTTTATGGCTTTTACCACTACTGTTGATAATTTTTCTGAAATTGTGCTAACAAAATTTGAAAGTGAATTTGATAATAGTGACTCGAATATAGCTTTTGTTGATGTTGATCATGAGCTAAGCATACAAGAGGCGTATAATGATTTATGTGAAGAAGTGGTCAAGCTGAAAAAGCTTAACAAGAAGTTGTAGAACAACCTCACAGCAATGGAGAATGAAAAGAACAATCTTTTGGAAGCATTGAAAAATTGTGAAGTTGATATATTGAGATTGAAGGTTTAAAAGGATGCATTAGACAAAGAATTGAAGAGTTCTCAAGAGTACCAACAAAAATCAGTAACTTGGAAATTGGATGAAATATTAAGTATTCAAAAGTCCAATTGTGATCATACTGGATTAGAGTATATAACTCCCAAGGCAAAGATCCTCAAATCTCATCATCCACTGCCACTACCTCTAAAAATATTGTATTTGTCGAAGGAAGCCAAGCTATGGAAGCTCCAAGAGAAGTCGTGTCAATGTCAAATCAGCTTGAAAAGCCACATAAAACATCAAACTCAAAGAAACTAAACCAAGATAAGTTTGGAGGTAAGTTTGTACCTATTTGCTATCATTGTGGTATTTCTCGTCATATAAGGCCATATTATTTGAAGTTAAGTAAAGTACAAAAAATTGGAAGTGAAAGAAAATCAAAGAAAAAGGTAAACACACTTGGGAACCAAGTCCAAGAGCTAAGTCATCAAATAACATTCAGAAGCCTAAAGCTATGTGAACTATTTGAATTTTATCTTCACAACAAAGACAAGATTATAAAAAGTGGTAATGATGAAAAGAACTACTCAAAACGTAAAGTGTGACGCCCCCAAATCCCCACGCACGAACACGGGGAAATCGAGACGTCCGGATGATGACCCGTTTTTACGTGTATTTTCACTGAAGGGTTGTTTTTAATTTAATTAATATATTAGTTTATTTATTTAAATTAATGTATTTTAATTGGTTTTTTATTTATTTGATGCGGTGTTTAATTTAATTAGTCGTTTTACGGTTTTTTTAATCTCGTTTTCGGCGGATTTGTTTTGCTTTCCGGAGTGAGGATTGGACCTCATTTCTTTCCTACATCTTTTCTTTTCCCTTTTTCCTTTTTCTCTTTTTCTCTTTTCTTTCCTTTTTCTTTTTTCTTTTTCTTTTTTTCTTCTTCTTTTTCCTCCCCTCTCTCCCGCGGGTAAACCCCCCCGTTCGTCTCTCTCTCTCTCTCCCCTCTCCCACGCCGGAACCATCTTCAGCCCAGACCCACCGCCGCTGGCCACCGTGCGGCACACCACCCCTACCAAAATCTTTCCCTCCCTCCGGTGAACCACCCCACCAATTTTCACCGCCAACGGAGCCACCGTTTGTTCGGAAAACGCCCAACAAGCCTCACGGATTTTGCTCCGATCTGCCGCCGTCGCTCCACCTCCGGCCACCATCTCTTCACCACTTCATCACCGGCTCCTTGCCATCCTAACCCACCATTTCCGGCCTCTAACAGCCACCGAAACATCTCCCTCGAGCTAGCTTTCCATTTTAGGAAATTCGGTCTTCCTCCGCCGTTTCCGCCGCCACCCACGGCCAAACTTCACTTCCATTAGCTTCATAAACATCCTTAGACCCTTCCCTATCAATCCCGAGCCTTGGTTTGTCCCCGTTCAAAAGTGGGTATTTTACAACCCACGGCCACAGTGAATTTTCACTATTACGCTGCTTTCCTTCCGCCGTTTGCAACGCCGTGTGTTTTCTAAAACTACCATATAGCGCTGTAAGTATTTTTCAAACCCTACTTTTAGATTTAAATATATTTTACTCTTTCAATAATTAATTGTTGTTGGTTGGCTGATTCTGGACTGAGTCTGAGGAGTTCGGGGGTCGGATGGATCGAGGACGGAGTGCTTGGTTTTGCTTGTTTGTGTTCGCTTGATTATTTGAGTCATGAGGTGCGAGTTGCATATTGTGTTTATGTGCATTTTGTTTTAATCGAGAAATTCCCGTTTTCTTAGCGTAAATGGTTTTTGGGTGCGTGTGTCTCACGAGCCCAAGCCGGGATGAGTTATTATCTCGGTGGAGCTCCTCTGGTCATTCGGGAGTGGATAATACTGAGTGACATCCCCTAGGTTGTCGCAAAGCAAAGACCGGATCGCACGATACGGTAACGCGGGGACTAGAGGATGGCCTGGCTAGGTACGCGCGGGGCGCGAGTTTGGGCATCGCTCGTTTAGGTGTCACATGCGTAGTCGTTACCTGCGGTGTGGCACAGAGCCAGGGTGTGCGGGTGATCCCTAGGGGAGATCATGGTGCATGCATAACCGATTTGTTTTTATGGTTTTCGGATCTGGGCCATTTTCTGGGAAAATGACGATGTTTGGTTTTTGAGGCTTTTGATCCATTTTCTGGGAAAATGGTGGTTTGGGCCATTATCTGGGATAATGGCGAGGCTTGGTTTTAAGGATATGTTTTTGTGGGCCAAATGGGTTTTTGGCGTGCGTGGAAAAATTATGTTTTATGGCGCATGTGCATTGGTTTTTATTTCATGCATATTGTTTGAGTTTTATATGTTTTTATCTAGTGGTGCTTGGAGTTTACTTACCTGCGGCACTATTTTTTGTACCGTAGATTTTGGTGCAGAGATCGAGGATGAGGAGGAGGAAGCTGAGCCCGAGGATGCGGCTCCTTCGGGATGCTGATGTTATGCTTTGTATTTGTTTTAAATTATATTTGTGTTTTGTAATATTTATTTATGTATGTTTTGAATAGCTTTGAATTAAACAAGAAAAATTCTGGTACTTAGTTATTGACTTACTTTTCGCTGCGTATTTCTCGTGCACATTCGTCGCTTATACACACACTCGGCACATGTTGATAGGATGATGATCCGTGATGTCATCATCCGGACGTCTCGATTTTCCCGTGTTCGTGCGTGGGGATTTGGGGGCGTCACATAAAGCAAAATGGGTGGTCAAAATCGACTAATACTAGTTAAACTTAGTACTTAAAGTCATGGGGTCTCTTCTTGCCGGACATAGAAGTTTAATCCATATAGAAAAAGTCTATATTTTTTCATTGCAGATAAAGACAAACACCTTACACAGATCTTGTCACTTAAGTCCTTACCAAAAAACAAATCGTTGCTCTATTCATTGTGGAAAAATATGAGCAATAAAATGGACATATCCAGGGTTGTGTAACTTTGTACACAGAGGAGATACTCTTGTCAAGTATTTAGGCCCTAATATAAAGTTTGATTTAGCATAAAGTTTGACTTTTGAGACAAAAGTGACTCATTTGGGAGTATTGATGTGTCAAATAGAAAAAATATAAATTACTCTATCCATTTGGAAAACTTATCATTGTGGTAAGTTGACTCACTCACATATCAAATAGACTTTGGCCATGATGAATTTGTGGTGTGTCCACACTTATTTTTTTGGCTTTTTATTTCTAAAAATAGAGTACGACCCTCTTTCTAGATTGGTTTTGTGATTGGTACATTGTGCTTGGAAATTTGGGTGCATTTAGGCAAGTGATTTGGCTTCAAAACAATTAAGTTGCTTAAAAGTTTTTTGAGCATGTGGGTCAAACTTTATGTTATTTATTTATGTAACACCCCTTTCCCTAAGCTTAGGAGTGTCTCATATTTTTCATAAAATGAACTCGGTAAGAGATCTGATGTTTAATTAAATAAACATGAATTTCATAAAAGAATCATTTAATAAATAATTTTCTCGATATAACTTTAAATGAAACAACTGAATAAAATTTTAATGTCATAAAATAATTTATTCTAAGAGGTCTAGAATTCAATCAACTACCTTATCTAAGCATGGTCTGCCTGCTCATGCTCATGCTCATCCTCATCTTGACTTTGGTGATTTAAAAAACATGAAATAAGCTAAAATGAGTCGAAGACTTAGTAAGAAATCCATCACAACTCAAAAGTAATAAACATAGGATTTTTCATAAAATTTTCATGGTGGGAGCTTAAATCATGATTGTTCATCCAAATGATTATGCTATGCACGACTAATTGATCTGAATTAGCTATCTGATTTGATTTATTTGACTAATCTGACTGGCTAACACACTTAACCCTGTTTGTAGGATTGTGCACCAGCCCCACGTCCTGTTGCAGCAAGGGGAGCCTTTAATAGTATTCAGGTACACTATGGTAGACCACAATTGAGTTCGAGGCTTGGATATCTACTTTGAAACTGCATTGGTACCGTACAACTAAATGACCATCTGAATTAAACTATTCTGATCTTATATTACACTCGAACTTAAATAGTTTATGTGTCTTATGCCGCATGAGATGCATGACATAATACATATATAATTATAGTTTCTCAATCTAAACATGATGCAGAAATGACATGATCATATGCTATGCTAGATGACATGTTTGCATAATTATGATATGTGAGATACATAAATATTGGCTTTAATAATACTTTATCTAAGCTTACATGTGATGATCCTAATTTGTGATCAAATTACTTACCTCGCTTCGTTGCTTCCTATATTTCACTTTGTAGCTCGCCACCTATACGAAGTATTAAACTTCACTAAATTTGCCTGAGCAAATGTGTCCTAATATTCTACTTAATTAAATTTATACTGTAGAAAATCTCAAATAAATATTTTGTCTAATATAGAAATTAATGAATGCTAATATCTTAAATTATTTAAATACTAATAACATAATTTCACTTCAAATTTTAATTTAGTAAAGTACTTAAACTTTATACAAATCCATTAAAACAAGTCGTGAAATCTCAATTTTTAAAATAGGTTTACTTTCTTATACTTAACATAATTATTTACTTTTACAAGAAATCTAATAGATACTAATATCATTTAAATATTCTTAAAATATTTCTTTATTTTCTAGTTATAACTAATCTAATAATTTTATCAAATCTGACAAAATAACAACAAAATTTATTTTAATTAAACTTAACCGTATTTAAAATTCAAATCCTAGTTAAACTACTATTATAATCCAACAATAATATAATACTAATAACATTTTATAATTTAATAGGAAATCATATTGTATTTAAATGTATTAAATAACAATGTAAACTAGTTTCATAAAATATACTCATTAAAAAAGTAGTTTTACTAGTCTGGAACCAACAAACGGAAAAACTAGTCTTCTCTCTTTTTCCTCTCTCTCTCTCTCTCTCGGCCAGGTGGGAGAATAGGATATAAAGGTGAAGTTTTGTTGAGTCCCGGTGTACAGTTTTGATACTGTAAGGGGGGTGGTCTTCCTAATTCAGTGTGCTGAGTTGAGGAAGGGTTACTATGGATGCATTGGAAGAAAAATGGAAGCACTTTCAGCTATTGGAGGAGGAAGAGGAAAGTATAGTGGTGGATGAGGATTTATTAACTTTTTCTCTTAGAAAGGGTGAAAGGAGTCTGGTGGGTAAGTTGTGTTATGAATGAGTGGTGAATAAGGATGTAATACACAATACCATGTCCAAGATATGGAGAGTGAACAAGCCTTTTCAATTCCAAAGCATAAGTCCTAACTTGTTTGTCATAATGTTTGAGGATGAAACAGATATGGAGAAGGTGAAGATGGGAAAGCCATGGTTATTTGATAATAATTTGTTTATTTTAAAATCGTTTGATGGTTTGGTATCTCCAAACCAGTTAGTCTTTGATACTGAGGCTTTCTGGATCCAGCTCTATAATTTACCATTGGCTTGCATGAATAAAATGATCGGCACCCAGATTGGTTCTTCCATTGGTGAAGTGCTAGACATTGATGTTAAGGATGATGGTACGGGATGGGGACAATTCTTGAGAATGAAGGTGGAGATAAATCTGTATAAGCCCATAACTAGGGGTAGACGCATTAATATTCATGGCTTGAGTACGTGGATTCCACTCAAATATGAGAAACTGCCCAAGCTTTGTTTGAAGTGTGGAAGGATCGTGCATGATGGTCAAGGTTGCAAAGGTGGGAAGATTGACAAACTGGAATCAGGCCATGATCAGTTTGGTGTTTGGCTTCGTGCTAAAACTTTTTTTAAAAGAAAGTTTAATGATCACTCCAGCAAAGATGTCCATCAGAGAGGGACCAGTTTCGATCAGCAAAGATGGAGGAAGGAGGTGGATGGAGAGATGGCGGAGGGGTTGCAGTCTCCGAGGAGGTAGGATAGAATGCAGATTGTTTTGGAGGTTGGGAGAGGCAATTTAGGAGGAGTAGTTATTATGGATATGCCAATGCAGGATAAGGATGGGAATTCGAATTATGAAAAGGGCAACCAGAAGATAAGAAGCAGGGATGGGGGAGACTCTGGGAAACAGAAAGATATGGTGGTTACGAATCAAGAGGCTGCTGATTTGGAGCCAACAGTTTTTCAAAAAGTAGTTGAGGATGAGGTGCCAGTCTTAAGTGGGAATGCTGAGGCTGCTTTCCAGTTGGGCCCTACACCAGAGCCCATATTACTGAGTCCAACGCAAGGAGTTGCTACTAATGGGCCTTCCAATTATTCTGTTGAGAAGGGTAATAGTATGGAGGTATCTAACCAGAAGCCAGGGTCACATGGTGAGGTTAAAATGGGCAAGACAAGAGGGTGGGAAAGGAGAGCTAGACAACAAGGTCTCCTAAATAATAATGAGACTAAGGCTTAATCTAGCAAGGTGGAAGTTAGTCAGAAGAGAATGTTGAATGATGAAATAGCACTCCAGAACAGTCAAGGTCCAAAAAAACGTGGGCGAGTTCTAAAAATAGATGATGGAACTAAGGGTACAGGTGTCATGGCGGAGGCTATCCCATAGCCCCGCCAATCATTATGAAACACCTAAGTTGGAACTGTCAGGGGCTTGGGAACCCCTGTCCAGTTCATGATCTCTGCTTGCTGGTCAGAGAAAAGAAACCCAACTTAGTTTTTCTCATAGAGACAAAACTAAGAACATCAAAACTGGACTCAATTAAAAGGAAACTTGGGTATGATTGTTGCTTTGCTGTGGAGCCTTTGGGAAAGAAGGGAGGATTAGATATGTTGTGGAAGAAAGAATATGCTGTTGAGTTAGTGAATTACTCACAGCATCACATCCATATGTTAGTTACTGAGGAGGAGGATCAACAGCAGTGGTTTTGCACAGGTTTTTATGGTCATCCAGAAACCAGTAAAAGAAGCAGTACATGGAATCTTCTCTCTATGATTCAACCAAGTTTTAACCCAGCTTGGTGTGTCATGGGCGATATTAATGAGATATTGGCCTCAAATGAAAAATGGGGTGGCAGACAAAGACCTGAAAAACAGATGGAGGAGTTTAGGCATGCAGTGCATTGTAATAATCTACATGATTTGGGCTAGAAAGGGAGTTTGTTTACCTGGAGCAATAGACAGCAAGGCCATCATTACACAAAGGAAAGACTAGATTGTGTAATAGCTAATCCTCAATGGATAAACATGTTCAAAAGGTCAGCTGTGGAAACTTTAGCTGCAAGAAGATCAGATCACAGACCAATTCTATTGACCTGTTATAGAACTAGTTTCCAAATTGTGGTTAAAAGTCATAAGTTCATGTTTGAGGCTAAATGGACTAAGGATGTGGAAGGGGAGGATGTTGTTAGAAAAGAGTGGAGAAGGGTGACATGTGGGCAGGATGGGTGGGGAAAGATTAAGGAAAAACTCAAGGCTTGTGCTCAAGTGCTCACGAGGTGGAATAAGGGAAAGAAGGTGGACTGTGAAAAGGAAATTCTGGACAAAACAGAAGAACTCAGGAAAATGCAAGATGTGGAAGGACCTTTGAATATAGATGTTGTTAAAAATTTGCAGAAAGAACTGGAGATTTTGTTACAACAAGAAGATATTAAATGGAGGCAAAGAGCTAAGGTGAACTGGTATCAGGCTGGTGATAAAAATACCAGGTTTTTTCACCTTTGTGCAACTCAGAGGCATAAGAAGAATCAGATTAGAGCTATACATGACATGCAAGGTCGAAAATGGGAGAGTCATACAGAAATGTCTGAGGCTTTTACTCAGTATTTTAAAGACATTTTTAGCTCAACAAGGCCCACTGATGAAGAACTGAGCTGCAGTTTGAATTGCATAACCAAAAGGGTGACAAAAGATATGAATTACAGATTACAGACACCTTTCACTCGAGAAGAAGTAGAAGCAGCTCTACAACAAATGTCCCCTCTGAAGGCCCCTGGACCAGATGGTTTTAATGCTCATTTCTATCAATCCTATTGGCATATTGTTGGGGATGAGGTTAGTGCATCTGTTTTACACTTTCTTAATGGGGGAAAGATGGATAGGGGGATTAATTCTACTGTTATTGCTTTAATTCCCAAAGTAAAAGACCCTTTTATTGTAAACCAATTTAGACCTATTAGTCTTTGTAATGTTGTGTATAAATTGGTTTCCAAAGTTTTGGCTAACAGGTTGAAACATGTTCTGGATCTTATAATTTCAAACAACCAAAGTGCCTTTATCCCTAATAGGCTTATCACTGATAATGTGATAATTGCCTATGAACTCTTACATTCTATGAAAACAAAGCAGAAGGGAAGAACAGGCTCGATGGCTATAAAGTTAGATATGTCTAAGGCCTATGACCGTGTGGAATGGAAGTTTATGGAGGCTATTATGGCAAAAATGGGCTTTGGAGAGAGATGGAGGCAGCTAATAATGGAATGTATCACTACTGTCAGCTATTCAGTTTTGATAAATGGAAAAATTGGGGCCTCTTTTCAACCTGAACGTGGGATTAGGCAAGGAGATCCACTATCTCCTTACCTATTTATCTTATGTGCTGAGGGTTTAAGTGCCTTGATAACTCAAGCTGAGCATAAGAAGGAGATTAAAGGAGTTGCAACTGCTAAAGGAGGGATGAAGGTTAGTCATCTCTTTTTTGCTGATGACAGTGTGCTCTTTTGTAGAGCAACTATTGAGGAGTGGCAAAAGATCCAAGGAATGCTTCAAGTGTATGAGAGGGCATCTAGACAGTGTTTGAACCGAGACAAAACAGCTGTTTTCTTCAGCTCAAATACCAGTACAGAAAAAAAGTAGGAGATTGTTACTGTAGTAGGTGTATCAGCAGATAATAGCTATGGAAGGTATTTAGGACTACCAACTATAGTTGGAAGGTCTAAATACCAATCTTTCAGATCTATTAAAGAAAGGATATGGACCAGAATCTCAAGTTGGCAGAATACTTTCCTTTCACAAGCTGGGAAGGAAGTATTACTAAAAGCAGTAATTCAAGCAATCACAACCTAAACTATAAGTGTTTTTAAGTTGCCTAAGAAGCTAGTGCAGGAAATCAATTCGATGATGGGAAAATTTTGGTGGGGAAGTAGTAATAACAAGCAGAAAGTTCAATGGAAATCTTGGACAAGTATGGGAGTTTCTAAGAAGGATGGGGGTTTGAGTTTTAGAGATTTGGAATCTTTTAATAAAGCCATGTTGGCTAAGCAAGTCTGGAGAGTTCTCAATAATCCAAATTCCCTGGTTGCACAACTCCTAAAACAGAAGTATTTTAAGAGGGGCTCTATCTTGAATTCAAAGAAGGGGACTAATTCATCTCTGGTGTGGTAGAGTCTATGGTCATCCATTGAATTGATCAAGGCAGGAAGTTTATGGAGAGTGGGGTCGGGTTCTAGTATCAGTATTTGGAATGATAAGTGGGTTAAGAATGCTGTGCTATTACAACCCAACTTTCCTATTCTTGGTTTTAGCAGGGATCCATCTGTTTCTGAGTTGATTGATGAAGGGGAATGCAGATGGAAGAAGGAAGTGCTGGATCAGTTATTTCATGAGGAAGATGTGGAGAAGATTTGTCAGATTCCTCTAAGCAAAACTGGGACTCAGGACAAGCTGATGTGGGGGTATACTACAAATGGTTGTTTCACTGTGAGAAGTGCATACTACTTACAACAATCTCTGGTCAGACAAATGAAGGGGGAGTGCTCGAGTATTGTAAATGGTTTGATAGATTGGAAGCATTTATGGTCTCTAAATGTCCCTATGAAGATTAAGCTGTCTGTATGGAAAGCTGCCCACAATGTACTTCCCACATTGCAAAATCTAGCAAGCAAAAAGATAGTTGATGGTGACTTGTGTTCTATCTGCAAGAGAGAAGTTGAGTCTCTACTTCATGTAATTTGGGGTTGTCCTGCAGCTAGTGATGTTTGGGCCATGTCAAACTGTCCTATACACAAGTGGCCTATTTTTTTCCCTGATTTCAGGACTCTGTGGTTCTCTTTGCGTTCTAAGCTGGATGTGGATTCACTTCAGCTGGTCTGTTTTATTATGTGAAGGATCTGGCTAAGGAGAAACTATTTTGTGCATGGAAAAGATTTAGAAAGCCCTCAACAGGTGGTGATTGCAGCAACTGCAGATAGAGATTTGTTTTTATGCTCATTAACAAGCACAGATGCAGTACCTTCTAATAATAGGAGTGACAAAGGAGACATAAGGTGGAAAAAACTAGAAGTTAGAACATTGAAGGCAAACTGGGATGCTTCAGTGAGTACTAAACTCAATAGAGCAGGTTATGGTATTATTATCCGAGATGAGCAAGGAAGTATAATGCTGTGTGTGTGTGCAAGCCACAAGCCAATTGTAAAGCCTGTGATGGCAGAAGGCCTGGCCTTAAGGAGGGCAATGGAAGTTTGTGTTGATTTGGGTTTGGGAAGGATGGTGTTTGAAGGTGATGCTCAGATCATTGTTCAGGCAGTGACTTCTGATGAGGAGATTAGTGCAGATTATGGGGTTCTTGTTAATGATGCTCGAAGTATGTTAAGAACTTGGACTCAATGGCACGTTGCTTTTGTTCACAGAGAGGCCAACTATGCTGCTCACCAGTTAGCAAAGTTAGCTTTAGACTATGAGTATGAGAAGATCTGGATGGAAGATGGTCCAATGCAGGTTATGTTGACTGTACAGTTAGAACAGTCTATGTAATGTTGACAGTATCTTTATCTGTCTTTGCATTTTTTACATCAATATATGATCTATTTGATTTGATTAAAAATAAAATAAAATAAAATATACTCATTATATAATTAAACCATCTAATATTTACTACTGAAATCTAATTATAAAAATTAATAATATAAGTAATTTCCTAATATTTTCTGTAAAACATAGATTTATGGGTTAACATAATTATTTAATCAATACTAAAACCAACTTAAAATATTAAGCCCATTCTAACTTAAAATAATATACAATTTTCTGTATTAACTAAGAGCATTTCCTTCCTATTCTCCATAAAATTTCCTATAATTTAATTAAAAATTGCATTCTCTAAACTTTTTTCTTAAATTTTACTTATCTTTTAAAAACCTCTTACATCTCATTCCCCATCTTTTTTCTTTATTATTTCTTTAATACTTTTTTCTTTCACTTCCATTTACAATCTTAACTACTAACTCTTTTGTTTGATTATTTTCTTTTGAAATATCATATTCTACTAAATACTTATACGATTTTGACTACGGGATACTGTATTATTTTTCAAACTAACATCTGTATTATAAAAATAATAATTTTTTTAATATGTGTATTTTCCAACGTGATCGTATTTTTTAATATCTACTCTTTTTCAGTTTCTTTAACGCCAATATCTATCCATGTATTGATGATAAAAAATTTAGTCATTTCTCCAACGGTAACACTTTTCAGACTTTCCCCAACGATAACATTTTGAATTCCTCCCTCCAACATAAACAAGTTTTGTCTTTTTTTCAGCGGTAACATTTTTTGTTCTATATCTAACAGTAACTTTTTCCTCTACAAATATGAGATCTGCTTGCATTCACATTTTCATAAACTCAAGTCTCATTTGATTTAAAGCACTGAAATTCAACAGTCCCCATAATCTCTCACTCCTTTCATCAAATGGGTTCTACATTCTTTTGCAAATTGCTCACATACTTATCCTCTGAAGATGAGTTGGATGTTGTTCTTAATGACGAGGCTGATGGACAGTCATCGAGACATCGTGGCAATGGGCAACGCCGTAAGTTTATTTAGCGTAATCATCTTCAATGAAATGAGCACCTATTTCATGATTATTTCATAGAAAATCCAATATATCCCTCGAATCTATTTTGAAGGATATTTCAAATGAGTCGTCCCTATTTCTCCGTATTCTAAATGAGGTAGAGACTTACAAGCCGTACTTCGTCCAGAGAAAATATAATGCTGGAAGACTCGATTTATGTTCTATGCAAAAGATAAATGTAGCACTTACAATGATGGTGTATAGGGTTACTGGAGATTTTATGGATGAATACATACGTACTGGTAAAAGTACCACAATAGAGAGCATCAAGAAATTGGTGAAGACAATAGTAAGTATTTTTCCAAATGAATATTTACGGTCTCCAAATGCCAATAATATTGCTCGATTACTTGTGGTTGGTGAACAATGAGGATTCCTAGGAATGTTGGAAAGCATTGACTGCATGCATTGGAAGTGGAAAGATTGTTCTGCTGCCTAGAAAGGTATGTACTCAGGCCACATCCATAAACCAACTATTATTTTAAAAACAATTTCTTCATATGATCTTTGGATATGGCATGCATTTTTTGGCATACCCAGTTTACATAACGACATTAATGTGCT
The DNA here is from genome assembly GCF_018687715.1 of Carya illinoinensis. Lineage (NCBI taxonomy): Eukaryota > Viridiplantae > Streptophyta > Magnoliopsida > Fagales > Juglandaceae > Carya > Carya illinoinensis. The sequence goes on from NC_056759.1 coordinate 27,573,690, forward strand.
AGAAAGATCTTCTATTTTCAAGGAACTTATGCAAGGTCATGCTTCTCCAGTCAATTACACAATCAATGGCAATGACTAAACTATGGGATATTACTTTGCGTATGGTATTTATCCCAAGTGGTCAACTTTTGTGAAGATGATTCCATCACCACAAGGGAATAAAAAGAAAAATTTTGCCGCACAACAAGAATCTATAAGAAAAGATGTTGAGAGTGCATTTGGGGTACTTCAATAACAATTTGCAATCATTTATGAACCTTCCCAGATGTTCAAAGTCAAGGAGCTAACAAATATAATGAAAGTATGTATTATTCTACATAACATGATCATTGAGGATGAGCATGATGATAGTCAGGATTCGAACTTTGAGTACGATAAACTTGATGATGAAGTCCTGAAACTGTCGTGCAATCATACAACTGAGCTTACAGATTTCATCCAGTGTCATCATCATATTAGAGACACATCATTAGCTCCAAGCATATCTAATTGAACATCAATGACAATTATATTCCCAACAGTAGACATGCAGCATAATCGATTGGTATTTTCTTCATGTTAGTAGTGACTATATTTAAGTTAATCAAATTTCCATTTCCTAGACATGTGTCAACAACAGAAGATGCAAATTACGAGATGTAATATCCGGGGGTTATTTGTAATAGTTTCAGAAATTGAAATGGCTAATTTCCTGTTTTCAAAATATCAATTCACACAATCCATTGGCTACATCATTAACCTTCTAGCATAAATGTTTAACCGCATAAAAAAACAAATTTAAACTGTCTCAGTATCAATAATATTTTCATCCATAAAAATTATAAATAGTACAATCGTTCATAAAAATTTTATAAAACAAAAAATAAAGAAATAAACATTTTCCAAAAAATCCTAATCTATCCAAATCTGTTGTAGCATTGCATCTCACCGCGATTTCCCTCTGCACATCCTAGAAATATATTCATTGCAGTACTAGCAAGGTACTCACATCCATCATCATAATACACTGATCCGCTTCCTTCTTGGCAAACTCAAGTTTATCTGCCTCCAACCTTAGTCTTTCGTCCTCTTGATGCCTTTTATTTTCCTATTTTTCCTTGTAATATTCCATCTTCTCGGCCTTGAGGCGAAAAAACTCTTTCTCTTGAGCACGTGATTCCTTCGAAAGCATATACTTCAGCTTATGAGAACAACGATCTCCTCTAGCATACCTTGGGCCTTTCATTTTTCTTTCTCAACTTTCCTTCCCATTGGCTGCTCCAATTTGATGACGTCATTATCCAGAGCATTCTATGCCTCGATATTAAAAACTGAATCTACCGTAGTGCCCAAACATTGAGTCAGGGTTGGGGACATCGTCTTCCATCACTTTTGATCCTCCTTTGTGCAAGATCAAATCTATTTAGGTTGGTCCTTCAACAAATGTCAACAATTCTTGAACTGGAATGAGCATTTCTCTAGCGACTAGTACATGATCTTGGCTTTGTCAAACTTGCATGTAAATAAAAAAAAGTAAATTAAACCAATAAAAATTAATTATTGTGTAAAATAAGTAAAAGTATCAATATTCTACTTTGTCTTGCTCGGCCATGCTACTTTGATTCAACCCTTCAACCTGGGCTAGTTTCGCACAAAATTTATTTGTCGCCTTTTGAATGGTTGACCACCCATGTATTAAAGACTTTATGGTCTCGTCATTTATGGTTTCTTTAAGTTGTTGGAAGTATTCAAAAAAAAAATTCCAAAGTTGAGAATTTTTTTGGTCTATTCCTTGGACGGCATCAAGGCTACAATTAAGCTATGTGGAGACAAGTAATTTGTCTTATTCAAAGGTGAATTTCACATCCCTAACTGATTTCCTTACACTAATATGATCATTAGGGGGTAGGGGTGGAGAGTCATCAACAATCATAGGAGAGTTTCCACTTTGACCATTATAAGTCGGGTATAGTTGAGGATCTTAACTTAGGAAGTTGGTGAAGTATATATGCCCAGGGTATTGTGAATCTATCTCTAAAAAAGTACAAATGTTAGACGCATAACAACATAGTTTGGGTGATTTTGTACGTCACTCAGGAACCAAGTGGCAACATGCTGTAAATTTGGCACACTCCAATGGCTGCAAAATCAGTTGTCACAACTTATTTGTTGTCTGGATTACCATGCCATGTAGGAGTGTACCACAAATTTCCTTAGTTTCCTTTCTTAGCTTTGTCATCTTCATAGCAGAGGGAGGTAATCCAACAAGAACAAATTTCAGACCATATCCCAATTATTGTGAAAACAAACTGTAAATGAAACCTCAATCCAACAAATTGGAAAGGCATCAAATTTCACATCAAACGAAAGAAAAACTACAAAAACCAATATATAAACTGTAAATGAAACCTCAACCCAAGAATCTCACTCAAAATAAATCATCTCGAATTATCGAAATTCGAGCCTACCTAAATAAAACCTTCAGAAGATATTTTGACAAGGTCACAAATTTATAATTTCTTCCTGCCTACAATCATGCCAATGATAGTCAAGGCCACCCACCGAAGCAAATGAATAAAAGAATTAACCCAACAACAATCACCTTTTAAATGTCCAAAAATAAAAACAGAGGCATAGAGCCCACAAACCATGAAAAGAAACACCCATTTAATACAATTTTGTTCTAGGGTCTTGTGAATCCATCTCTAAAAAATAGATGCAGATCGGTTGGAAATACAAGTGATATAAAAACAACATGCACAGAGACAATCCACGATAATGAAAATCAACATATCAATTGATATATGTGTTGATTGTAAGGTATCCTATTCACAAATGGTGTTTACTTAGCAAGAAAAATGGATATTAGCAAATATAATTGTACTCGGGTTTTATATAGTAATTTTGTATCATGAGCGAAGCATAGAATGATAGGATAAAATACCGGTCAATCTCTTCCAACTTTCGATGGCTAAATTCATCTCTAACAGATAATTACCAGAGCTAGTAAATTGCCCACACCTTGAAACACTTCAATTTTTACACGGTTTAAGATATAAAATGAAACAAGAAATATAACAGTTAGTGAGGAAAAAGAAGATAGCCAAATATAATCACAACACACGAACTCAACCAATTCTATTCCTAGGTAACCTATCAACTTTTGCAGCTTAAAGATGGAAAAATGCACCAAAGAAACACAACCCCTAAATGTCTACAAAATCCCCAAGGAGAAAGAAAGTTGCACTAGATTGTAAAAATTACATTAAAATTAACACAAAACCCTTTGACAAATAAATATTAATTATCCAAAAGCAGCCAAAAGGAGAACATTTCCTTCTCGGAAACTTGATATAGGATGAAAGAAGAAAACACAAATCTTAGAAATGTAAAAGGAGTAAAATTGAAATTTGTAGAAAGTACAATCTCATTTTGTACAAGCTAAACGATGAATGGGTGTAGTGATAGACGTGAAATTCATATCTAAAAGAGAGAATATAAGGGACCCAACCTTCGTGAGGAAGAAGATGTGGGACAACGAAGGGCCAGGGAACCAAAATTACATTTGGGGATGTACGGTGATTCCCCAAATATGGGGAACCTCTGTAGCATCTTCATCCCTATTTTAGGGATCGGGATGGAGTGGGGTTTTTGTTGAGAACCCAAAAAATTTCTCCAAAATACAGGGATAAAGGAGAGATGAGGTGTCGAATGCGAATGCTCTATGCCCATCATAAAATAGAATCATACCCACTTGAGTCCAAGTCCAATTGAACCAGCTCACTTAAGTATTAGGGGGCAGTAATGTAATTACACAAAATTCTTCAAGAGATTTTACGGGAGGAACTCCACTATAAAGTTTGTAAGGGATTTAGGGCATCTTTATAATTATTGTATCTCTTTGAAAACTAAAGACCTAACAACAACTTAAACAACAAATATTGATTCTAGAATAGAGGGTTGTGCGGCATGGCTTACCAAGGAGAAAGGGAAGGATGCAATGGAGATGGTGACTGAGGTGAAGGTGGTGAGTGCAGCAATAGAGCGAGGCAGCTTGAGGCTGTCTACAGTGAACTAACCGGCAGTTTCTTTGGCTTTCTGAGTGGTTGCCAGTGCGGAGTTGTGGGTATCTTGGGTTCCCGCGTTTGGGTCCTTCTATGGTGGTTTTTGGCATGCAAGTTAGCACAAGATGGAAGAGACGTGGCTGGCCATCGGCTTATAGTGGTTGTCCATGGCGTCCATGTACTCTTGAACGTGGTGGTCGAATAAGAGTTTTGGCCTGTTTTGATTAGGATGAATAGTGTAATGCCCCAGTCCTAGAGGTCTAAAGGGTTAGCTCTTATTTCTTTATATCAACTCCAATATCACACTATAAAATCCGAAAAAACTCCATAAAATATTAGTTCATTTACTCAACCCAAAAATCCATATTCCTTCATAGGGACAACAAATAAATTCTCAGTAAAATAAATTAGAAACTCCTCAAAGACTCAAAAAATATCCTTAACTCAACATATTAAAATAACCAAAAATAACCAATTTATTAACCAAGACTCAAATAAGTACTTGTACCCTTGGGCACTTATTCCTCTACGATCATCAAAATTCTCTAACATTGCCTATTCTTGCTCCCCAGCTGAACTATCAAGATTATCTGAAAAATATTGTGTATATAAAAGGGTGAGTTATCAATAACTCAGTAAACAAAGAACACATACCAGTGTGTAAACATGAGCATTTACAAAGTACATTATGCGTAACAAAATATTTAGATGGTCAAAATGCAAAATTAGAACATTTTACAAAAATATATATATATATATATATATATCAGAGCGAAAGTTTAAATACATTCTTATTTAAAATTCTTTTGGCATAGAATAACTAACCACCATCATACCAAAATATCATATCACATCAAAGGCCATGTTTAACCCCCATAGTGGGGTTGTACAAACCCCAATAGTTAACCGAGCAGAAACAGAATGTGAATCTTCTCCTTATTTATTCTCGAGGCCAAGGAGAAGAGTGTGTACATAGGAAAGACCACTAGAAAAACCATTTTTGTTTCCAAAGTGGATGCACCAAAAACAAAATAGTTGGTACAAACCCAAACGTAAGCCATAAGTAGCACCTGTGGTAGGTCAAACAGATCACCATCAATAAACCGTATCCAAATTCATGTCATCTTAAAAGTTTTCAAAAATCACATCATATCATATCAGAGTACAGAACATCTTCGAAACATAACAAAATTAATCACAAAAACATAATTTAAGCATAAACTTTCATATTTGCACTCTTTTGTATAGTTCAAAAACTGAATGCCTGAAAAATAAGCTCATGTCTACACCAGTCATTAAAAAAATACTTTCTCTTTCATTAGAGTTCATGAATGATGTCAAACAAATAACTGAGGTTGTTTTCATAATTCTTTTCATAACATATAATGCACATTTTCATAAATCAACCTCAATTCATTTTATTTTTATATAAAGTCTAGCATAAGAACTCTACTTACCTAAATTTCTTAGTCTTTCAAAAATTTCTCACAATAGTGCCAAACGAATAATCAATCGTCATCTACAAAAAATCATATAACTTAAATAAATCTCTAATTGAATACGTAACTTGTAATCACCTATTTTAATTCCTGAAAACTTAAATTTCTCTTAACCCAAAGATATCGTTAATTTCTAAATTCCTCAACATCCACAAAACTTCTCCGACTATTACATTAAAGTAAACGACCAGATTTTATTTAATAGACTTAATAAAACAATAAAGCATTTAAAATAAAATTACATGGTTACTATTCACTTCTAAAACTAAATTGTAAAAAAATGAAAATCAATACATAATTCAAATCTTTAAAAATATTTTCTGTAAAAATAAAATTTTTAGATTATTAAAACTGAGGCCAAATAAAAGATTTACGAGGGATCAACTAACCTAAATCACTATCTACATTATTTCTACATAAAAGATTTTCAAGCTAATGACAAATAAGTAAATTGGGTCTGTACAAGGTTGCCGAAAGTTGCACCATAACTTCTCTTTTTCTTTTTATCTTCACTTACGAAACTAGAGTGATGGTAAGACTGAAACCAAGACTCACCCATGTAAGAAGCCACACAACAAGAATAAACTAAGGATCGGAGACGCGGCAGATCTGGGTGGTGCAGTGAAGTTGCCGTTGAGAGAGACAAAGGGCTAAGAGAGAGAGATCACAATGAGAGAACACAGAGTGATGAAAAGGTGGGAGCTCTACCTGTACATCCTGAGACGGTAAGAGGGTGATAGCGACCAAGTAAGACTGAAGATCAACGGTGGTTCACAGTGCACAACGATGTCACTTAGCTTCTGCTTTGCATGGGCTGAGAGCACAAAAGTGCTCTATTTTTGGGTAGCAAAACATAGGTGCTTGCATTGATCATTCCTACCCTTAGGTGGTTGACGTGCGTTCACAAATGGAGGGTAGATGCTAGAAGGTGTTTGGGTGGCTGAGGTCATGACAAGAAGGCAGCAGAAACTTAGGGTTTCTTGTGCATGAGGGACGGTTGACGTGCAAGTATATATAGAGGATTGAAAACAAAACCTTAGAGAGGAAGGGAAAGAGTTACGTGCATCAGCAAGCCATGGAAAACGAACATGATTGAAATGTGCAAGAAGTGGAGTCTGGCATTTTATCGAGATGTCGTGAAAATTCTAGGTGTAAGGAAACGTGCATAGGGAACTAAGCATGATTTGTGAAGTGAGAACTTATAAGTATATAGTGTTTACTGATAACCCTAATAGAACAATTGTGTGTGCAACGTACACAGACACAAAGACACCGTGCATGCAGTGACAAATGGATGCGAAACATGTAGAACTTAGAGTCACATACAAGAACTCATGGGATTGGGCTCTCTCTTCTAATTTTGGGTCTTGCCTAACCCTTATAAAAAATATACTTGTTCCATAAATTTCTTGGCCCAGACCAAGATTTCATCCAAACCAAAATATTTAATGATTTTAACTAAAATAGCAAGTCCAATAAATATCCGCTAAAAATAAAATCTTACTTGTAGTCTCTTCCAAGAATTTACTCATAATCCTACATGGGCATTTCATACCTATAACCTAAAATATACTTAGGAAATGAGCCTAGTGCTAAACCTCAATGTTACAAGCAAGGGTTGTGTTCACGTTGGTCTCTTGTTGTCCATGTCGGTTGTAGTGATTCCAGGCATCCCTCTACGGTGGTTTGGGTTTTCTGGTTGCCGTGTGCTTTGGGTGGTTCGTTTTGTTCATTGGGTGGTGGTGAAATTCCCTTCACATTGCTACCTAGTGCAGCGACTGGCCATGGTTGAGATGCCACCATAGTGCTAAGCTGTGTGATTGGTTGTTGGCCGTGAGGCTGGGGATGCTTCACGGCTGACTGTGCAACGAGGAACATGTAAGTGCAGTGGCTTGATCTATGGTGGCTAGATCTTCTGTTGGCCGTGGCTTAGTGCGTGTTGACAGAAATGAAATATGCAAAAACCTTGTGTACTTTTCTCCTTAATGATTGTGGTATTTATACACAAAGTATAAAAGGAATATTGTTTGTTACAGTAACTTGAGACAATGACTAGCTACTTTGTATACTGTACTCCCTAGAAGAAATACTGTGACTCTGTTGTATATGGCATAATATTGCAGTGCTCTGATTTTCTATTGTTGCTAAGGTACAATGCATGATGACTACCTTTGGTTTCGACGCACGATGGAGAGAACAGTTCCGTGAGCTTGAGGTTGGTTGTGGCTGAGGGAGCGGTGGTGTGTGCATGGCCACGTGGGTATATATCAAAGTCCTGTAGGGTTTTCCTTTTTATGAGTACGTTAGTTACCAAAAGAAAAGTGTTTCAACTCAAGCCGAGAGATACAGGCTTAAATCGGTTACAAAATATGAAATGACTAAGAAATTTATTCTAAGAAAATGAAAGGAAAAATAATGTGACGGAAAAAGATGTATAAAATGTGCATTCCATTAACAATATAACGTTAAAATTAATCTCGAACGTCCGAGATGGTGAAGAAGACGACTGAAAATCTCAAAATACAAAAGCATAATTAGGAAAAATTATTATTAATAAAGATGAAAATATTAACAACTATAACTAAAATAATAGCTATAATAAAATCCGTATATAAAAGATAAACAACCTATTAGTGTCCTAGAATTAAATAATATTGATAATATTAATAATAAATATAAATTTTTTTATAATAATATAAAACAACATTTGATAAAATTATTCACCTTCAATCTTTAGTAATATCTACGTCGGATTGTTGCAATTTGTCTTTTATTTTTGTGATTTTTTATTTGAAATGCTTTTAGCGTCTAGGAATTTTTCACATGTGCATAAAAGTTTTTGTTTTTGGTCCTTGTGTATATGGGGTCTGGGAGTCTTTTTACAAAGGTAACTTTTAAAGGAAAAATCTCCCTTTCTCTTGGCTAATTTTAAAAAATTGTAACAATTCTAATTTTTAAGCCCCAAAAACCTTAAATAACTTCCTTAATTACCAAAAAAAAAACCCCCCACAATAATCCTAACCTAAATCTTACTAAAAGCTGAATTTAAAATAATAAAAAAAATTAAAAGTTTGGTCCTAAGAATTTTCAGTATTAAATTAAACAAATTTATTGATATATTGATAGTACCATTTGTATGTGAATGCATGTTTATACTAGCTTTGTTTTAATTAATTATATAGCACGTTACCCATAGTTAAAAATATATACATAATTATGTAAGTTGTTTGATATCTCAAAAATAAATTTCTAGATCCAGCATTATAATCACTCATTTTAAAATCTGGTATTTTAATTAAAAATACACATAAGATGCTTATTTTAAGTGAAGAATAAAAAATAATAATCATGAATGCGAGTATATAAATTGATAAACAATTCATTGTAATATGGGTAATGTGACACTTCGTTAAAAGATATTTCAATTTTACTTGGCTACCCTTCATTTTAAGTAGAGTACTAAACTAGTTGTAGACTAATTGTAACCTTATAATTTTTCTTGTAATATATATGCTACATGTTACGCAAATACAGTCAAGTTTCAGTTTTAACTGGACTCCAGACAGACTAGAGTAATATTAGAGTAATATTATTATTTATTAGAGTAATACTAGACTCAAGATAATTAGAGTAATATTATTATTTATCTCGTATTTTATTATTTCAGTCATGCATCTATCTTAAACCATTTCATAAATAATTATAAAAAAAGTGTACAGTTCTTATAAATTCAAAGTTTATAAATTAATGTATCTAGATGTGATATATGATAGATTTTTTTATTTTTTTTAAGAGTTTTACGTTATGGTGTACAACAATAACTCACATCAGTCTGTGAACTTTATTCTTGTAAGATCTTTTTGTAAACCATAAATTTCTGTTTATCTTTCAAGCAACCCTATGCTTCATTCTAATTTTTTAAAATTTGAATAATCTCTATTTGAGAAATGCCTGGTCTATGTAGAAATTTTACACAAAATGTTTACAAATTGGCATTAATTAATGTGATCCTAATATATATTGTAAAGTTCTTTTAATTGTGAAATAGATATGACATATGATATTAAGTTTGTAAATTTTAGGAAAACTTGGTCATAATCCTTTATGCTTTTTTGCCCATTTGCGATTAGCCTAGTCACTCTTATATTTGTAAAATATATTTCTCCTTACTTAACTTTTAGGAGTTGTGTACGTATATTTATACATAATAATCATTGCACAATCAAGATCATACTCAAACACTAAGTAGAGTTTACAAAATGATTGATATACGTCTTTGTATCTTTGGTAGCATCAGGCATGTCATCTCCAGGTTTGAGTTCAGATTGACTCTTCATGTCAACTTCATGAGGACTCCTATTATTAGTAGTCTTGTAGTCCAGTGAATCAACATTCATTTGATTAGGATTCTCAATATGCCCCCTCAAACTCAAGGGGAGGGAACGAACATTGAGTTTGTCACGTAGAAACTTAAATCAATCAGAAACCAATGGTTTAGTAAGAATGTCTGCATATTGATCTTTACTGCTCAAAAAGCAAACATCCAGTTGCTTAGAGGCCACTTGTTTTGTAACAAAATGAAATTGGACGTCAAGTATGTTGCTCCATTATTGCCACACCACAATATAGGACAAGAAAGGTGGTGAAAACCAACCTCATGCAAAAGAGACCGAATTCATTGTCATTCAGTGGAAGCATTAGCTAGTGCCCTATACTCTACTTAAGTACTCAAATGAGATACAATATTTTGTTTCTTTGCAGTCCAAGAAATTAGATTTGGCTCCAGATAGATGCGATAACCCCCAATGGACTTGCAGTCATTTGGGCAACCCGCCTAGTCTACATGTAAATATGCTGAAAGTTGTAAACTAGTAGATGGTTGGAGTAGAAGACCATAAGCAACAGTCTCTTTGAGATATCTTAAAATGTTTTCGATCGCAAACCAATGAGCAACGGTCTTCTGCTGCATGAATTGACACACACGATTAACAAAAAAAGAAATTTTAGGGCTTGTAAATGTAATGTACTAGAGTGCGTCAACGATGCTGTGATAGAGGATAGGATCATTGGAAAGGGTCACCTTCTTACAAACTAAGATGATAAGCATTTGACATTGGAGATGATATAGGCTTTGCATATAACATGTCTAACCATTGGAGTAGATTCAGTATGTACTGTTGTTGAGTTAGCATTAGACCAGAATCAATACGTAATGCTTCGATGTCTAGAAAATAATGAAGAGATCCTAGGTCTTTTACTGCAAGATTTGTTTGAAATGAACGGAGTAGAGAATCAATTGCTTGTGAGGACTTGTCAGGATGATGTCGTCCACATAGATCAAAATGAAGATAGAGATGTTATGATTGTGGAGATAGAACAGTGAAGAGTTAGCTATTGAGGCTTTAAACTCAAGTTGTAGAAGTTTTGTATTGAGTCTTGAGAACCAAGCTCTTGGATCTTGTTTGAGACTGTAAAGGGCACGCTGGAGATGGCATACATGGTGAGAAAATTGTGGATGTTGAAATCCCGGTGGTTGTTGCATGTAGACCTGTTCTCGAAGAAAACAATGAAGAAACACATTTTGAATATCTATCTGACAAATGCACTGGTTGAAACTAACAACCATGGATGGAATAAGCCAAATAGTTATGTGTTTTATGACAGGACTAAAGGCGTCTTCAAAATCAAGTCTATTTTTTTTATGTATCCCTTTGCCACTAAATGAGCTTTTTGATGTTCAATAGAGCCATTAGCACATTGCTTAAAACCCAACGACAGCCGTTGTAGACATTTATATCCTTTGTGTTGTGGGCTATATCCAAGGAATACATAAGGCAAGGAACGGGGGTCCAACTTGTGATTGTTGTAGGGACGAAGACAAGGCCAACAAAGACACCCAAAGTTTTTAGGAAGTGATAATTAGGGACTGATTTGAATAGACGCTCAAAAGGGGAGAGTGATGCAACACAAGGTTTGGTAGCCTATTGATGAGAAAGGATGCAGTTTCAAAGGCATCGGCACAGTAATGTTGGGACATGGAAGAATGGGTCATGAGGGCAAAGCCTACTTCAACGATATGACAATGTGTTCTTCAATAGCCCACTTTTGTTGGTGAATATGGGGACAGGACAAATGATGGGATATCCCAACAGAAGAAAAATAGTGAAAGAAGGGTCTGTATTCCCCACCCCAATCACATTGCATAACTTTAATTTTGCAATAAAAAAGGTGTTCAACATTTGCTTGAAATTTAAGAAAAGTGGTGTGTACATCAAATCTAAAGTAATGGGGAAAAGCGAACAAAATTTACTATAGTCTTCCAAGAATGAAACATAATAACGAAAGCCTCTAGTTGATAAAATAGGGGCTAGGCCCCTGTACATTGGTGAAAATTAAATCTTGGGGGTGAGAAGAGATACTAGAAGACAAACTAAATTGTAAACTATGACTCTTTGCTTGTTGACATGACGGGCAAATGGTAGACTTTTTGGAGGCAGCCAATGGGAGACTGAATTGGGAAAGAACATGATGGACAGTATGAAAGGCAAGGTGACCAAGTTGAAGATGCCATTGGGGAAAGAGACAGATTCACCAACAAGAGCTTAAGGAGGAGATGAACTAGAGGCACCACTAAGAATTGGATAGAGGCCTTGTTTAAGTGGCCCATGTAAGAGGATAGTCCTCGTTGCCAAGTCCTTCACATAAAAATAGTAAGGATGAAAGTCAATAGAGACACGATTATCTTGAGCAAACTGGCTAACTGATAATTAAGTGTTAGTGAATTCTTAGAACATGAAGAATATTATGAAGAACAAAATGTATAGAGGGAAAAGAGATATAAGAGGAGCCTATATGATGGATGTGCAAACCTTGACCATTACCAACATGCACTTGATTAGATCCATGATACTCCTTGGCACCTAATGTCAGATTACCGAAGTTGGAGGTAATATGGTTGGTTGCACCAGTGTCTAGGTACCAAGTTGTAGCAACATAAGCTTGAGCAAGAGGTGCTTGGTAACCTTGGAAAGACTCATCAAAATGATGGTAGCACTGAATAGCAGTATGACCAACCTTTTGATATACAAGCCGAGTTGTGGGAGTAGACCCCAAAACACCACAACCACCATGACCGCCCCAATTTTATTAAGAAACCCTCACTTATGGCGGAGGAAAACCGTGGTTACAGACCGACACCTGGGGTTACAAATAAAACCCAAAACCAGGTATCAAAAAAAAAAAACCTATAAGCCTCTAACCAGAAAAAAAAAACACGGCAACAAGGAGCAAACCAAAAGGCAGAAACCACCTGCAATGAAAAAACATTAGCACAGGAGAAAAATAAAACAAAAAGGAAATAACCTTACCAAACCAGCACTACCCGATGACTTCAACGCAACGAAGGTAAACCCAATTTATCCAAACGAATTAAACCTCTGGGAATCCTAGGCATATCCCCAATAACATTCCAAACCGAATGGTGACCAGCAGCACCTCTCCTAGCCAACCAGTCTGCAACTTTATTGCCCTCTCTATAAACATGCCGAAACACGCAAACCATAGAGTTAGTAATATCAAGAATATCTTCCCAGAAATCCTCCAAATACCAGACACCACATCTCCTCCTATTCCACCACGAGATAACCACTTGAGAATCTAATTCAATTTCTACCAAGTGAATACCCAAATGTTTACAGGCTTTGAGACCTTGCAGAAGAGCTAACAACTTGGCTCTATTATTAGAACCAAAATCAATATGAGAAGAAAAAGCATGAACCAAATGACCGCGATCATTTCTAATAATCCCACCCACCCCTGAAGAACCTGGATTACCAAGGCTACTGCCATCTGTATTCAACTTGAACCACCCGTGAACAGGTTTTTTCCAAGACACAAGCTGAAAATGAGGTCTAACTGGAGCCAAAGCCGGAATCTGTAAAGCCTGCAAGATATCCAGATCATACCGGGAGCAAGTATTAACCTTATTCATGTCTTGACACACAGAAGTCATCCAGGATTTAATAGCATGCCAAACCGAGTTGAAAGGCTCAAAACGCCCCTCCATACGGGCCGTACATCTTCTTTGCCAGAGTTGCCAAGTAATGATGGAAGGAAGAAAACCGACCAAACGCCCCACTTGAGAAGAAGAAGAAGCACGTCGAAACCAGGCTTTCACTGTCTCCATCCAGGAGCGACCAATAGGAAGACCAAAAATAGTACCACAATAGTGCCAAATCTTTGCAGCAAAGACCCTTTCAAACAAGACATGGTTTTGATCTTCATAACTGCCTTTGTCACAACAGTCACAACGAGAAACTATAGGAATACCAATCCGACGAAGACGATCATCAACACTCAAAGCCATATTCCAAGCTTTCCACATAGCAATAGAGATTTTAAGGGGAAGGGATTTATGCCACACCCAAGAATGCCATTCCATGCTAGACCCTCGAACTCGAATACAATCCCAAGCCGATTTAGTATTGAAATTACCACTATCATGCTTCGTCCATATCAACACATCCGATCCCCCCTTACAATGAGCCAAAGCCTCAATTATGTTATCCACATTATTCTGACCCACTAAATTAGTCAATAAATCTACATCTCAGCTATTCGACATTTTACAATCCTTAATTTGAAGCAGCGGGTTTCCCACAATATGGAAATCATCAATTAAAGGACCATCTTCCCTCCATTTATCATACCAAAATAAAATGTTCTCATCCCTAATACGCCACTTGGAATTATTGAGAATATTGGGAATACTTTTAACGATCATTTTCCAAAACCTTGTACCTTTTTTGGTGTCAAGAAGGGACCACGGAGAAGATCCCACATATTTTTCTTTAAAGAATCTTGCCCATAAAGATTTACCTTGAATTAAATTCCAAGCAAACCGCATGTGCAAGGCTTTTTGCATATCATCCAAATTGCGCAACCCCAGACCACCTTCCTCAACTGGCTTACAGATATTAGTCCAAGCCACCCATTTTTTTTTACCTTTCCCATTCGCCTCGCCCCAAAAGAAGGTGCTCATCAGACGATTAAGGACTTGGATAATAGATTTGGGAACCTGCAAAACAGCAAACAAATGTAAAGCCATACTAGAAAGAACATGTCTAAGGAGAATCAGACGACCACCCGAGGAGAGAATCTTCATTTTCCAGCCACTAATTTTTTTCCAGACTTTATTCACCATCTCCTCCAAATGCCCTTGCTTGAGACGCCCCAAAACAATAGGAACTCCTAAGTACTTAAAGGGAAAAGATCCTTCTGAAAACCCTGTCACCCGCTTGAGAGCTCTCTTACGGGCCGGCGAGATTTTTCGAGAAAAGAACATAGAAGTTTTATCTTTATTGATCATCTGCCCTGACCAATTTTCATACTTCTCAAAAACCCGTAATAGCTCCCTAATAGAATTCTTGCTGCCATTCAAAAAAATCACAATGTCATCAGCGTACATAAGATGAGAAATCAGGGGAGTACCTCGGGCTTGAGAAAATTGACCAATCCTTTTTTCTGCCACACTATGTTTCAAGAGTCTCGAAAGGACCTCTTGAACAATAATAAAAAGATAAGGAGAGAGAGGATCCCCCTGACGAAGACCACGACCCCCTTGAAAGAATCCTTTTGTCGTACCATTAAGCATCACTGAATACCAAATATTGGAAATACAAGCATGAATTAAATCACAGAAAGAAGGAGGAAAACCAAAGCAACGAAGCACCTCCAACAAAAAATTCCAATCTACTCGATCATACGCTTTAGCCATATCAACTTTGAGCATGATATTACCACCATGAGATTGCTTGTTAAGAGAATGGACCATTTCCTGAGTAAGACTAATATTTTTAAAAATAGTACGCTCAGGAATAAAAGCGCCTTGCTCAAGAGAAATCATCTTAGGAAGAAGGCTAGTAAGACGATTAACAATAATTTTGGAGCATATTTTATATAAAACCGAACAAAGACTGATAGGCCTAAATTTGTCGAACCCTGAAGGCGAATCCATCTTCGGAATGAGCACAATAAAAGAAGCCGTATAGAACCTCGGAAGAGATTTAGAGATAAAAAATTCTGAAATAGCAGACAAGACATCCATCTTCACTACCTCCCAGCAGCTTTTAAAGAAACCCGCACCAAAACCATCCGGCCCTGGTGAACTATTTATAGGAATAGAAGAAAGAGCCTCATGAACTTCATCCAGAGAAGGAATGCAACAGATATGGATACTATCTGCTTCATCAATAACCGGGGATATTAAGTAAGATAAATCCGGAAGCTCTCTTGACTGGTTGGTATTTTGAAGAAAACCAGAAAAATAATTAACGGCACCTTGATGAATGTCTTCAGGTGAAGAATACTCTACCCCATTCAACGTTCTCATCTCTTGAATTCTCTTGTTCCTTTTACTAGCTAAACAAACATGAAAAAATTTAGTGTTTCGGTCTCCTTCCATTTTCCACTTTAGCTTAGCCATTTGAGCCAATCTAGTATCTTCTCTACGCCTCCAAGATGACAACTCAACAGTGGAAGAAACAAGCTCTCTCTCGACATCTTCATTCCAATCCCTTTGAAGACTACCCTCAAGTTCCTCAACTTTCTTTTCAAGGGCATCAATCTGAACATTTGTCCTCCCAAAAACTGTCTTGTTCCATTCCCGAAAAGCCACTTTTAACTTTTTAAGTTTATTAGCAAGTTTAAACAGACCTGTACCAACAGCAGGAGCAACCCAAACATTCTGAACAAACTCCATAAAGTCGGGATGCTCCACCCACATTTGCTGGAACCGAAATGGAGAGGGGCCATAGGAAAAAGGATCCTTTCGAAACTCTATGTACATAGGACAGTGATCGGAAGTGGTCCTCGGCAGATACGAACAAGTCACGTTGGGACATTTAGTAAGAAGGTTAGGATCAATGAGCACCCGGTCTAATTTAGCCCAACTTCTAGAGAAACCTCGTTGACCATTACACCAAGAAAACTTACCTCCCTGTGATTTCACGTCGATCAAGCCGCCCAGATGAATCCAACTATTAAAATCGTCCATGGCTAGCCGAGGTCGTGGTCTACCTCCCTTCCGTTCCAGCTCAGACCGAATAATATTAAAGTCACCGGCGAACAAACAAGGCTCTGTACCAGTGCTAGACAAACGTAACTCTTTCCATAATTTCCGTCTCTCCATCATATTGCATTTGGCGTAAATAAAACAGCCCAGAAAATGGAAGGGACCCTCCGCTATACGTAAGGAAATAAACTGCGAACTCATACGGGAGACTTGAACATCCATATCATTCATCCAGAAAATCCAGATTTTCCCACCTGATGCTTCATTGGAGATAACATGATCAAAACGAAAAGCCCGCATATATTTTTGAGCTTTAACAAAGGTCTAAAACGGTTCTATCAAGACTACCATCTTTGGCTTATACTTGACCAGGAGCTGATTTAAACGACTTTTCGACGTACCAATCCCTCGTATATTCCAAACCAAAAGAGGACTGATCATAGAGAGAACTTAGTGGCTCGAGTGGGAACCCGAGAGGAGCTTCTAACTTTCTCAAACTGTCTTTTAGTATACTTCCTCTTCACAACATCCCCCTCTGTTTCCGTATGGTATTCCTTGTCCTGTGGAAAAATATCAACATGTAATTCTGGTTCCGGATCAGACCTTGAACCTTCTTCCACGTAAAAAACATCCTCCTGAATGTGTACATGTTGCCTCTGCTCTTTGATGATTTCATTAGTCAGGTTAACACCATCACCCGAGTTGTTATTGGCCACCTCCGCCCCCCTTGAGCTTATAGGAATTCCCATAGATGCGTCCTCCATAACAGAAGACTCCAAAGGCAAACCATTCTCTGTAACGTTCTCAGGTGACGGATCCTCTCCTTTATCATTTTCCACTTCTATCTCATCAATTCGAATCGATGAAGCCGGGTCCCCTGTATCACAATTTTTTGTTGGTACCAACGTCTCTACATCTGCTGTCTCGACGTTAACTGAAGGATTAGAAATATCTTTCGGTTCCTCCATAACGGGATTTGGTTGCCGAACCCAAACTTGAGTTTCAGATTTCTTTTTCCCAGCACGGCAGGTCCTCACATTATGCCCCTGTATTTTACACGTAGAACAGAACGCTGGCAGAGTTTCATAAACAATTTCTTGCTTACGGCTATTCACCATCCCAGGGGTCCCAATCCAGAAGTGAGATAAAGGAGCCTTAGCGATATCCATCTCCACACATATTCGGGCTCCATCGGTTCGAGTTGCACACCGAGTGGGGTTATCTCTTCTAATAAATCTACCAATCGGAGCTGTAAATATTTTCAGAAAAGATTCATGAAAAAAGTTTGGGGGCAAACCTGGTAAGACAATCCAGACCGGAACAATGGAAGGTTCTTCATCTTCCTTAAATTCTGGTGTCCAGTGGAAGACTTGGTAAGGGATACCATCAATATCGCAAGCCTCCCGTGACAAAGCCTTCAGGAAATCCTCCTCCGAAGACATACGAATAAATACATTTCTTGGGCGCCTCATAGTAGATACCACCGGAGAACCATCTAGGCTCCAGCGACTTCGAATGAACGACCGAATCGCATCCAAGGAAGGACGCTGCCTCAAGAACTTCAGAACAATAGAGAACCTGAACGGTTCTGCCGAACGTGAGATTTCCTCCTTAGAAAACTGAAAAAACAATTCCCCATCCTTACTCTTTGGCAGACGGTGAGCCACAGACAACTCAGGAAGCGGCTGGGGCACCGCCGAGACGAGATCCACGAAACGTCGACCTACGTTTTCAGCGGCTGCCATGCAGCCTTACGTGAAGCAGAATGCAAAACCCTAGCAGAGGAGAAAAGGGCAAAAATGGAATATTAATTTTGTTTGTTATGACTGGTCTGTCACATGTTTACAACCACCATGACCGCAGCCATGAGATCTACCTAAAAAAAAAAACCACAACAAGAATTGCCACAACCACGAGTAGGTGGGTTCTTGGTGGTGAGATTGGCAGTAACAACGGCTTGATATAGTGCAGAGTGATGCTAATCCAAGCGTATTTCAGGGAAGAGAAGGTGACAACCAGAGACATTGGTTCAGTATGCATGGTGACTGACATAACAAAAGAATCATATTCAGAGTTGAGGTCAACAAGGAGGTAAGCGATGATCTCATAATCATGCAACGGCTGATGAATGGCCACAAGTATATCCACAAGACTCTTGACTTTGTGAAAGTAGTCGGTAACAGAGAGAGCACCATTTTTTATCATAGAGAGTTGAAACCGAATATTCATCATGCAAACATGGAAGGTGGAGGAGAATTTATGGGACAGAGCCTCCCAAACAAAAGTCCAAAAACCTGGGTGACAATGGATTATGAGAGTGAGGAGATTAAGGTGGAGAGGATAATTTGGTCTTGTTGTTCCCATAGAGAGAAGGCTGGGTTGGGAGTGGATTCAAGTGTGCCTGCAGGAGTGAGGGTAGCAATAACTCGAGAAGGAGCAGTTGAGAACCATAAAGATAGCCAACCAATTGTTGGCTGTGGAAGTAAGGTTCAAGCTGGGCTTTCCAAAGTAGAAAACTGTCTTTTGTTAATTTAATGGAGATGAAATGATGCAAAGGAACAGGAGCAGAAGGGACAATTGGAGATTAGTGATAGACTTTGAGAATAAATGAATATTTATGTATTTTATTGATACAAAATAAAGATGTACAAGGCTCTATATATAGATGTATAGAAGGAATCTTTCCTAGGCATTTTTACAGATATTGAGTGTGCACTACCAAATTATATTGCATTTCACATAGTTTGTTGAATTCCTTTGCCAAAACCGTTATAGCAGAGTCTAGAAGACACGCCCCAAGCTATCTACGTAATTCCTTAAGGTTCTAGAGCAGTAGTTGATGTGTTTGACGCTTGCCATGTCACTTGTGATTTGGAGTCCAACGTAGATGGCTCAATATGTTAGAGCCAAGCGGGGTGTCAACAACAATGAGGCTCGATCTGAGAAGTTGAAATTGAGAAGTTGAAAGTGGTTAGTGAGAATATTAGCCATCTGGTCTTTTGATGGTAGAAAGGCAACTTCAAGAGTTTTCATAGCAACTCTATCTCAAATAAAATAGAAATCAATTTCCATATATTTGGTACGGGAGTGAAGAACTGGATCAACGGACAGGTAGGTTACACCAAGATTGTCACACCATAAAAGGGGGTTTTAGCAATAAAAATGTACAGCTCTTTTAAGAGATTTTGAATCCACAATAGCTTAGCAACAATGTTGGCGAGGGCCTTATATTCGGCCTTAGTACTGAAGCAAGCAAAAGTTCATTGCTTGTGAGAAGATCAAGAGATCATATTTCTACCCAAGAAGATACAAAAGCCACATGTGGAGTGGTGATCATCAAGGCAACCAGCCCAATCCGCATTTGAAAAGGCTTGAAACTGAAGAGAGGAGGACTTATGAATGAAGAGACCGAAATTAAGAGTTTATTTAAGATATCTAAGTAGACGCTTGACAGCTTGCCAGTGTGAGTGTTTTGGGTTATGCATAAACTGACAGATTTTGTTGATTGTGAAGGCAATATCTAGAAGAGTGAGGGAGAGGTATTGAAGGCTCCCAACAATGCTTCGATACAGAGTAGGATCTGAAACGGTTGGGGTGTCTAAAATAGAAAGGCGACAAGAGGCAGCCATTGGAGAATTAACTCTGTTGGTAGAGAGCATTTTCACTCTAGAAAGAATATCACATATATACTTCCATTGGGACAATAAAATTCCAGTTTCCAAATGAAAAATTCAATACCAAGAAAAGAGGATAACTGACCTAAATCTTTTATAGGAAAAACAGGGGCTAGAAAGGAAATAAAATGATCAATTTGAGATTGATGAGTACTTGTCACAATTATATCATTGACATAGACCAATACATAAATAAGAACAGATTCGCAAGAGTAAATAAATAGAGACGGATCTGCTTGGGAAGAAAGAAAACCATACTCACAAAGACGAGATGAGAGCTGTGTGAACCAAGCACAAGGGGCTTGTTTAAGGCCATAAATGGCCTTGTGCAAATGACATATGTAGTTAGTGTGTTCTAGATGAATGAAACCGATTGGCTGTGACATGTAGATAGTTTTAGATCTCCATTAAGGAATGCATTTTGGGTGTCAAGTTGCCTGAGGGGCCATCCATGAGAGACGGCGAGAGAGAGGACCAGACGTATTGTGGTTGGTTTGACAACCGGGCTGAATGTCTAGGCATAGTCGATGCCTTCTTGCTAGTGAAAGCCCTTAGTGACGAGTCTCGTCTTATGTCTTTCGATGGAGTCGTCGGCATTGTGCTTGGTTCGGAACACCCACTTGCAAAGAAAGGGGAGGGGGAGTAAGAGACCAAGTTTTGCTCTTAAGAAGAGCTTGAAACTCTCTATTCATGGCATAAGGCCACTCAAAAAATCATGCAGCAGTGGTGTAGGATGATGTTTCTTCAGGAACATTGATGGTGAGAGTAAGGCAGTGACGAGGATTTGGGTAAGGAATTTGGCCATGGGTGAAGGATTTCAGATGGGAGCTGCTTGTTTTAGATCATGTAATGATTGGTAAGCGTGGAGGTAGAGGTGGTGGTATGGGAGGATTTTGAGAAGATGAATTTGGTGGAGAAGATGACTCTGGTGAAAAAGCTAAAACGGGTTGAGAAGATGACGAATTTGGTTGAGAGCTAGGGTTAGCATGCATCGAACTTGAAAGATAGGATGAATCTGGTTGAGGAGAAGAAGATGATGATGGGTTTAGGTTGTGCAGTAGAGCTGGGCCCATGGTAGCAGGGGAGAAAATTGGAAGAATGTTATGGTTTTGTTAAGATGGATTGGGGCCTGAATTAAAGTGAGAGGAGTAAGGAAAGGAATTTTCATCAAAAACAACAACTCGAGATATATATAGCCGATTGGTGGGAATATGTAATCACTTATAACCTTTGTTTATCGGACTATATCCAAGAAAGAGACATGAGAGAAAGTGGAAATGAATTTTGTGATTGTTATAGGGCCAAAGATTGGTCCAACATTTGGACCCAAAAACTTTGAGAAATGAGTAATTTGGATCTTTTTTAAAGAGTATTAGATGTGGTGACTTGTTGTGAAGAGAAGGTGAGGGGAGAAAATTTATAAGGTAGGTTGCAGTATGGAAAGCATTGGACCAAAATTTGTATGAGAGAGATGCCATTGCCAAAAGAGCGAGGCCAATTGCAATGATGTGACGACACTTTCTCTCCACTACACCATTTTGTTGGTGGGTGTGAGGACATGAGAGTCGATGTGTAAAGCCGTGAGATTGAAGAAGGTTGGTTAAGGGTGAAATTCACCTCCCCAATCGCTTTGAACAATTTTAATTTTTGTATTAAATAGGCATTCAACATTTTTTTGAAATAGAACAAAAGTTGATGTGGCATCACCCTTAGAAACAAGAGGATAAAACAAAGTGTAACGACTATAGTCATCGACAAAGGAAATGTAGTATCAAAAACCATCATGTGAAAAATAAGGGGGTGATCCTTAAACATCTACAAATATTAAGTGTAAAGGTCCTAGGGACCTATTAACATTAGGACTAAATGGTAACTGTCTACATTTCGCAAGTGGGCAAACAAAACAATAGAAAGAAGTCAGAGTGGGAAATGGTAAACACTCAGTGCATAAAATGTGAGACACAAGTCGAAGCGATGGTGACCAAGTCTATGATGCCGCTGAGCAACTGAGGTTCTTTCACCGATAAAGGCAACTGGAGATGATTTTGTGATGCTTAGGAGAGGAAAGAGGTAGAGCCCATTTTGTGTTGGTCCTTGGAGAAGGAGAGTCCCGGTTTGCTTGTCCTCCACAAAGAAATGTGAATCATGAAACTTAAAGAAAACATAGTTATCTCGGCAAAACTGATGCACATAAACTAAGTTTTTGGTGATGTGAGGGACATGCAATAAATTGTGAAGAAAAAAGTTAGAAGACGAGGAGGAAAACCTAGAATCACCAATATGAGTTATTTGAAGACTCTTACCATTGCCAATGGTGATTTGCTCAAGACCAGAAAATGGTTGAGAGGAAATATTTAGGTTGTGAATGTCAGATGTTATGTGATTTGTGGCAGCTAAGTTAGGGCACCATTGTGAATGAGTGGGAGATTGAGAAGAGGTGTACTGAGCAAAAGGAGGTTGTGGGGTGTTATACTAATAGGCTTGGTTGAAGCGGTAGTAA
Source organism: Carya illinoinensis (assembly GCF_018687715.1). Lineage (NCBI taxonomy): Eukaryota > Viridiplantae > Streptophyta > Magnoliopsida > Fagales > Juglandaceae > Carya > Carya illinoinensis. The sequence continues at coordinate 27,596,477 of NC_056759.1, forward strand.
CATTGTAGAGCAATATGGCCAAATTTATTGCAAACTTGACAGGTTGGTTTGTTGGAAGTTTGGGAAGATGAAGGAAAGGAAGAGGTTGTTTAACCACCACGAGAACCATGTCACCCCCCATGAGAGAAGGAGGAAGTAGTGATATTAGCTAATGGAGTTGGAAGAAGACCTCGCTGAATAGAGTTTAGAGACATGTGACTTTCAAAAGTTAGAAGAAGGTTGAAGAGCTCAGCTGAGCTTATTTGTGACGCCCCCAAATCCCCATGCACGGACACGGGAAAATCGAGACTTCCGGATGATGACATCACGGGTCATCATCCTATCGACGAGTGTCAAGTGTGTGTAAAAGCAACGAATGTGCACGAGAAACACGCAGCGGATAAGCAAAGTCAATACTAAGTACCAGAATTTTTCTTGTTTAATACAAAGCTGTTCAACACATACATAAATAAATATTACAAAACCCAAATATAGTTTTAAACCAAATATAAGACATAAACTTCAGCACCCCGGCGGAGCCGCATCCTCGGGCTCAACCTCCTCATCCTCATCCTCGATCTCTGCACCAAAATCTACGGTACCAAAAATGGTGCCACAGGTAAACAAAACCCAAACACCACCAGATAAAAATATATAGAACTCAAACAATATGCATGAAGTGATGCCAATGCACAAAACCCATAAAATCATATTTTTCCACACACGCCAAAAATCTCATTTGACCCAAAAACATAACCTTTCCAAATATCACACCAAAAGTCCCATTTGGCCCATATCAAACTCAATCCATTAACCAATTAAATCCGTATGCACCATGACCTCCCCTAGGGGTCATCCGCACACCCTGGCTCCAGTGCCACACCGCAGGTAACGACCACGCATGTGACACTTAAACGAGCGATGCCCAGTTCCGCGCCCCGCACGTTCATAGCCAAGCATCCTCTAGCCCTCACCAGCGAAGGGTCACGGAGTCGATGCGTAGAGCAATGCTAGGTTCCGCGCCCGGCGTGTTCGTAGCCAAGCATCCTCTAGACCCCGCTCCCGTCGTCGTCCAGCGACAATCTAAGGGACGTCACTCGGTATATTACGCTCCCGAGTAACTAGAGGAGCTCCACCGAGATAATAACTCATCCCGGCTTGGGCTCGTGAGACACACGCACCCGAAAATCCACTTGCACCAATAAAACAGGATTTTCTCAAATTAAATAAAACGCACGTGCATGCACCATGTAAATGCACAAAACAATCAACCAACCATAAATCAATAAATCAAGCAACTCCATCCTCTATCAATCCGACTCCCGAACTCCTCGAACTCAGTCCGGAATCAGTCAACCAACAGATAATAATTATTGAATGAGCAAAATATATTTAAATCTAAAAGTAGGGTTTGAAAAATACTTACAGTGCTATATGGTATTTTTAGAAAACACGCGGCGTTGCAAACGGCGGAAGGAAAGCAACGTAACAACGAAATTTCACTGTGGCTGTGGGTTGTAAAATACCCACTTTTGAACGGGGATAAACCAAGGCTCGAGATTGATAGGAAATGGTCTAAGGATATTTATGAAGCTAGTGGAAGTGGAGTTTGGCCGTGGGTGGCGGCGGAAATGGCGGAAGAAGGGCCGAAATGCCCAAAATGGAAACTAGCTCGTGGGAGCTGTTCCGGTGGCTGTTAGAGGCCGGAAATGGGTGGGTTAGGACAGCAAGGAGTCGGTGATGAAGTGGTGAAGAGGTGGTGGCCGGAGGTGGAGTGACGGCGGCAGATCGGAGCAAAAACCGTGTAACTTGATGGGCTTTTTCCGGCTAAACGGCGGCTCCGTTGGTGGTGGAATTTTGTGGGGTGATTCACCGGAGGGAGGGGAAGATTTTGGTGGGGGTGGTGTGTCGTACGGTGGCTGGCAGCAATGGGTCTGGGCAGAAGAAGCTTCCAGCGTGGGAGAGGAGAGAGAGAGAGAGAGAGAGACGAACCGGGGGGGGTATCACGCGGGAGGGGAGGGGAAAAAGGAAGGGAAAGAGAAAAAGAAAAAAGGGAAAAGAAAAGATGGAGGGAAGAAATATGGTCCAATCCTCACTCCGGAACTCAAAACAGATCCGCCGAAAACAACATTAAAAACCGTAAAACGACTAAATAAAATAAACACCACATCAAATAAATTAAAAACCAATTAAAATACATTAATTTAAAATAAATAAACCAATATATTAATTAAATTAAAAACAACCCTTCAGTAAAAATACACGTAAAAGCGGGTCATCACATCATTGGAGTCGCACGGGTGGTGACTGAAATGAAAAAGGACTCAAATTCTAAGCTAAGGGCATTTAGGAGGTAAGAAACAACTTCAAAGTCATGGAGTGATTCTCCGGCAGCTGTCATAGTATTGGAGAGAAGACAAACTTTTTGGTAGTAATCATTGACAAAGAGAGATCCCTTTTTCAGATTTGTGAGTTGGTGATGGATTTGAAAAATTTTGGCTTGGGGCTGAGAAGTGAACATAGTTTCTAGGGTGACCTAGAGTTCACGGGAGGTGAGAGAAGAAATTGCTTGGGCAAGTATGGGTTCAGTAAGAGAGGAGAGCAGAGTACTAAGAAGGAGTTGGTTTGTTTGTCACCATTGAAAGTACGCTGGATTGGTTGTGGGATTGAAGAAGGAGATGGGGAAGATGAGACTGAGGGAAGAATTGGAAGGGGAGGAGGAGAGGAGCCATCGTAAAGTGAAATGACTCTTGGCCATGAAGATAGGGGATTATTTGGGCACGCTAAAGGAGCTTCTTCAACGGGAGCCAATAGGCCATTAAGGCCTTTAAAAGAAATTCTTCAAAATTTAAGTTAGACTTATTAAAATTAGATTAAATAATTAGTTAAGTTAAGATGTTATTAATTAGAACAAATCATAGTCACATGAAGCAAGCCAAGCCAAAAACATCAGGACCCACCACACATCTGAATGATTCCAAATTCATACCTCTATGTTCTTTTGTCCAAATCTACTAGAAATATGTGCCACAAACTTAGCCTTACCATCTAAATTGTTTAGGAACTTGAAATATGTAGAAGACAATAGGATGACGTACATGAAGGACATGCCCATATGACATACACACTACAAGGTTTATTCGGACCAACACAACAACCAATGGATAAATGATGACACTTCCAGTAAAACCCGTCCATATGATGGGACTTTTAGAAAATGATTTCAAGGAGGAGACGAGAATTACTACAACAAATTTACTTTTTATGAGTCAATGACCTGTAAGATCTTATGAGTCAATGACTCATAAGATCTTTATTACAACAGATTTAATGACCTGTAAGATCTTATGAGTCAATGACTCATAAGATCTTTATTACAACATATTTACTTTTTAGGGACGAAAACTTTCATCTCAGAAGGTTTCAATTTTGTCTCTAAAAGTCTTTTGGGATTAAATATTTTCGTCTCTAATTTGTCTCAAAAGGTTTTTGGGGACAAATTTAATTTTCATCCAAAAAAAATATTTTTTGAGATGAAAAGTGTCATTTTCATTGTAGTTGTGGGCAAGTTTTTCTTAAACTTGCGCTCTGAAATTACCCCAATGTCCCTATATATTAATGCAAATATCCATCAATTCACTCAACAAATTGATTAGTCATTGACCATACAATTATTTAATAATAAAGTAATAAGATAAAGTAAATAAATTGCATAACATCAAGATTGCTAATGAAGAAAAACCTTTTAAAGAACTCTTTAAAGGTAGAACCCTATGGGACAGCCAAACCCAAAAAAGTCGATTTTATTATTTGAAAATCAGTTACATGCAATTTTTAATTACAAAACCTTTGTCAATTGATACTCTTACTTGACCAGACAAATGACTCGTTTCCCTCGACTGCAGTAGCAGTCAAAACCTCTGATGATTTTCAAATATTGGCTTTTCTCCTGTAACTCTGGTAGCTGAATCATGATCACGCTATCTGAATCTTGAATCAATGATCAAGCTCTTTAAGAGAAACAATATGAAAATTCTCCAAGCAATTTTCTCACCAAAATATGCATTGGTAAGTGCTCTAAAAAATATCTAGAACTGAGTCTCCATAGTTCTTAGCTAGTACAACAATTTAAATAGATTTCTAGAAACAGTTTCCAAGTCACAGTGAAATTATGCTGATGACTTGCACCTGATACTTATATTCTCAGAATTTACAGTTTCACATTCAAATTCTTTTCTGGATAAGATCTATATCTTAGAACTCGATTTTTGTACTTTTGACTTATTTAAAACACTTCCTAGCAACCTCTAGATAAGATCAAAACAATTTTAGATAAACTCAAATTATTTTACATTCATCCAAAATATAAATCCCAACATAAGATGAAGTCTATCATCTTAATCACTTAGTCCTATCCAAACTTATCAACTTAGTCACCTAGTCATAGCCAAAATCTTGCATCTACAACCTCCCCATTTGGTGAATTGTTAACAAAAACAATTTTTGATGAATGTAATATATACCACAACCAATGGACCAAGAAATCGAGTAGAAACTAAGGAGTGGGTATGGTTTTGTTAGACACTAAGGTGTTACTCTCTAGTTTAGTTCAGTGGAAAGTAACTTTTGTTAGGAGAAGTGGTAACCAGGTTGCTCATGATCTAGCTAAGGAGTCCTTAGAACCAGTTGAGAACTCGGTTGAGTTGGTCATTCGACCTCTTTGTAATCATGTTCCATCTTTCCCTTAAAGGTGTATGAAAGTAATGTTTCAAAAAAAAAAATCGAGTAGAAACTCCAAGCAAATAATCATAAATAAAAAATACTGATATAGAACAACGACTAAGATTATGTGGTGCCCCCGACCCCCACATGTGATTTGGTAGGGGTCGCGACACCAGGGTGAGGCCCCATCGGGTCACTTAATTTTACATGCTCCCGAGTGACAAAAAGAGTTCCATCGAGATAATACCCCATCTTGGCTTGGGGTCATGATATGCACGCACCCACAAAAAAATTTCTTTTTACACCAAAACACAGTTTCACAATACAACCAATATAGAGCATAATTTTAATATCATGCCAAAACAAATATCAATTACAAAAATACAAATGCAAATGCAAGACAGGGTAGGTATTGGATGGCATGGCATATTACAAACAACACACATCTCAACAAACAAATACCACAGTTGTTACAAATACAACAAATTCACAATTTCCAACTACACGCGATTTCCAACGCTTCATTCAGCCATTGGCCCACAAATTCGTCACCAACTATGATAAAAATTCCCAACATTTAATAGAGCCCTCAGCCCAATTTCCAAACCAGATTGCAATAAGACAATTTCTCAGTGTTAGAAATCTAAGGCCATTGCAAAGTTTTACTTACAATGCTAAAAAGGTAATTCTAGATGATCAAGCATGTGACAAATTTAAGTGTTCTGCAGTGTGAGAGAACGTGGGACGCTATGCAGTTAAAAGAGAATAGTTATTCAAAACCAACGTTGCGAAAAACAAGTAAATAGGGCAAGTGGCAAGTGTCTTACAATGGCAGTGTCCGAAAGGGTGGAACACGGTGGCGGCAATGGAGATACACGGTGACAGGGGTGGATCTCGTCTAAATGGTGAGGTTTACAACAGGGAAAAATTAAAGGAAAGCATATCCATGGTGACTGTGGGTGAAGGAGGGGATTTTCGCGGCAGTGCACAGTGGGCCTAAGCAGAGCATTGGCAAAAGTGAGCTTTTGGCTCACGGGTTGGGTGATAACAGGGGAGGAGGAGGAGGAAGTCAGGATTGGGATGGGGAAGGCCAGAGGGTAGTTGTACAACCACTAGAAGGTTGCTAACAGTGGTGTCCCATGGCGGCGTTGGTTGGAAAAGTTTCCTAAGGCTACGGGAAGGTGGATTTTGAAGGGAGAGGAAGAAGATGAGATGTGATTTAAGAGAGGGTGAAGTGGCTTGGGATGATTTTCTAAGAGAGGGAGGTTTGGCCTATTTATAGGTTGCAGGGTGGTGCTCAAGGTACACAACCATGGTTGCCATTGGGGGTACAAGTGGTGGGAGGTACACAACCATGGCTAGCTTGCAGTAGTGGCATCGCAGCTGCCATGCCTAAGGCCTCACAGATTGTAGATGTGGCGAGGTGTGGGTTGGGTGAGAGAGACGGTGGTGGCAGATCGAGAATAGGGTTGGCTATCCTATGGATACATGGTGACAACGTGATGGCGAAGGGTGGCGGCAAGGAGAAGAGAAAAGAAAAAAAAATGAAAGAGGGGAAGGTGTCTTTGTGCAGTGCATCTAAAAGGGAGAGGGAAAGAGATGGGAAACTAGGGCCTCTTCACTCCCTTGCCCCCAAAAAATGTAGTTTTGGGGGTGGGTTTTAAGGGGTTGGGCTTCCACAAGGGCTGGGCCCGAAGTCTCATCCATTTCACACCAAAGTCCAACCTAGCAGGGCCCAAAGTCATCAGAAAATAACCAAGTCCACTATCCCACATTTTTTACCCCATTTTACCAAGCAAAGACAAAGAACAACAAATAATAAATAATAAATAAAAGAAAAATGAAAAAGAAAAGGCCCTCAAAAAGAAATATATGGGTTTCACCTATTAGTACTACAAAATCCACAAGATCTAATTCAAAGTCTAAACCAACATCAAAATTATGTCCAACCAAAATAAACTAAATTATGTCCAACCATCAAGTAAAAGTTTCTAAAATAATTTTTACAAACCAAAATTTAGTTCTCCCCCTCAATATTAAACTATCTTTAACAGAAAAATAAAAAAATTCATTCGACTCCCCCTTAGCAACACATTTACTCCAACTCCCCCCTAAATTTTACAATACAAAAAAAAGAAAAAAAAAAGAAAAAAAAAAAAGGTCTGCTCCCCCTCAATCTACTCCTCTAGTGTTCTCCATCTCCTCATTTTTGTCACTAATTTGACAAGATTTAAACCTCCTCATCATCAGAATCAGGCCCATGTTGACTACCATGTGGGAATATGAAAATAAGACTCTTGAGAAGACCCTCCCACAACTATGAAGAACCTCAACTCTACAATATGGGAGTAAAATTAGGAATGACTCAATGAGCATGAATGCATGTAAAATAATTAACAAAATGCTGAAAAATTTTAGTTAAGATAAAATATCAAACACTTGGTGGCCATATCATGAAAATCGAAATGCATAATGCCGTAACCCACCAAAATCCATCATGAATACATAACTTTATTATGAAAAACTTAGAACCCAATCACAATTTATGGAAATCTTCATCCCAACACACCAAATCCAAATAAAACTCTCAACATCCACTACATACCGAAACTTAATCCCAAAGGGAAAGATATCCAAACCCTAGAAAAAGGGAATAGATGAGAATGAGACGCTCACCAAGGCTTAGGGACTCGAAGATGAAAATCGAAGCTCGATTTAGTGAGTCTGGTAAACCCTAGGGGACGAGAGGGGCACTTTGTGGATATGGAGTGGGCTCAAGAGACGTGAGAGAATAGGGACAATAACAAGTGTGGGGGCTTGGCACTAAAAGTTAGAGTCCCACTAATACTTGGGTATGGTTTAGTAAGTGAGAATTTTAATATGAGAATTTTGAGTTTTAAGATGAAATATTAAAATATTATATTTTAATATTATTATTATTTTAGAATTTGAAAAAGTTAAAAAAAGTTGTATTATTTATTATATTTTGTACGAAGATTTTAAAAAGTTGTAATGATAAGATGAGAATTTTGAATTTGATATGAGAATTTTCTTGGGCCAATTTTCTTGGTTTGGTTTGGCCATTTTAGATTACTTTACTATTATTTACAAACTAGTTGTTACTATATATTTTACTATTATTTATAAATTATTTGAGATACTCTTAACATCTAAACGTGCTATTATAATTTTGAGCTTTGTTATACGATACATAGAGCATTTATATATTGTTAATGTTTGATTGTTTTTAGGGAATTTATATCGATCTATAAATTAACTTATATATATTGTCCACGCTACCATTAAAATAAATTACTAGTTAAGATAAATATCATAATAAAAAATTTTAAATTAACTTATATTGGTAATGCGTGTTTTGTAGTCACCTATTTTGAGCGGTGTTTAAAGTGTTTTGTCCTGCGACAATGGTTTGATACTTGTGAGGGCTTAATAAAGGGTGGCTGGCTGGTGGCTGTTTCACTTCCGCTGCTAAAATTAGAATCTCTATTCTCTAAGCCCGATCGAAAGAAGAAAGAAGTTAAAAAAAAAAAAAAAAAAACACTAGAGAGCAAGATATCAAATGGCTTCCTTCACAGGAAGTTGGGCTGGGCTAAGCTCACTCTATTCTTAGGCCTAGAGGCTTTACAGGCAAAAGCCCGGCCTCTGAACAGGGATAAATATACCTTCCATATATATATATATATATATATATATGTTTGTATATGCATTTATGTATGTATATAGCTCTTCAAGTTATGTAGAGATGCCCAAAATATAAAAAATAAAAACAAATACATAGAAATATGTAAATACAAGTCTTTAGTTTTCCTTCAATCTCAAATATGATTCAATCATTCACCTATGTTTGAAAGGATACTTTTTTTAGTACTCAGGTTATTGTTTGGTCTTTAGAAAATCGGGTTCATTCAAATGGGGTATTCGAACCTCGTATCCGCACATATTCGAATACGGGTACGATTATATAATGTGATTATCAGGTTAAAAACAAGTTAAATTTCAAGGAAAATTTGCCTTATAGATGAAATGATGATTTTGATCTACAAAACTACATCATTTTGTGTTTATAGCCATTCTCTTTGAAAAAAAAAAAAATTATTGTATAAATTCAGGTATGATCACCTTACAATTCGAATTTTTGAAACTTGAGTATGGTCGAGTACCTGAATGTAGATCCAAGTATAGCTAGGGTGGTAATCAATTCAGTTCAATCTATTTTTGAACATACTATTAGAACAAATCGGTCTAAGTCAAATTTATAATTCTGATAATCGAAACTGGCATGCTCATCTCGAGAACAAAAACTTTTAATTTGTTATTTATTTTTTAATTTTTATTCAATTTATAGGTGTGATTTGGTTTTGAACTTTTTGTTCAGCTGGTTGGTATTTTTGACCCAAATGAATAATTCTTTCAGCCCAAATATGACTTTTAGAGCTCAACAAACCATGTATATGTAACTTAATATGCAAGAATAAATAACAATATATTAATAACTTAATACTAATATTCATATTTAAAAATAAATTTATATCAAGGAAATATAAATAATAAGATTAAAAATTTATGCTATATTAATTTTATAACATCTATAATATATATAGTATATAATATATATATAATATAAAAATTTTAAAAAAATATATATCAGTTCGGTTAGTCTTGCTATTTGCAAGTTAATACGTAAATAGACAGTTTTTTATCGATTATATTTATGAAATAAGTTAAGAAAATCAATATTTCTTTTACCCTAATTAATTTGTCAAACTTCCACCACTGACCACACGACGGGTACTTCTGGTGTATCAATAAATAGTTTTAGAAATAGGTTTTTCTATTACTAATGTTACTCTTTTTTCTTAAATTGTCATTCTTAAATCTCAATCATACAATCTGTTGTGACATATTTTAAGTTGTTTGATATGTCTATTATTTAAATAGACATGCACTTATAATATATCACATCCACAAATATGATTAGATATGATATAACATATGATAAAAATGGTATTTTTCAAAAACATTTTATACCTCAACTTCTCTACTGGGGTATTCAACTTTTTGCTAGGTAAGGTTCTCAACCTTAGAATAACATGGAAATGTATTTTAACTAATTTATTGTCCAACCTAATGTTTTGAATACTATTTCAGTGACCACTTCGGCCGAGGCATTAAAACGAGATATTTTTAAGTTGGAAACATATGCATGTACATGAAAATTGAAACCAAGAATTAATGGGGGTTTTGTGTGTATTAAATAATAAATATACTAACGTATTTATTTCTCAATCACACAAAAGATTTTCTCAATGTACAAGCAAGATTTTATATATCTTGTGAATATCGATTTTTTTATTTATTTATCATATTCTCATTTGTATGGTTTTTCTTTATTTTGGAGCCAAAGAAATTGTAATGTTGAGCCAAACAACTGGTCTAGCCTTGTAGCTGCATCCACCATTGCCCTTCAATAGAGATCACCTCTGTTAGGGGTGAGCAGGGGCCCCGCCTTTGTGTGCCTGGACAAATTACTCCGTTTGTATGGCAGGGGCCAGGGGTCCCCCCGACTGTATTTGGGGTCTATGGCGAGGGCGGTATGGGGTAGACCGCCGCCCCGTATACCCCATCCCGCCCCGCCTTTTAATAGTATTATAAATAAATGATTCTGATTCTAGTCAAAAGGAAGAAATTCCTTCTAACAATCAAATTTGTTTAATACGTCATACTATTCCTCTCAAATGGTTTTCTAAAGTTATTATCATTGTTTGTCATGAATTTGAATTTTCTATAATTGCTATGATTGATTCCGACTCAGATATGAACTGTATCCAAGAAGGAATAATTCTTAGTAAATATTATGAAAAATCTACTGAAATATTATTTTCAGCAAATGGATCTCAGGTGAAAATTAAGTATGAGCTCAATACTACTCATGTTTGCCAAGATAATATTTGTTTTAAAATTCCTTGTGTGCTTGTAAAAAATATGACTGACAAAGTCATATTAGGCATTCCTTTTATTTCCTCTTTATATCAATTTCTTTCTGAAAATGATGGTATTACTACTAATCCTTTTGGCTAGAAAGTCAAGTTTAAATTTGATTCAAAATTTGAAATTGATACTGACAAAAGTTTGAAATCTTTGCTTTCTACAAAAATCAAGCATTTGAATTTCCTTCAACAGGAAATTAGATTTAAAAAGATTTCTAAACAATTGTCCAATAAATTATTTCAATCAAAAATTGATGATTTTAACCATAGATTGATTATTGATATTTGTGATATTCCAAATGCCTTTTGGCATAGGAAGAAACATGTTATTTCTTTATCTTATATTAAAAATTTTTCTAAAAAAAATATTCCAACTAAAGCTCGACCTATTCAAATGAATAGTGAGACTTTAGAATTTTGCAAAAATGAAATTAATGATTTACTTTCCAAAAATATTATCAAACATAGTAAGTCTCCCTGGTTTATGTTCAGAAAAATGTAGAAATTGAGAGAAAGACACATCGGCTAGTTATTCATTACAAACTCTTGAACAAAGTCTTAGAGTGGATTAGATACCCTATTCCTAATAAAAATGACTTGATTTAAGGTTGTATGATGCAGTGGTATTTTCCAAATTTGACCTAAAGTCCGGATTTTAGTAAATCCAGATCAATGAGTCAGATAGATATAAGACTACTTTTACAACACCCTTTGGTCACTATAAGTGGAACGTAATGCATTTTGGCCTAAAAAATGCCCTTAGTGAATTCTAAAATATTATCTACGATATCTTCAATTCATTCACCTGTTTCACCATTGTTTACATTGATGATGTTCTTATATTTTTAAAGTTTATTGATGAGCACTGGAAACATTTGTCCTCGTTTCTAGATATCATTAGACAAAATGGTCTTATTGTTTCAGTCAAAAAGATTAAACTATTCCAAACTAAGATCAGGTTCCTTAGTTATGATATTTCTGAAAGCAAAATCTGACTCATCAATAGGGTTATCGAATTTGCTGACAAATTTCCTGATGTTATTCTTGAAAAAAATCAGTTGCAAAAATTTCTTGGTTCCCTCAACTATGTTGCTGAATTCTACAAGGATATGTGAAAGCAATGTCGTCTACTCTTTAAACAACTACATTTCAATCATCTACCCTGGACAGATATTCATACTAATCTTATTAAACAAATCAAAACACATGTCAAAATTCTTCCGTGTTTTAGAATTTCTACTTCTGATTCTTTCAAAATAATTGAAACAGATGCCTCGAATATTGGTTATGGTGGCATTCTGAAACAAAAAGTTTCACCAAACTCGTCTGAACAAATTGTTCGATTCCATTCTGAAGTCTGGAATAGTGCACAACTTAATTACAGTAATATTAAGAAAGAAATCTTTTATATAGTACTATGTATTTCAAAATTTAAAAGTGATTTGTTAAACCAAAAATTCTTACTATGTATTGATTGCAAGAGTGCTAAATATGTTTTAGAAAAAAATGTTGAGAACATTTCATTAAAACATATTTTTGCCCGATGACAAGCTATACTATATTAAGTGTTTTTGACTTTGATATTGAATATATCAAAGGTTCTGATAATTTCATTTCTGATTTCCTTACTTGTGAATTTTTATAGCAACCATGAGTAAAGAGAAAGATAAAGGAAAAAAGATTGCTACACCTCCACCAATTCCATATCTTAAACTCATTAAAAATGAGTCTGCTTCCCCATTAGAGATTCCTGATAGGTTTACTACCTTCGGGAGTATTCCTACTGTTAAACTTGCTTCATTTGCTTTTGTTATTGCTAACCCTTATGACTCATATGCTAAACCAATTTTTTCTATTAAACGCACTCAGTATTTCCCTGCTTCAAAAACTGAGTATCTTAAAAAAATTATTTCTCAAAATCTATTCTATATTGAATACAATCGATCAATATATACAAATCCCTTCAAAATTGCTTCCAGCTATTTTCCTCCAAGTTTTCACTGGATTCCTGAGAGTCCTACAAAAAACCTCCAGTATTATTCTAGTATTCTACTCCAAACAGAATCCATTGTTATTAAACCCATTTATGATAAAACCGATAAATCAAAACTGATTTATCATAGTCTTTACATTTTGAACATCATTACTGAAGAAGACTGGAGTACTCACCCATTTACTTTAAAAAGACTTTCCAATTATGAAATTGTTTATTGTTATTATGATCACATCGATGCCTAGTTCAAATTCATGCTGTTTTAGACTACAGACATGAGTCACTCCTGGTTTCTTAATTTTGATAAGAAATTTAATGGCAAACTTCCCATTTGGTGTTTAAAATGGTGGAACCAGTTTGGTCCAATTCCTGAAGTTTTTCTTGAATAACTTCAGAAATCTATTAAATATTTTGCTAAAGCAATTGTTTCAAAATTGGATTGCCAGAATGCCAAATTCCCTTACTCCCTCCATTTCTGTAAAAGGTACAAGGTACATTGGATTTTAAAATGGAGTTATGAGAGATATGGTGACCTATTGGTTCGTTACTATTTTGTCAAATGGTGGGATACATATCCCTATACATAAGATATTATTGATCACATTACCAGATATTTCCCTAAGACTACTCCAGATCTCAAAAATACTGAAGAATTCCCTGTTATTGTTCATCAATCAATATCGCCTAGATACCCACTGATCCAAGTAACCACTACTACTGAGACCTCTAAACAGAGGCAAAACGCTGCTGCTTCCTCTTCTGCAAGTACTATTAAATCTGATAAATCCTCAAAGTATAAAAAGAAGAATGTTCTTGAAGGGCTTAATAAAAAGGATTTGATTATTTGTTAAATAAATCTCTTGAAATGATCATTCTGATGAATCTTATGACAAGTCGGAAGCATCATCCGAAACTTCAGTTGCTAACCCATATAGCACAATATTTTGACATGATTCAGAATATACCCCGAGGTTATCTAAAGATGAATGATCCATTGGCACAAACCAACAAAAATTGTGGAAGGCTACTATCCTAAAGACTGATTGACCTATTTACTTGATTCGACATTGGTGGGACTCCAACTGCTAGTTTTACTATTTGCTTTATTTTGATTCGACATTGGTGGGACTGCTAGATTCCTACTCCAACTGCTAGTTTTGCTATTTTCACTATTTAGTTTGTTGCTTTAATAATTGTAATAAGTGCCCCCCTCATCTATAAAATGGGAGCCTTGCTTCAGAAGAAGGCATCACTTGTTTCAGGATTCATTTCCTTTCGAATACCTTCTTCTCATCTCTCCCTTTCATACCTGGATTTCTTTTGAAAATCCCTATGTCTTTTTGAGTTTTTCTTGTAAGTTATTTTTTCATAAATAAATCTTGTTACTCTCATTATTCTTGTTATTCTCATTAACTGTTTTCAATTTATTTTAATTATTATGAAGTTCCAGTTATCTGGTCCTATCCAATCATTTGGTCATGTTTTTAATTTATTTTCATTACTTCCAGTTTCAATTATTTGGTCCTATCTAGTAATTTGGTCCCTATAATTACTTGTATAATTATATATAATTATATAATTATATATATAATATATATATATTTAAAAAAAAAAAACCCTTCAAGTGACCAAAATGGCATCGTTTTGGCACCTAGGGTTTTTTTTTTTAATTAAGTTTAGGGGTGGGCAGCGGGGCCCCGTTACCCGCTGCCCCGCCCCGTTCGCCCCGTCCCCGCACAGTGCGGGGCGGGGCATCCGCACCGTCAGGGCCGGGGCAGGGCCCCCCGGCCCGTAAGCTGTAACCCATGCGGGGGCGGGGGACGGGGATGGACCCCCCCCGGTCCGTTTTTCCCCCGCCCCGTATCATATGTAATATATATATAATATATATATCTAAGAGAGTGCAGAGACGGGCTTTGAGATGAGGGCTTCTCCTTGTTCTTCTTCGATGGTCGAAGAGAGTGCAGAGACGGGCGTTGAGATGAGGGCTTTGGAGGCGCTCAGAAGAGGATTCGATTTCGCGAGTGATTTCAGGCTCAAGTTCGCCAAGCGCAGCCGATGTGCTTCAATTCAGGCGCTCGGAAGAGGATTCGATTTCGCTGCGATAAAGGGGATCGACTCCGCTTCAAGTCCGATGTGCTTCAATTCAACCAGGTTATGGTTTTTCTTACTCTTTTTTTTTTTTTTTTTTTTTTTTCCGTTTATCCGATGCTTGAGATTCGATTGTGATGAATCTCCTTATCTCTCTCTCTGCTACATTACTCTGAAATCAGTCGAATCTCGTCGATGAATCTCTGTGGCGTGGGCGTTGGTGGCTGTTATGGCCTCTTGACGTAAGGGCGTGGCCGTGGGCTACGGTGGCTGTTATGGCGTCGAGGCGTGGGTGTGGGCTATAGTGGAGCGCACCATTTCAAGCAAGCTATCGGGGGAGAGAGGGAGAACGGTGTAGAGGGAAAATGGCAGAGAGAGAGAGAGAGAAGAAAAAGAGAGAGAGAAGGGGGGTGCGGGGGGCCGGACGGACTGCCCCCCCACCCCGTACCCCGTCATGCGGGACAGGGTACCCCGCCCCCGCACACCAGAGGCAGGGGACGGGGGGGATTTTCCCCATCCGCCCCATGCGGGGGCGGGGGGCGGGGGGGTGCCTACCCCGCACCGTATGGTGCGGGTAGCACCCCTAATTAAGTTAGTAAACCCAAAATAGTGTTGTTTTGGGATTCATGTGTGTGTGCGTGGCCTGGGTGGCAGTGCACGATGGTCAACGCCTCATGCTATGATGGGAATGAAGATTTAGTATGGGTTAGGATGCTTGAAGGTAGTAACGAGTATGTTATCTAGGATTGAGATGTGTGACTTAGTCGGTTTGAGCCATGCATTAGAATGTAGTTAATAATAGAGTAAGACGAAGGTCTTAGTGTCTTAACTCTAAGGTGAATCATAAAAGTTCACTTTAAAAGATAAGACCTCGAAATAGAATGTTGAATTTGGAAAAGGTGACCCAAGTGGGTCCCAGAAAGAGGAAACATGATAAGGAAGACATAGAAAACAGAGGTAGTGACTGTAAATGGATCATGAAGGTTTTAGCATAGTAAATGGCACGTAAGAACATGGGATAGAAGGAGAGTATTCCAAGTGAAGTGTAGTTCTATTTCTAGTTTAGTTGCTTATGTACTAGATAAAATAATCACGTTAAGGTTATGATTATGCATGCAGATTGTCATCTGACATGCACATGAATGGACTCATGGAATGAGTATGACATGGAGTCCAGGTAAGTATTATATTTATACTCTTCTAAAGTTTTCTAAAGATATGAAAATGACATGTTTTTCCTTTACGATACTTTACGAGATGACACGAACTATGTTTTACAAAAGAATGCTAAGTATAAATTTTCAAGTATATGTATGTAACAACCCTCCTTGGCAGCCCCTTTTTATGCCCTCCAAAGTATTAAGTATATGCATGTGAATGAATATTATACGTAGTAAGTATTAGATGTATTTTCATGAAATGAAATGTGAGGTCGACGCCTCATGCTTTAAGCGATACTTTAAAGGACGCGAAAAAAGTGTTTTAAAATGCCCCTATGAAAGACAATGTTTTAAATGATGCCATGAACTGATGATGTTTAAAGATGCCACGGACTGATGCTTTAAACAATGCTTATGTTTATGAGTTCAAAGACTGCTTTTAAATGTTGAGGTTTAAGCCTATGCTTTTAAATGATGCTTATGAACTGAATAGACTGAAAAGAACAATGAAAAAAATTGAAAGAAAGGACTGGATGAACAGAAGGACTAAAAGATTTAATATATGAAAATACATAACGGCCACATGAATGAATGAATTGACAAATTACAATATCGGGTAAGTAGTATTGGTAGTGTACCTAGTGCTGCATCCTGACGAAAATGGATTCCTAACCCATGGCCACAGACGGAATCAAGGTCTAAAAGACCGCTAACCCTCGCACACGAGGTGTAACTATGTGCCACGGCCAATGAAAGTGATAAGAAATAAAGTATGCATGTTAATGAAGAATGCATGTATGCTTACATTCCTTAAGAAATGAAGGCACGAGGCATGAGGAAATGTTTTATGAAATAAAATCATTTTTCAAGAAAAACTCCACCGCACAATGTTTTAATTGAACGAATGTCTCAAGTATAAGTATGTATGGAGTGATGAATGATGATTGAAAACCTATGTTATGATATTTTAAATGTATGAAGTAATGCTCATGATATTTCAACTCATTTTAATTTTTATGTGTTCCCTCCCAAGGACAAAACGAACGGTAGGCATCAGGACAAACATGACCCAATGGGAAGAGTACAAAAGCTTAGGCACAATATTTTGTGCGAAAGAACTTTAATTATAAAATTTAATATTTACCGCTGTAACACTTTTAAATTAAGAATCACATTTTATTTTATAAATATAGAGTCTTTCGTATCCTGGCATAAAAGGAAAAAGTTTTAAAGATTTTTCTTAAAATTATTTTCTAAAGGACCCACCACAAGGATGAGCGTTACATTTTATGATATTGAATTTGATTCTCATAGCACTCAACACAACTTAGAGTTTTAGTGAACTCACCGCCACCCAAAATTGATCAAACTTCCCAATATTATGATTTTGTTAATTTACAATTAGTTGTAATGTTAATAGTATAATTTGTAGTAGTTATTATTTTTATATGTCATTGTAATTTTTTAATAGTTTATTAGTTGTTTTAATTTGTATCATTGTAAGTTTGTAATAGCTTAGTGCCTTAGTGATGGTTATTACTTAGTACTTAATAGACTAATAGCATTAGTTGGAAATTGGAACTTAGTAATTAGTATATAGTTTCTATTCATAATTTTTTTTTATCAATTTTTTTAATATATAAATATAGTTGTAGTTAAATTTTAAGTCCAAAAACATGTTTGAATGTATTTCCGAGTCATTTTGGGCCCAAATAATCGAAATGAGCTATAGGCCCAAATGTAGCCGGGCGAGGGGTAGACGGTTAGATGTCTACCCCCGCACCCCCATCATCGGACGAGGTACCCCGCTCCCACATGTACGGGGGCGGAAACTCTTCCCCTAACCATGTGGGGGAGGGGGGCAAGGTGGCCCCGACCTTTGGGGGGGGGGGGGGGGGGCGGGGGGGGGGGGGGGGGGGGTAGCACCCCTAACCTTTGAGGTGGAAGGAGGAGCTCTGGCACCTCCCTTCCTTCCCTCTACACCAAAAACCTCACTTTTTGACAAAATTCCTTTTCCTTGCTCTTTATATGCATTTTTAGGCCATTTTTTCCTTCCACTCCACTCCTACCACCACAAGCCAACTCTTTGCCTTCCTTCATCCTTGTTCCGGGGATGCTAGCCCCACCCCAACCGATGTGTGCGTAATATGAAAAGGAAAAAAAAAATGAAAATTTATAGTTTATGAAAGTAACTCACATATTATTTGTAACACAAAAAAAAATTAGAAAGACAAGAATAAAAAATTGGCGCATCCACAAAAGAAGCCTCCCTCACTCTCACAATGCCAACATGTGCGGAGCATTAAGTAATTGCTTCAAATTACTTCACACCCGCTAAAATTGGTGAAAAATAATCTAAAATAAATATGAAACATGACCTTATAACAGGTTTGCCTTTTTATGCAAGAGATTGGTTTAACGGTAGATTTTTAACACAAGGGGCAAATTGAAGATAAATACTTCAAATTATGATAAAAGTTCCATTGAGTCAAAGCTTATGCATACATGGGAGAATTGGGAGGTTTGACTTAATAAAATACAATAATTTTAAAACTATAAAAGACCTCAAGATGACAAATATTAAAACATAAAATTAATTATCTAATTAAAAATAATATTAATTTTTTTCAATTTTAAAAGAAAATGAATTTCCGAACTGAATCTTATTCTAAAAGAATTCGAAATATCAAAAATAATTAAAAATAATAATTTTGTTATAAACCAATTTATATAACCATCTTTATCCATCAATTAAGACCATCTTTAACCATCAATTATGACCATTTAGCCATCAATTATGACTTAAGCTATACATAAACCGCTTTTGTACTCTTATATATATGAGTATCGTTCACTTGTATAGGAAGAGATTTTCATTATTGAATAACAATGCTTTCTCTTGCAATATCATTTCTTTTTTAATTTTATAACACATTATCAGTACGAAGGTTCTGTCGATTTTGAAGCTAGTAGTCTTCTATTTCAAGTAAGTTTTTCAATATATTATTTGTAGTTCTCAAAAAAAATATGAAAGGTTACATTACTTATTATTATTTAATAAAATTGTGTTTATTCTCATGATTTGGTGAATTTATTTCTTATTTAAAATATAAATATACTTATTTTCCTGATTTATATATATAGAAAATGTCAAACCTTATAAAATTGGAATTCATTGCTCTTGACATTTATGAAAAAAATTATTTATCTTGGATCCTTAATGTTGAGATCCATCTGAATGCGATGAATTTGAGAGATACAATTAAAAAAGGAAATCACGGGTCCCAGCAAAAATGCGCTAAGGTAATAATTTTCTTTCAGCACCATCTTCATGAAGAATTACAAACTGAATATCTCACAGTGAAAGATCCCCTTATTTTGTGGAATGATTTAAGGGAGAGATATGAGTACTAGAAAACTGTAATCCTCCCAAAGCCAGTCATGATTGGTTGCACCTGAGGTTGTAAGATTTCAAGAGTGTTAGTGAATATAACTCTGCGTTCTTTAAAATCAGCTTAATATTGAAATTATGCGATGAAAAAGTCACTGATGATAACATGTTAGAGAAGACATATACTACTTTTCATGCATCGAATGTGCTCCTGCAGCAACAGTATCAAGAGCGAAAGTTCAAAAAATATTTTGAACTTATATCTTATCTTCTAGTAGCTAAGCAAAATAATGAGTTTTTGTTAAGAAATCATCAGTCACGTCCTACTGGTTCTATATCATTCCTTCAAATGAATGGTGCAGGATTTACACCATTCCCAGAAGTGAATGTTGTATCTTTTCAAAGAAACTGAGGGCGTTGACGTGGTAGGAAAAACCATAGAAGTGAAGGTCCTAAAAGCGATCACACTAAAAGAGATAATAATAGTTATATAACGTACCACCAGAAATGGTTTAACTCAGAGAAGGGTAAAGATCTTCAGAACAAATTTTTAAAGAAAGACGAAAATGGATGCCATAGATGTGGTATGACTGGACATTGGTCTCATACCTATCGTATAGCTAAGCACTTGGTTGACTTATATCAAGCTTCCATAAAAGAGAAAACAAAAAAGTTTGAAACAAATTTTGCTAAACTATCATATACTTTAGTTTCTCAGGTGGAGAAGATATTACCAACCTTGATGTTTATGATTTATTTGAGGATTCTAGTGATAGAGTTGACCATTTGATTGGTGATGGAAGTGTTCCTTTTTAATTAATGTATTTTCTTTATCTTATAGTAAAACTTTTTGATATTTTGCAATGTTTTGTAATAATGAAAGTTTTATATATTTTGTAGAATCAAGAATCTTACTGATAAATTTTTTACCTCTGAGATGAATAATAGAGATATATGTCTGGCTGACAGTACTACAACTCACACAATTCTTAAGGATAAAAAATATTTCCAAAATCTAACATTGAGTAAAGCCTACGTCCATATCATATCTGATTCATCGAATCTAATTGAAAGCTCCAGAAGAATTTATATTGTGTTGCCTAATAGCACCAAATTATTTATTGATGATACTCTATTTTCTTTACGATTCAGAAGAAATTTATTGAGTTTTAAGAATATACGTCGTAATGGTTGTCATATTGAAACCACCAATGAAGGCAGTAACGAGCATCTTCTCATTACTAAAATAATTTTGAGCCAGAAACTCGTATTAGAAAAACTGTCTATTCTCTCATCTTGATTATATTATACAGAAATGAGAACAATCAAATCATATGTGATAATACATTAGAAGTGCATTGACTCAAAAGTATTTATGACTTGGCATGATCACCTTGGACATCTGGGATCAATAATGATAAGATGAATAATTGATAATTCGTATGGACATCTCCTAAACAATCAGAAAATTATCTTACTCAATGAATATCCGTGCTCTGCATGTTCTCAAGGTAAATTGATTATCAAACCATCTCTCCCAAATGTTGTTTTTGAATCTTCGTTATTTTTACAAATGATTCATGGGGATATATGTTGGCCTATTCAACTATCAAGTAGACCGTTTAGATAATTTATGGTTTTAATTGATGCATCAAGTCGATGATCACATGTTTGTCTAATTTCCACTAGAAATATTGCATTTGCTAAACTTTTGGCCAAAATAATTAAACTACGAGCACAATTCCATGACTATCCAATTAAAACTATTCGATTGGATAATACAGGTGAATTTACATCTCAAGTTTTTGATAACTATTACATGTCAATAGGAATAGATGTTGAACATCCAGTTTCCCACACACACACTCAAAATGGTTTAGTCGAATCATTAATTAAAAGACTTCAGCTAATCGCTAGACCTTTACTTATGAAATCAAAACTTTCTATTCCTACCTGGGGACATACTATATTTCATACAGCATCGTTGATTCAAGTGAGACCATCAGCATATAACAAATATTCTCTATTACAGCTTGCATTTGGTCAACAACCAAATATTTCTTATCTTCGTATTTTTAGACGTACAATATATGTTCCAATTGCACATTCATAACGTACAAAAATGGATTCTCAATGTAGACTTAGAATATATGTTGGGTTTGATTCTCTATCTATTATTAGATACCTTGAGTCTCTTACAAGGGATATGTTTAAGGCACGTTTTGAGGATTGTCATTTTGTCGAATCCATTTTTTCAACATTAGGTAATGAGAAGTCAGTGCCTGAAGCACGACAGGAAATTACTTGAAAAAATAAAGTCATTTCCCAATTTAATCCTCATAAAAATGAATGTAAACTAGAGGTTCAAAAGATTATTCATTATCAAAGTGTTGCAAATCAATTACTGGATATATTTACTGACACTAAATGTGTAGTAAAATCATATATTCCTGTGTTAATGTTCCAGCAATGATTACAGTATCTTAAGGACAAGTTGCCAAAATAGCAATAAGTGAGTCTAAGACATGCCTGAAACTCGGATGGCCTATTGATGCAAATGACAAAATTTCTCGGAAGAGAAAAATACAAAATGAATTTGGTATTCCTAAAAAGTCTATACCCACAACACAGGCCATAAGAGTAATTGATCTCCTAAAGAGACTAAATTTTCTGAAAAAGAACCTCCTGAAGAGATATTTCATGAAATGTCTTCCTTTAAAGATGGACAGGTACCTGAAAATAACGAAATCTCGATACATTTCATGAGTACTGGATAAATTTTGGGTAGAAATAAATCTGTTGTTGACAATATATTTTCATATAAAATGGCATTTGACATTACCAGAAATAATGAAAAAAGTGAGTTAGGAACTGTCTAAGATTGTCGACGTAGAAATGATTTGCCAAAATAGAAATAAGCTATTGAAACTGAATTAAACTCGCTAGCAAAGCGAGAGGTCTTTGGACCAATTGTATAAACACCAAAAGGTGTAATGCCTGTTAGATATAAATGAGTATTTATATGTAAGCGTAATAAGAACAATGAAATTGTGCAATATAAAGCATGACTTGTTGCACGAGGTTTCCTGCAGAAACAAGGGATTGATTATGAGGAAACATACTTTCTTGTTATGGATGCAATCACATTCAGATTTTTTATTGGATTGGTAGTTACAAAAAGATTGGATATGCAGTTGATGGATGTGGTCTCTGCATATTTATATGGATCATTGAATCATGACATATATATGAAAATCCCTAAAAGATATAAAATGTCTTAAACTTCTAATCTGAGTATATCTAGACATATGTATTCTATTAAATCTTAAAGATCTTTATATGGATTACAACAATTTGGACGCATGTGGTATAAACGCCTTAGCGAATATCTATTGAAAGAAAGATTTAAGAATAATCCAATATGTCCATATGTTTTTATTAAGAAATCAGACTCCAGATTTGTTATTATTGTAACTTATGTTGATGATCTAAATCTTGTTAGAACTTTTGAAGAGATCATAAGAACTGCTACATATTTGAAAAATGAATTTGAAATGAAAGACCTTAGCAAAACGAAATTTTGTTTCGGCCTGCAGTTTGAGCATTTGCAAAATAGAATTCTCATTCATCAGTCAACTTATACAGAAAAAGTCTTGAAGCACTTTTATATAGACAAATCTCATCCCTTGAGTACTCCAATGGTTTTTCGATCACTTAATGTGCAGAAAGATCCATTTTATCCTTGTGAAGATGATGAAGAAATTCTTGATCCTGAAATATCTTATCTCAGTGCAATTGGAGCCCTGATGTATTTTGCAAATTGCAATCGGCCTGACATTGCATTTTCAATTAATTTAGTTGCAAGATATAGTTCTGCACCAACTCGAAGACATTGGAATAGTATTAAACATGTCCTTCGATACCTTCGAGATACGGTTGATATGAGATTATTTTATCAACATGGATCAAGTCCACAATTAGTTGGATATGCGAATGCAGGTTATCTTTCAAATCCACACAGAGGTAAATATCAAACTGGTTATGTATTTACTTATGAAAATTTTGCTATATCATGGAGATCTGTCAAGCAAACACTATCTGCTACCTCTTCAAATCACTCAAATATTATTGCAATTCATGAGGCAAGTCGAGAATGTATTTGTCTAAGATCAGCGATTCAACATATTCAAGAAAAGTGTGATCTTTTTGTAATTAATGATAACCCAACAATTTTATACGAAAATAATGCTGCTTATATTACTCAAATTAGAGAATAATATATCAAAAGTGATAGAACTAAACATATTTCCCCTAAATTCTTTTATACCCATGAACTTCAAGAGAAATGTGAAATTAATTTTAAGCATATACGGTCAAGTGATAATCTGACAAATTTATTCACTAAAGCATTATCAACTGCAACATTTAAGAAGATTGTGCAGAATATTAAAATACAGAGACTTGAAAATTTATTATCATGCACTTTTCAGGAGAAATAAATGTCTTTGTTATAAAACCTATGTTTTATAGTTATAAAATTGCCAAGATTTTATTAATAAAGAAATTCAAAACAGATAACAAAACCTTATACGTTTCGGTTCTGAAACTCAACAAATATATTTTTGTTTCTTGACTTAAAACTGAAATGTTCAAGATTCACAATAGCCACAAGATTACCAACTATGTTCACAAAACCAGCAGAATACCACCACAAATCTGTACAAGATTATACAGCACCTTCCAGATTCAATATAAGCACGAATCAACAAAATAACCGAGAGCAAATATACCAGAAATTAGCAAGGAAATAAACATGAACAACGAAATAAGAAATAATAAGTAAAACATAGAAAGAACACACCGAGATATGTGGTTCGACCCTAATGATCTACATCCACGGCAGGAATGGCCTCAGAGATCTTTATTGATAACCATTACAGCACAGAGAAGCCTAAGTTCGATAGAGTTACAAGCCCTCTCATAAATCACAAGAAATTGCACATATTTCTCCCTATAGAGATCAAACCCCGAAACCCTAAATAGCCCCCTTCTCCCTTTTCTCTCTATCCCTCTGCCTCTCGAGAAAGACCCAGCCGCTACACAAAATGACTCAACTCTCTTAGGGTTTTCACAGTAAGGATGCAATATATATGTTACAACAGATGGTGACAAGTGTAACAATCTAGCGGCTTGGCTTATGAAGAATCAGATGGAACCACGGGCTCCTCACGTGGTCTGGCAGCTCATCACTTAATGATATCAATGGCCCTAATCTTTCCACCTTACACATCATTCACTTATTACACATAAAAGAGAATACATAAGTTGGTTAAATAAATAATATAACAGATAAATATATTGACACACATATTACAGTCTTGAAGATTTGTGTTGATTGTATTCTTTTTCCTTCGCTAAGATTTTCTCTCACTGGGTTTTCCTTTGCAAGATTTTAATGAGACAATCTTAAAACACTTGGTAGTACACATGAGTGTTTTACTATTTTTCATTTGCCATTATTTTTTACCATTGGTTTTTTTCCTGGCAAGATTTTAATGATGCATATTATTTATGTATGATCATCCAAATGGTGAGTGTTATAAACCGATTTATATGACCATCTTTAGTTACCAATTAAGACCATCTTTAACCATCAATTATGACTGTTTAGCCATCAATTAAGATCATCTTTAGTCATCAATTAAAATTATCTTTAACCATTAATTATAACTTAAGTTATACATAAACCGCATTTATATTCTTATATATATATATATATGTATAATTCACTTGTATAGAAAGAGATTTTTATTATTCAATAACAATACTTTTTCTTACAATATCATTTTTTTTTAATTTTATAACAAATTTTTATTAATTAGATCAAGTAATTGCCAAATGGCACGAAGAAATTCCCTACTCCCTTGCCCTTGTTCTTCTAGAATCGGTCTTTATTACCGCAACGGGTTAAACTCGGCCTGCCAAGGCCCAATCACAGATTGACCATGCACCGACGCCACGAGGATAAAAAGTCCATTGAATTCTCTTCCACCACGTTGGTCATAGTGAGGTGTCGTTCCGTTATTGGTTGAAGGTGAGTAACCGGAATAGCGCGTACCATTTTTTCAAGCACCATTAAACCCTCCTACTCGCTTCCAAGTTCCAAGTCCAACCTTCAATTAACAACAGTCGCTCTCTCTCTCTCTCCCTCTAGTCTTCCCACCCCCCGGAGGACCCGACTGATTAAACGAGCTTGAAAACAATGGCGTCGGAGAACCACAATTCCGGATCCGGATCTACATTCGACGGCGAAGCTCCTTCAAAACCTAAAGTTGCGCTGATTACCGGAATTACGGGGCAAGACGGTTCGTACTTGACGGAGTTTCTGCTCCACAAAGGGTACGAGGTGCACGGCCTGATCCGGCGGTCCTCCAACTTCAACACCCAGCGCATCAACCACATCTACATCGACCCCCACAACACCCACAAGGCCCGCATGAAGCTCCACTACGCCGACCTTACCGACGCCTCCTCGCTCCGCCGCTGGGTCGACACGATCCTCCCCGACGAGGTCTACAACCTCGCCGCCCAATCTCACGTCGCGGTCTCCTTCGAGATCCCGGATTACACCGCCGATGTCGTCGCCACCGGCGCCCTCCGCCTACTCGAGGCCGTCCGGTCCCACATCGCCGCCACTGGACGTAGCCACATCCGATACTACCAGGCCGGATCTTCAGAGATGTTCGGGTCGACCCCGCCTCCCCAGTCTGAAACGACGCCGTTCCATCCCCGATCCCCATACGCCGCGTCCAAATGCGCCGCTCATTGGTACACCGTGAACTACCGCGAGGCGTATGGGATATATGCGTGCAATGGGATACTCTTCAATCACGAGTCGCCGCGGCGGGGCGAGAACTTCGTGACGAGGAAGATCACGCGTGCGGTGGGACGGATCAAGATCGGCCTCCAGAACAAGCTCTTCCTGGGGAATCTCAGCGCCTCCAGGGACTGGGGATTCGCCGGGGACTACGTGGAGGCAATGTGGATGATGCTGCAGCAGGAGAAGCCGGACGACTACGTGGTTGCGACGGAGGAGTCGCACACGGTGGAGGAGTTCTTGAAAGTGGCATTTGGGTATGTGGGGTTGAATTGGAAGGACCATGTGATGATCGACAAAAGGTATTTCAGGCCGGCGGAGGTGGATAATCTGAAAGGGGATGCAAGCAAGGCCAAGAAGGCGCTTGGATGGAAGCCAAAGGTGGGGTTTGAGCAGTTGGTGAAGATGATGGTTGATGAGGATGTTGAATTGGCCAAGAGGGAGAAGGTGCTCGTTGATGCTGGCTACATGGATGCTCAGCAACAACCCTGATCAGCCATATTACTCCAATTTTGGTTCACATCCGATCTGCGCCAAGTTCAATCTACTAGTCAGTACTGAATAGATTTGATTCAGTAATTTATATAGTTATGGTGTTTTGAAGTTCATGTCATCATTTGTTTGATTTCCTGTACCCCCCATTTATTTGATTCTATCAAATCCATACATGTTCAATTGTTGTCTGCACCCATTTCAATTCCCATTCTTCTACTTTTTCAAGCAGTCAATTCTTTTATTTGGAAGCTTTGAGATCTTGCAGAAACCGAATCTCTCCGGGGGATGCTAGATCTGATCATTTGTTGATCATATCTTGCCGACCTTGAGTACTGTTTCTTTTGACGAATCTATCATTATTGCTCAAAGAAAGAGAATGCAATAAATCTTGGTGGGGTTCTTTCTGTTTGCCCAAGATCTGTTCTCCCACATTTTTCGAAGTGAAATCTTACATCAGATGAATATTGCTCGAGTGTTTGCCGTGTGTTCAGTCATACGCTTACTGATATCATTCATATTAAGTGCTAAGTATAAAATTATAAATTCAAGATGAAATAAAAGCATTAGTCGTATATATTTGTCTCAATCTCTACGAGTCTAACTTGGCTTTGTAGGAGACTGAATTTTGTTTAAATCTCCGGGCGAAGTAGATGAGGGACTGATGATCTCTGGGTCGGTGGCAATTGCAAATGGTTTGACAGATGACCGGAGAGATTCTGGTCCCTCTGAAGCAATTCTCTTACACAATGCGTCACAGTTACTAAGAACCTCTGTCAACCTCCCTTTAAGCTCGCCAATCTCCACCTGTAAGGCATGAACTGAATGCATTTTCCATTGTAAAAAGTCGATACATGTCCACAGGCAATAATAAAAAGCAGCAGAATCTGCAAAAATAGTCTCGGTTGATCTGTCCTGATGCAAGACTACGGCCCATGTGCCAGAACCATTTCAGTGGGCCATCAGAATAATTCAAAGAAACTGAGACTTGAGCCTAATCAATTACCTCCTGATAAATGTTGGGAAGTTGTCTTCATTTCCGAAACAGAGTAATTGAACCGTTGTAGAAGTTTTACTGCCAAAGCATCAGCAACTTCTATCTTGTTTTCTATCTCTTCCTGCAATAATGTCACTTATCACATCAAACGTACCCAAAATAAAAATAAAAAATGCCAGTCCAACACTAAATCAGAAGCAGAATTCTACTTGGCTAACCATGGCAATTTTATCATCTGCTGAAGCATCAAATGGACTGAGTTAAGATCCAATCCAATTAAGTATTCATACACACCCATATCTTTCCTTTAGACTTCACTTTATGGATTACCCAAAAGTAGCTTTGAACTCATCCATATCCAGCTAGTGGATCTGAACGATGTTAAGATGGTGGTTGATTGATCATTTTACTTTTTTGCAAAATTAATCAACAAGACGCATGTTGATTAAGATATGCGTCTTGACATGTCATAATCCTAGTTTAATTAATTTAATTGCGACTTAAGGATCCACTTTGGATGAGATCAATTGTGAACCTGCAAAACCATGGTTTGATAATTAATTTAATTGTGAACCTCCTGAAATCAGAGTTGATTATGACTTCAAAGCATATCTGAGTCATAGCAACATAGTATCAAAGACAAACTTGAATCTTAATCCAATTCTAGATCGATGCAGAACAAAAGAACTTCATCTGACTTATGGTCTCAAGGATCCACTTTCAATGAGATCAGTCAAGTGCCTAGTACTACTGAAGTCATCTCCTTGTTCACTAAGCTAATTCTGAACTCAAAAAGTTTAGACAGAAACCTGGTTTTTGCTAATCATTTGAATCTTCTTCTCCTGCCAATCACGGTATATTGAGAAGAGCTCCATCAGCACCTTCGGATCCACAGTTGCTGTTTCAAACAGAGAAAAAGTATAATTACCTATTAGCCTCCCAACCAAACTTGTTTCCAGCTTAATAAGTGATAAATAGCAACACTGCTAAGATAAATAAATACCCAAAATGTCATTTGTGAAACATGATGTTTCAGTTGGTGCATAGGATTTATAGATAGATGACAATGATGACTAAGTTCCTTCGATGTTTTGCATTCAAAATTTAAAAATATATCTTGGTTAAGATGGTTAACCATAAAAAGTGAGGGTCATGCTAGAGCCACTGACAGTGGCTCCTGGGAGGAATATAAGTGCAAAATGCTTTTTTATTTTGTATTTTTTAAAGCATTTTTTAAATCCCTTTAAACATTTAAAAAAAAAAAAATCATAAACTCATTTAAAAACACTTCCTTAACACTTAAGTAAATATATATATATAAATAAAATAAAAAATTAATAGATGTAAATGAAAGAAACCCAACACAAGGTTAAGATGGTTAAGAAGATTTACATGTGCACAACTGGTGCCATAAAAGGAGATTTTTTTTGGGTTGTTGGGGGGGGGGGGGGGGGGGAGGAGGCGATGCTTTTGAAACAGGCAGGGAGGTTGATGGAGGGAGGCGATGCTTTATGGAAATGGCAATGGAAAGCACTTAGAAAGGTTATCAGCAGACCCATTGCAATAAATTAAAATCCTTGTCTTGGTGCTCCATTATCCTCTCCTTTGACCGCCAAGCTTCCGCTCTCAACGGGACTTCCAGTATAAAAGTTTACATGCATGACCCTCCTTTCAGATTTTACTTGCAAAGAAATCAGTACATACACATCTAACAAATTGTTTTCTATTAGTACACACTGCACATCTAACAAATCGATGTTTCATACAAGAGAATGCCAAGGCAGTGATCTTGAATGACATATCGATGTGTTTTAACGAACAAAAGAATTAGCAGACTTTTCTCTCATCTACACCCAAACTGCACCTCAAGAAGTAGGAACCTCTGTGCCACATCGAACCAAATTATCATTTTAATGTGGTTTCTTGGCCATTTCTGATCACTAAACCAGTAATGTCTTATGTAGATATAAAACGATACTCAATTCAGTTTTGATAAATAAATGATACTCAATTTAAGTAAGAGGAAGACTAAAGTTCCAATAAGAACAACAGCTTTTATTTTTTTCAATCAAAATAGATTATGCATGAGAACAAGGCAGAGCAGATCCTAAAGCAAGGAGTGAAAAAGAGGCTACAGAAAATATAAAAGACGAAAGTAGGGATGCTTTAAAACAAACCATCATGATTTGCCATCATTTACCAAACCATCCAATGCACAACTTTCTTTCAAGAGACCATATGCGCATTACACAACAATCCTTTTGATGATGTATTACCACAATTTAGAAGGTGTCTTAGATATCAGTTGCCTTGGAATATTTGAAGTTTTGCAAGTCATGTGATCATGTTTATTACATTTAAAATTAGGATCTATAAGGCTCCAACTTAAAGCTACTTTGAGATTTAAATTCATAAAATTTTGTTTGGAACAAATAAAAGCCAGGTTTCCACGCAAGATCAACTTCCATAATCTTGAAGTATGGCAGTCCTTGGGGTGGCTGGAAATCTGATGAGGTGAGCAGGACTTACGGGGTTTGATTATGGAAAAATATAAGGGGCTTGGAGAGTTTTAACATCCTACCAGATATGAGTTGGACAATGAATTTAAAATAAAGTTCTGGTCTGATGCGTGTTGTGGAGAACGGCCTCTTAAAGGGGTCTTTCTGGATCTATTCTGCATTGCTCAAGCTAAGGATGCATCGGTGGCAGAGAATTTACAGCTCTCTAATAGATCTCCTTTAGGGGAATTGGATTGTACAACAGCGACAAAAGATTTGAGAGATAGTTCTCTTTAACTCATTCAATACTTGGTTGTATTTTATTTGGTTGAGACAGGAAGAGAAAATATGTTGGCCATGTCCAAGAAAGCGGTATTCAAAGTGTTGTTCTATAATTCATTTATCCTCATGATTGTAATAGCTTTCCATGGAGGTCCATCTAGAGGAGTAGGGCCCCTCCGATTTGCAATATTCTTTATTGGGCATGAACAAACTGTGATTTTTGCATATTTGACTTGTTAGACTATACCCAAAACATGACATTTTGAAAAAGTTGTCAAAATCTCATTTGAGTTTGGAAAGGGGTTGCTGTTTTTTTAGAAGAGAGAAAAGGGGGGACGGGGGGGTTATTAATGTTAACAAGCCCAATCAACCCTAGAGGTCCAGTTTTCATCATGAAAGCACTGATTTTACTCACAAAGCCCATAAATTTCGTAATGCATAAAAGGGGTTGCTGTCAACAACCTCAGAATCAGCCACTGTTTTGTGAATTGCATGCACTTTATAGATCCCAAAGACATGAAAACATGAAGCTATATGTATGCATGCATATGGTGTAGCAGCATCTAGGAATAAAAAGTGCAATGCCCAGTGACCTGGTTACAAGTGCATGCATTTACATATTGAAACAGCATGTGATATGACCAAAAAGCATTCATTTATGAATCATGAAAATCCAGAGCTGATAAACATGTTTTAAGTGATGCCATGCATGATAAAATAGTTGGCATATTGCATATTACACCATTCATGTTAATATGAAGTGGTCAAAGCATGTTCCACTCAATATGCCTTGCTGGAATTGGTAACCCCAAAAGTAAACTATCAAACTAACTTATCAACAAAAAAAAAAAAAAAAAAAGACTGTCAAACTGTTACAGACAAGGTTGCGACCTTAGAGACGTGCCGCCAGCTTACAACTTTAGATTATGATGTAGTGAGATAGAATTGACACGGTGTTGTGCATGTACCTATTTAGGTATTGTTGACATGATTGCTGAACATTGCACGGATAGGAGGTAAGTAACAATGTTCATACCCTTGCTTTATGTATGTAACCATGATCATATTCTTCTTGCTAAACATGTAAGCAAAATGTTCTACATCTAAAGTTATACAAGATGTATATGTTTGTCAATCACATGGCATATAGCCTATTCCTTATTAGCCATTACATGTACCCTTACTTATGAGAATTGTGAATGTGATAGAGCTTTTATGTATGCTTCCGCTATGTCATGAAGTATATATAAATGTGATAGGTATATAT
Organism: Carya illinoinensis; assembly: GCF_018687715.1. Taxonomy (NCBI): domain Eukaryota; kingdom Viridiplantae; phylum Streptophyta; class Magnoliopsida; order Fagales; family Juglandaceae; genus Carya; species Carya illinoinensis. The sequence continues at coordinate 27,628,234 of NC_056759.1, forward strand.
AAATATTATCTACCGAAAGAATGGAAAAAAAAGGGAAGGGAAAGGATGAGGTAAGGTAGGGTAAGGCAAGGAATGAATAGCAGATCAATGCATGTTCAATTGTTAATGTTTTCTTATTTGGCCACAATGAAGTAGGTTTACATACAGAGGTGAGTTGAGGGGCAGATTGCAATGCCAAGAGTTGCTCATTGGTAGTGAAACCAACAATGTCCATTCTAGAGGAGGACTAGTTTCTTGCCCGTTAATCCCAAGAGCAAGATCACAAAGATTGCTAGCCAGTGCGCACGAGGCAAAGGTGTGCTGGCCAATGAGGTTTAGAAAGGAAATGTATGAATAAATATATGAGAATGAATGTTTTATATCATGAAAGAGCTTTACAAATGAAATATTATTAGATCATATTTCTCACTATATGAAATAGTTGCGTATTGAGTATTCGACCTGGTTTTGTTTTTACGTGTTAACCATCCCAGGTAATGATCAATGCGAGGATGAAGCTACAAGACAAAACATGGCTACGGGGAGAAGAGGCGGAGGCCTAGAGCATTTTCAAAGATTTTAGCTTATTTATTATGTGATTTTATGATTTAGCACAAGATTTAGAAATTTTTTAATAGATGCTACCTATAACTCTCAATTCATTTAATGAAGTTTGATTTGCTTTTGTTTATAGGATCTTGTATACTTGGCGCTTAAAAAATTGTTTTATTAGCATTCCTGACCTCATGAGGGAAGGGGTTTTATACTGCATCTATAAGATGGATGGGAGAACTGTGGTTCACCTATTACTCCATTGTGAAATAGCTACTAGCACTATGTGCCAAGCAGTTTTCCTTCTCTTTGGGCTTAAATCAGGTGAAGCCTGGACAGACTTGGATTTATTAGCATGTTGGAAAGGAAGATTTGGCAATGATCACAATAGGATCTTGTGAAGAACGGCCCCGATCTTAGGTGGTGCATGCAGTGAGAAAGGAACGGCCGAGGCTCCGAAGACTCACAATGACAATAGAGGAGCTCAAAGATTTTTTTTAACACACTTTACAATTGGATGACTGCCGATTTATGTTTTCCTAGCTTTAGTTTCCAGGCATTCTTGACCTCTTTACTTCCTGTAGTTGGGTGTATCTATGTACACTCCCTGTGTTCTGGGATAATGCGTTTCGGATAGCTTACCTATCTAAAACTAATTATGCTTTAACATGTGGCTGTGAAAACAAGCAAGAGTTTTAGGATACATTTAAAAATTAGAATGGCAAATAAAGGAAAGCCTTTGATGTACCAAATCCACGAGAAGCTCACCTGGAGCCGAAGAAGACGAAGGTTTCCTCACCAATATGTCAGTCAAACTACTCTCCGTCGGTGCTGACGTCAGTATCGGTGTTGTCTACAAATTATACAGCAAGACAACTTAGAAAAAAAGGACAATTGAAAATGATATCGAGCACAAAACTCAGACCAGAATTACTAACAAATAAGAGAACTCAAAACAATAATATTTCAAAGCACGATCCAATATTTAAAAAAAATAAAGAAAAACACATACTAATCTGAGGGATTTGAGTCTCTCTAAGATGGGGTCGGCGACCTCCGATACTTCGGACACTCTGGTGATTTCATCGGCCGGACGCTTCACGTTAGGCAAAACAGACGTTTACATGACAATCAGCGCAGAGTAAAACCAGCAATTAATGCAAATAATTTTAGGAGTTTAAGCGTCATTGAGGAGCTACCTGTGAGCTTGAGTGTATGGATTCTGAGGCACCCATGGCTACCGTTCGGTGCTTCCAGATTAAGACTCGAAACGCAGCGTTAGAAAGATTTTAAAGTGAATTCTCCATTTTTCAGCCAAGGGATGTTACCGATAAAGCCAATGAATTTTTTTATTATTTTTATTTTTCATATTTTTAAATGTATATATTTTATATTCATAACATTATTTAAAAAAAATACTTATTTAGTTCTTAAGTTAAAAATGATAAGAATAATCGGCAGTCACCATTGGTGACTTTTGTCAACAAATAAAGTATTATCCTTTAATAACATGCTACTTACTAGGCCTGGCCACACCCGAGGGAGGCTATTCGCCTGCATTAGGTGGGCAAATGCCATGCATAAAGGCAAGGGTGAATGCTGGGCTAGGCTTCGGCCCTGTCCGGATATCACTTGTCCGCCCGACCCTTATATATAAAAATAATTTAGAATAAAATGATGTTGTTTTGAAGAGTTACCCATTCCTCGCCCTTGTCTTTCTTTCACAAGGGTATATAAGGAAATAAACCCGGACCAACTCTCCATTCCTCAAGCCCCGCAACACTTCTTCTTCAAGACCACAAGCCACGCTGTTGCCCATGGGTATCTTATGGAGGTTTGATATGTATATTTTTTGTTACTTTTTTGTTGGATCTGTATATTTGAAGTTTGATGCATGGACTTGGTGGGTGGATTTGTAGATTTGATGAACAAATATGTAGACTTGGAGCTTTCGGCTGATTTTGAATGGGACGACGAGTCTATCTGTCTGCCTGACAGCCAAGCGAGGTTAGCCACTAACCCATGCAGAATGGGACCAAGTGTCAAGGTCTATATGCATCCACCCGCCCATGCGGATGTGGAGGGTTAGGTGGCAGGTTGCTCATCCATATAGGGTGGGTAATAGACCTACTATTTACACCGTCATATTTTTTTTTATAAATATTTACATAGTAATAGTTATCACGCCATAATAATGTACTTTTGAAGAATGCATAATCATCATTTTAAAATATTATAAGTAATAAAAAGGGTAAAGTTTTTTCTAAAAGTCACCACCAACAAATGTATGATTTTTCTCTAATTTCTTGTTCATTTCTACATATTTCTTACTTTTCTCCATGATAATAATCTTGAGTTAAATAAGTGAGCTTTCCCTTTTATAGATAAAATATTAATTTATAATTATTGATTTGTTACAACCATAATGTGGCTTAAGCATGTTTAGGTTGATGAACATGTTGATAAGTTTCTAAGGTTAAATACATTTTGCACCTACAAACCATTGAATATTTTTCATTTTGCTCCACAAACTTCCAAAACTAACACATATTATTTTTAAACTACAATAAACTAACACTTACAAACTACTAAAGTGTTGGCTTTTGATAATTTGATAATACAATACACTTCCAAAGCCAACCAAACAATTATTTTCAATTTAGCCCTCAATGCAATATTTTCACCAATCCTTTTAAAAGGAGTGGGGAAGTTTTACCACGCTACATTGCATGTTGGATCTTGGGGTTTGATTGGTTGTCCTATATATCCAAGGTTGTAGAGTAGGAGATCTTCCTCAATTGCAACAAATGATTTAGAACTGGTGCAATCCTATCTACTGCAACATCTCACATCTACAGTAGATACCTTGAGTAAACCTCTTGAGGAATGCCAACAAAAACCACCTCTGTGGTTGAATTTCTATTGGACTATGTTGTAGTTTATTGGCTAAGAGATCAACATGAGACCTGAGCTACTCCATTAGTCCTAGCTTTCCTTTTCTATATTCTCTTTTTTGCATTTCTTTGACTATTTAACACCTAGGTTTGAAAACTTTGGAGCAATTATAGGGGTTGCCAACCCCACCTAGTATAACTTAAATTACTATAAATAAAATTATTTGCCTATAAAAAACAGAAAAAAAAAATTAAATAAATAGTGGTGGTTTGTTGCGAAATGGAAGTTTGATAGAAATAGGTCTTAGAAGTAATAATCGAAAGTAATGGTGGTGCTGTATATAGCAGTTTGCCCCATGCAAGGCCTAAGGATCCTTGAGGTCCATTGGACTGAATAAATCCCAAGCCACACCAACATGCCCATGTAGAAAGTTGGGTAATGGATTTCTTCTATTCTTTCCTTATCCAATATGGGTATTATAGTCTTGGTAGCATTGTCCTTTGTAACAATCAAGACTCGTAAGCCCGCCCATCGGTCCACATAATTGTCCTTTAAACAATAGTGAAAGGAGATAAGATAGGGGTATCTTTATAGCATGTTTAAAGACCCTAGTAATAAGGCATAGTTTAGCTAAACAAATTTGGTTCTCTCAGCACTACGATAGAATATGGACCGATCATGATGAGAATGGGGAGCTCTTGGTGAGGAGATCTTAGCATAAGTTGCTAAAACAAACGGGGGTAAGGGGAAGGGATCAACCCTAATAGATCAACTTACTTTGATATCGATCTTTATTAAATTAAATCCATTCTTGTAGGCGGAACAAATCAATTAAAGCATGACAGTATAGCACATAAGGACTAGACTTCTATAAAGTTGAATGAAATTAGATATACATCCGTTGCAAGGCTTTGAGGTTTGAGACTTGTTTTTGTTCTTCCTTTCCTTTTTTTTTTTTATGGAAAATGCTTCAATACATTCATTCATAAACGAAGTTACAACTGTGACTTATCAATACAGGAAAACCAGACTATAAGTCAACTAACGCAACTGCTCAGGAGCTTCCCCGTCAACAAATTTCTTTGTGACGGACATTGTCTAAACTTCTATACCTCCTCTCTTGACAGCAGTCAAAAGAGAAAGCTCTTTGTTAAAACAGAGATAAAACGACCTTTCTTCCAAAGAAGAAAGGTACACTCACGCTCCATCCTCCCAAGGAGGAGGAGTACAACCACACTCTCTCCTCCCAAAGAGGAAGAGTACCAAACCTACATTCCTCCAAAAGAGGAGTAGGACAAACACCCACATTCCTTTAAAAAGGAGTGGGACTAGTCTATTTTTTATTTATAAAAGCTAAACCAAATCCACAATCACCAATACAAAACACAAAAACTGAAAAGGGCTGTAAAAAACAACAAACCCAGACACTGTAAACACATTAGGCCCAGCCTAACTGAAAGCCCAGCTTCGTTAGGCCCAAATCGTTAGGATTCATCCCAACCCGTTAGGCCCAACCATTAGGCCCAACCCGTTAGGGATTCATCCCTTTCTTCTGCCGCCGCCTCCATCTACAACACTGAAGGATCGACCTCGTGCCTCGCGCTGCGCTGGATCTACCACACTGCTCTCACCAAAGCAGGTTTTCAGGTCAGCCCACGCTGCATCCTCCACACCACGCCCTATGTTCCGGTCGTCCCTCGCTTCCGCCCCTCTAATATACCTCCCCCTCGATCCTGCAGCACCAGAACCACCCCAACTGTAGCACCAGAACCCTTTGTGCTACAAACCCATCCCACGCCACCCCTGTTCCCGAAAGACAGAGTAGCTGCCAACCACCTAACCACCCCCACAACGGGTTGCACGATCGCGAAAGACCACCCCGAAAGACCAGAGCCACCGCTCAGCCACTCACCCCAAAAAACCAAAGGCCAACTGACCACCGTGTCTTCTCTGCCTCAAGACGCCAAACAATCGGGGAGAAGGTTTTTGGGGTGAACCGAGTACCTGGCCATGGCGCTGAGTCACAACGATACAGCTCCCTTCAGACCTCCACCAAGAGCTTATTTAAACACCAAAACCAGAGATTTAAACCAAAACTAAATAAAACGCCATATAAAAGGATAGGAAAGGGGAGGGAGGAAAGGAGGATGGAGCTGAGGCCCCCGTCCCCCCCACCCCCCGCCCGGTCTGGTTGCTAGGTTTGCTGGGTTTCTAGGGATAGGCTCGAGCCGCGGAGAGAGGGTCTTCTGTTCTTCCTTTCCTGGTTTGAGAGAGTGGATTTAATATATGGTTAGTTGACTATTTGGAGATACTTTTGTTATTCCCAAGAAGATGGTTGTAGACCTTAAGGAATAACGCTGTAGACTTTAAGAAGGAATAGAGGAAGGCCTTCCAATACCTTTCTAACTATTTATTCTCAAAAGGAATTAGTAGAAGTATTATTTGTGGCTAATTTCATTTCCAGTGATGGATATTTGGCTGCAAAAAGTATATTTGACTGTAGCCGCTTTTCATTTCAGGCGAGTGTGAATTGTAGACACAAATACCACTTTTTGCAGCAATTTTTTATCGCCGCAAATAAATACGCAGTGAAAGAGTTGTACAATCATGTTTTATTTCTGGTGATAGATAAAGTTGCCGTGAATACTACTTTTTGCGTTGATGTTTAGCGCTGTAAATAAATCCGTATTTAATCCATACTTGGAATCTCAACATGCCAACAGTCCTACTATTTGATCTACATGTACATGTACATATTCGCACTTAGTTCAATGGGAGTTTTTGGGGTCTTGGCTAGCACAACCAATTCAGCATTGCCCTTAAAATCTGATGAATTGACTTGTTGCAATACAACAATAGCATAAACTCAGACCATAGCAAGAATAGACTAAAAATCAGCAATTTATTATCCACTACATGGTCGTAATATATATGTTAAAAACTACTATTAGATTCTTAATCCATATTATGATGGATTTTGAAGCTGATGCACAGTTTGTACCTTACCCATTGTATGAAGAACCTCTCCAATACCACCTTGGCTGGAATTCCAACGTGCTCCATATGTGCCTAGCCTTTACAAGAACCCTGTAAGTATATATCACTAGTAAGCTAGTTGTTCATGATTTCAACTATAATGTCATATAATTAGCCAAACAAAGTAGCTTTAATTCAATGTGTATCTTTATCTACAACACTATTATGCTTATTCTACTTTGAGATAACAATTGTTTCCAAATTAAATCATTAACCAAAAATTGATAATATGCACTTAGTCTAACTGAGATCCCCTGTTCCAATTTAAGTCAATACCAAGGTTCAATAAGCCTAGCTTTAGATTAAGTTAGGAAATTTCCCATTGACAATATAATGACAGAGTAATATACACTCCCATCCTATACACACATATATATTAAATGTGCGCTATGTGGATCAATAGTCATAAATAAAAGCAATAAATATATATATAGCTAGCACATCCTGCATATAATATATATAAATACTTATAACGATTGTCTCCTAAATTTCTACATCTTCTTGACATATAAAATAGAAAGGTGCATGCCTGCATTCATACAAGTAGTATGCCAAGTACTAAATGTGTTCATACATGAATAAAGTCATTACTCTACTGTAGTCATATTTTGATGTACTACCTGACTAGTGCTACATGTGGGTTTCTCAAACGTTATATATATATATATATATATTTATATATATATATATATTTATTAATTTGTATTTTTGGGGAGAAAATGGAAAAAAATCTCATTGATTTCACCCATGTGTACGTTCTTTACATTTATCAAATAGTTAAATGAAAGCTATATTTCTCAATATAGCTTATATATATATATATATGCAGGCATGAGAGACACTGAAATCTTGGCTGAAAAGCAAGTTTGTCCCAAGATCATGTATAAACAATATAGATATGAATGGAAATAACTTAAGAGTCTTCATATATGGCCTTGGACTAATTGACTGGTGATCTCTGAGGGTTATAGTTCCTTGTAGAATTTTTATCACTGTGCTCTAATATTTTGTTTTCCTCTCATTACTTTCATTTTTTTTCCCTTTCCCTTCGCCTTTAAAACCAATAAAGATTTCCTAAATATACAAGTTCTTTTGGTATTCATGCAGTCTTTTTTTCCCTTTTAATTATTCCTCATCACTAATTTCAAATTAAAATTCTTGAAAATTTTGGCATAGAATATTTAATATTTTATCATATTTAATATTACACAAAATATTAAATACTTATGTGATGATATATCAATCATAATCATTTGAGATACAAATCTATAGATTTAGAATATTTCTCCCAATCAAATATCCTAATAAATTTAACTGCTCCATAAAGTTATTAGGTAAAGGCACAACACTATTATACTTGATTTGCAAATCCAAGATAACACTTGTTTCCAAATTAAAGCATATACCCAAAACAAACAATTGGAAGACTTAGTTGGAACATGATTTGAAGCATGCGAATTCAAATACCACCCTAGATCCAAAAAATAGCTAGATGTCAAGATACATAGAGTTTTGAATTAGAATAAATATCTCAACCCAAAACAGTGCAAGGAGGGTATATATGAAGCAACCATAACTGTGACAAAACCAACATGTGCCGAGACAAGATTGATTTCCAAAGTACTAAATTGTATACTTTATTTTTTTTGGATAAGCAACTAATGTCCAATTGTAAAACCAGCTATCAAATTGCAAACAAAGCATTTTAGATTCCGTTTACTATATACACCTATACAATTCAGGAAAAAAAAAATAGGAGTATCCCTCCCTTCCTCATAACCTTGACCAAATTGCAATATAGTTATGAGATATCCAAATCTTTGCATATCACCCTATCCAAGTCTTGGCAAAATAGTAGTTGCTGCTGGCATGTTGTAAATATGAGGAATTGTTTGAGTCTCTCTCTGAGACTCTAATTCTGTCTCCACTCCAGTCATTCATGCATTTACACATTCGTCATACTCCTGCATATGGTCCCTCATAGCCATGAAACCATTTTCAATCTCTGCAAGTTGATTTTGGTAATACTTTGCATTCTTCATATTTCATGCATTTTTCTCGACAAGACACTCATACTCCTCATTGGATACTCCAAACAATTTAGGTATTTCGAGCATAACAGAGTGTCCCAGGCCTCTTGAATAACCTGACCTATGTCCCAAAACCTCATTGAAAATGGTTGTTGCTGCTTCATCTGTGTGACCCTCTAGGTCATTGGCATTCATCATTTGAACCATCTTATTCTATGGAATGAAAAACCACCCAATTAAGTTTATACAACTAATAAATCATCCTTTCCACGCACTGGGGAACTTATCTGCAACTAGTTCATATATTCAGTACATCTTATATACATATCCCATTGAACTATGTATACAAATATCACCAAATGATCATATAAGCTTTGAGTACTCAATTGGATCAATGTACTGTGATAACATCTAACCCGTGTTGCCTTACCAATTTTTTTGGGCATATACCCTTGTACTTTTCTACATGAACAAATGTCCCTTACCATGTGGATAAAATTGTAATGCCATACATTACACAATTCAAAATAAATGGGCAAGTGCCAGATAGTACTCATATAAAAACACTTGGAAGCTCATATAGTTTCTCTTCTGCAGTTGGTGTGATAAGTGTCCCCTTTTTATTTGACCAATGTACATCTTTGTAGAAATCAATTAGATTCTTGTCCTTTTATATAATCATTGGCAAACCATGTTAAATCACTTTGTTGCTTGCATTTCAACTATTATCTATAAATTAAGATTCCCAACATCCAGCATAGTTACTTGTCAATCAAAAAAAAAATAAGAAAACATCCAACACAGTAACTTATCATCGAATAAAATAAAAAACATCCCGCATAATTAAAACAATAGATGTGATGACCCGCTTTTGAGTGTATTTTCGCTGAAATAATTGTTTTTATTTTAATTAATATATTAGTTTATTATTTTAATTTATTTGCGTTTTAAAATTGGTTTTTAATTTATTTGATGTTGTGTTTTATTTCTTTTAGTTGTTTTGTGAGTTTTAATCTCTTTTTGGCGGTTTAGTTTTGTTTCCCGGAATGAGGATTGGACCTCATCTTTTCCCTACATCTCTTTTTCCTTTTTCCCTTTTCTTTTTCTTTTTCTCTTTTTCCTTCTTTCTTTTTCCTTTCTTTTCTTTTTTTTCTTTCTTTTTTTTTTCTCCTCCGCGTCGACCCTCCCCCCCCGATCTCTCTCTCTCTTCTCTCTCCTCACCCACGGCCGGAGCTGTCTTCAGCCCAGACCGCCGCCGCCGACCGGCGTGGCCGACACAGCCACCGGCGTTCGGTTCGTCCACCTCCGGCGCACCACCCCACTGAAGCCCACCCCCATCCGGCCGGCCGTTTGGCCTGAAAACCCTCTTAAAGCCTCCACGGTTTTTCCTCTGATCCGCCGCCGTCGCTCCACCTCCGGCCACCATTTCTTCACCACTTCATCACCGGTCCCTTGCCGTCCTAACCCACCTATTTCCGGCCTCCAACGACACCGGAACAGCTCCCACGAGCTAGCTTTCCTTTTTGGGAAATCCGGCCTCTTTCCGGCGATTCCGCCGCCACCCACGGCCAACCACCACTTCCAATAGCTTCACAACCATCCCTAGACCATTCCCTATCAATCCCAAGCCCTAGTTTGTCCCCGTTCAAAAGTGGGTTTTTCATAATCCACGGCCACAGTGAATTTTCACTGTGACGTTGCTTTTTGGGCGCCGTTTGCAACGCCGCGTGTTTTCTAAAATTGCCATATAGCACTGTAAGTATTTTCCAAACCCTATTTTCAGATTTAAATATATATTGCTTTTTCAGTTAATTAATTTGCTGGTTGGTTGATTCCGGACTGAGTCCGAGGAGTTCGGAGGTCAGATGGATGGAGGACGGAGTTGCTTGTTTTATTGTTTATGTTGTTGGATTATTTTATTATGCATTGATATGGCATTACATGGTACATGCACATGTGTTTTTGTTTATGTGTGAAAAGCCTGTGTATTGGCGTAAGTGGTCTTACGGGTGCGTGTGTATCACGACCCTAAGCCGGGATGGGGTATTATCCTGGTGGAGCTCCTCTGGTCACTCGGGAGCGGAATAAACTGAGTGATGTCCCCTGAGTTGTCGCTAGACGACGGGAGCGGGGGCTAGGGGTTGCTTGGCTACGAACGCGTCGGGCGCGGAACCGGGCATCGCTCTACGCACCGACTCCATGGCCCTTCGCTGGTGAGGGCTAGAGGATGCTTGGCTACGAACGTGCGGGGCACGGAACTGGGCATCGCTCGTTAGGTGTCACATGCGTGGTGGTACTCTGCGGTGTGGCACTGGAGCCAGGGTGTGCGGATGACCCCTAGGGGAGGTCATGATGCATACGGATAAAATGTGACTTTGGCGTGTTTTTTGGAAAGGATGTGTTTTTGGGTCAAATGGGTTTTTGGCGTGTGTGGAAAACTGTGTCTTTGGGTTTTGTGCGTTGGGCATGTTTCATGCATATTGTTTGAGTTCTATGTGTTTTTATCTGGTAGTGTTTGGGTTTTACTTACCTGCGGTACCATTTTTGGTTCCGTAGCTTTTGGTGCAGAGTTAGAGGACGAAGAAGAGGAGGCTGAGCCCGAGGATGCGGCTCCGCCGGGTTGCTGATGCTATGTTTTATATTTGTTTAAAACTGTATTTGTGTTTTTTTGTAATATTTTATCTATGTACGTTTTAAACAGCTTGTATTACATTAAGAAAATTCTGGTACTTAGTTATGTCTTTCGTTTTCCGCTGCGTGTTCTTTCGTGCACATTTGTTGCCTTTGCACACACTTGTCACCCGTCGATGGGATGGTGACCCGGGTTGTCACCATCCGGACGTCTCGATTTCCCCGTGTTCGGGCGTGGGGATTTGGGGGCGTCACAGGTGGTATCAGAGCGGTTTGGCTCTGGGTAAAACCACATGTCCCGTAGGTAGTACCAGGATGCTTTTTAAAGTTGTGTTTTGAAAATTATGTTAAGTATAGTTGTTTTATTTGTTTTATTTGTTGAGCTTGTTTGTTTGTTTGTATTTATTTGGTTATGTTTTTGCAAGCTGGTTTCTTTTGTTTCTTGCTGTGTGGTGTGGTTTTGTTTTTGTTGGTTTTATGATGGTTTTATTTGTTTTCTTAAAGGAGGGTCAAGAGTGGTGTTGTGGCAGGAATATGGGGAGACCAAGGAAATCTACCCAGGAACCACGGGACAATACCTCCAGGGATGACTCCCTAGCCGAAGCAATACGGCAGATGACAGAATTTATGCAGCAGAGTGCGAGGTCTCAACAGACAGGGCCTTGGCCACAACAAGGACCTTGGCCACAACAAGGGGGTCCTTGGCCACCATTAGGAGGGCCTTGTCCACCATCAGGAGGGCCTTATCCACCGTCAGGAGAGCCTTGTCCGCAACAAGGAGGGTATTGGCCACAACCAGGAGGTCCTTAGCCATATCAGGGAGGGCCTTGGATGTATCCAGGAGGGTCCAGTAGCATGGTGCAAGCCGGATGCACCTATGAGCGCTTCCTGGCGCATAGGACTCCACACTTCATGGAAATGAGGATCCACTTCAGGCTGGAAAATGGATCAAAGATTTGGAGAAAACTTTTGAGGTGTGTGGATGCACTGAGGCACAACAAGTACTCTACGCCAGCTATCTCTTGCAAGGTACCGCTTCTGATTGGTGGGATACCAAGAGGGTGTTGTTGGAATCTGAACTGGGATCTTTCGCTGCGGTGACCTGGCAGCGTTTCAAGAAGGAGTTCAATGACCGCTTCTTTCCCGCATCGGTAAGGAAGCAAAAGGCAAGAGAGTTCTCTAATCTGGTCCAAGGGGGCGCGACAGTGGAACAGTACGCCCGGAGGTTCATAGAACTTGAGCGATTTGCTCCTCACCTTGTCGCCACAGAGGAGATGCGAGCAGATCGGTTTCAGGAGGGGCTATGCCATGACATACGCCGTATGGTGGTCAGCCATCGGATATCCACTTTTCAGGAATTAGTGGATGTGGCCACCCTTGTGGAGCGGGAAAATAATCTGAGTGTGGGCTCCCCTCCAGGGCATAAGAGGCGAAGTTTTTCTGGTGAAGGAAGCAGCTCAGGTTCGCCCCAGAAGTTTGTTCAGCGGGCCGAAACTCGACCTCCAACGTCCTCAGGTGTTCGTATGGGAGGACGGGTGCCTATTTGTGGAGCTTGTAATAGAGCTCATGAGGGCGAGTGTCGGATGAGTAGCGGACCCCAGTGTTACCGGTGCGGCCAAGTGGGACATATCGCTCGGGATTGCTCCGTCAGAGTTCAAGAAAGCCGTGGAGGTAGACACGGTGGAAGAGCCAACCCGAGACAAGCAGTGCAAGCCTGGGTTTATGCTGTCACACCCGGAGAGGTGGATGATGAGGCACCAGCGACCCATGATGCTGGAGTAATTACAGGTATGGTTTAATTTAATTTTAAGTTGGATTTAATTTTTGGTGTTTGTGGTTATTCTTTGCTTTTTGGATTTCATGGGTTGATGTGTTTGGTTCAGGAAGAGTCCGTTTGTATGAGTTTTATGCTTGTACTTTGTTTGATTCCGGTGCTTCACGGTCGTTTGTATCTTCCACGTTTGTTCGGGTGTGTAATTTGGTCACGGAACCGTTGCCGAAGTCTATGGTAGTGGCTCTACCCGATGGTGAGATGGTGTGGTGTTCCAAGGTTGCTTTGGGATGCCCGTTAAATTTTGAGGGAAGGTTCTTGGATGCTGATTTGGTGGTGTTCAAGCTGTTGGGCTTCGATATCATCCTCGGGATGGATTGGCTATACCGATATTCTGCGAGTATTAATTGCAGAAGTCGGATAATTAGCTTTCAGCTTCTAGATGGTGATTGTCTGGAATTTGTGGGGAGTAGATTAAAAGAAAAACCGATAATTATATCGGCGATTCAGGCAAGAAGAGAGATTGCATGGGGAGCGGATGCATTCTTGGTGCAGATAGTGTCCACGCCGTCTGAGAAGAAGTCTTTGGCAGACATTCCAGTTGTGGAAGAATTCCCCGATGTGTTTGTGGATGACTTGCCCGGACTGCCCCCTGTTCGGGAGATGGAGTTTGTTATAAACTTGGAACCTGGAGCGGCTCTTGTGCATAAAGCTCCTTATCGCATGGCACCGGCTGAATTGAAAGAGTTGAAGACTAAGTTGCAAGAACTGGTAGAGAAGGGATTTATTCAGCCTAGTACGTCGCCGTGGGGTGCACCAGTTTTATTTGTTAAAAAGAAAGATGGAACCCTCCGTATGTGCATTGATTATCGGGAATTGAACAAGGTGACCATCAAAAATAAATATCCTCTCCCGCGGATAAATGATTTGTTTGATCAGCTTCAAGGAGCAGCCGTGTTCTCTAAGATTGATCTGAGGTCGGGATACTACTAGCTGAGAATCAGAGACCAGGATGTGCCTAAAACTGCTTTCAGGTCGAGGTATGAGCATTATGAATTTAAGGTGATGCCGTTTGGGTTAGCTAATGCCCCTGCAGCGTTCATGGATTTAATGAATCGAGTGTTTCGACCTTATCTGGATTCCTTTGTGGTAGTATTTATTGATGATATACTGATTTATTCTCGAGATGTTGAAGAGCATGTGTATCATCTTAGTCTGGTACTTGAGAGGTTGAGAGAACACCAGCTATACGCCAAGCTAAGCAAGTGTGAATTCTGGTTGGAAGAAGTTAAATTCCTTGGGCACGTAATTTCCCGGGGCGGAGTGGCTGTTGATCCTAGTAAGGTAGAAGCCATTTTGTCATGGCAGCGCCCGACTACAGTGCGCGAGGTCAGGAGTTTCTTGGGGCTCGCCGGGTACTACTGAAGATTTGTAGAGGGTTTTGCTCGCCTATCGGGACCTCTCACAGCTTTGACTCGGAAGAATACAGAATTCGTTTGGTCAGAGAAATGTGAGAGAAGCTTCCAGGAGTTAAAGAACAGGTTGACAACGGCACCAGTGTTAGCACTCCCAGAACCGCATAAGCCATTCATAGTCTTCAGTGATGCGTCTAAGTTCGGTTTAGGTTATGTCCTTATGCAGGAAGGACGGGTTGTAGCCTATGCATCTCGTCAGCTAAAGGACCATGAGAAGAATTATTCGACGCACGATCTAGAATTGGCTGCGATTGTTTTTGCCCTTAAGATCTGGCGGCACTTCTTGTATGGGGAAGCTTGCGAGGTATTTACTGATCACAAGAGTTTGAAGCATTTGTTTTCCCAGAAAAATCTGAATATGAGGCAGAGGCGATGGCTGGAGCTAATCAGTGACTATCAGTGTGAGATCAAGTACCATCCGGGGAAGGCTAATATAGTTGCTGATGCTTTGAGCCAGAAGTCACATTTGGAAGATGAAGCCGAGCCGTCAGAATTGGAGTCGTTGCTTTGTGGGATGAGAAGGCTCCTTATAGAGAGTTCGCAGCAAGTAGAGATTTTGTCTTCAGTTCTTGATATTCGGGTAACTGATTTTGAAGAATTGAAAACTCTCCAAAGAAAGGATCCGAAGCTGCTGAACATCAGGAAAAGAGTCCGAAAATCTCGAGGGCCGTTGCATTATAGCATGGATAATGATGGGATACTTCGGTTCCGAGATCGCAGAGTGGTCCCAAAGGACTCAGATTTCAAAGAACGGATCATGGCGGAAGCTCATGCGGCCCCGTATTCAGTTCATCCCGGCAGTACAAAGATGTATCGAGACTTGAAGAAGAATTACTGGTGGGATGGAATGAAGAAGGACGTTGCCTTATATGTGGAGAAATGCCACACATGCCGTCAGGTCAAGGCCGAGCATCAGAGACCTGCAGGTATGCTCCAACCCCTCCCTATTCCTGAGTGGAAGTGGGATGACATCACGATGGACTTCGTAGTGGGTTTGCCGAGAACGCCTAGTGGGAAGAATTCTGTTTGGGTGATTGTGGACCGGTTAACGAAGAGTGCTCATTTCTGCCTGTTAATAACACCGACTCTTTGGGTAAGTTGACCTGTTTGTATGTCAAAGAGATAGTGCGGCTACACGGCGTACCAAAGAGTATAGTGTCGGATCGAGATCCGAGGTTTACGTCGCAGTTCTGGAAGAGTTTGCAGGCAGCTTTGGGTACTAAGTTGAAGTTCAGTACTGCTTATCACCCACAGACAGACGGCCAGTCAGAGCGCACCATTCAGACCCTGGAAGATATGTTGCGAGCATGTGTCATGGAATTCCAAGGAAGTTGGGAAAACCATTTGCCGCTCATCGAGTTTGCATACAATAACAGCTTCCATGCGACCATTCAGATGGCTCCCTATGAAGCTCTTTATGGGAGAAAGTGCAGGTCGCCCTTGTGTTGGGATGAAGTTGGGGAGAGTAGGATAATTGGACCCGAAATAATTCAAAAGATGCAAAGCCAAGTCCGGATCATCAGAGATAAAATGGCGGTAGCTCAGAGTCGCCAGAAGAGTTACGCTGATACCAGGAGGAGAGAGTTGTCGTTTGAAGTTGGTCATTGGGTTTACCTTAAAGTCTCTCCCATGAGAGGTGTTAAGCGTTTTGGTAAGAAGAGGAAGCTAGATCCGAGGTACGTCGGCCCTTTTCAGATTCTGGAGAGAGTAGGGTCCGTCGCCTATAGAGTTGCTTTGCCAGATTATTTTGGGGATGTTCATGATGTCTTCCACGTATCATCCCTGAAGAAGAGCTTTGGACAGTAAGAGCCACGTTTCGTCGACCCAGCGGGTATTCAGTTGCAATCGGATCTCACTTATGAAGTTGTTCCGTCGCAGATTTTGGATTGGAAGGAGCAACAGTTGAGGTCCAAGACGATACCTTTAGTTAAAGTGGCTTGGGGAGATCCGTTAGCTCAAGACTTCTCTTGGGAGCGAGCAGCGGACATGAGGGAGCAGTACCCGTATTTGTTTGAATAAGGAAGGTATGTGTCTTAATCTTGATCACAGATGGTTTATGTGCTTTCTTGTGGCTTGTTTTAAGTTGGTGGTTGATCTGCAATTTCGAGGACGAAATTGTTTTTAAGGAGGGGAGGATGTGATGACCCGCTTTTGAGTGTATTTTCGCTGAAATAATTGTTTTTATTTTAATTAATATATTAGTTTATTATTTTAATTTATTTGCGTTTTAAAATTAGTTTTTAATTTATTTGATGTTGTGTTTTATTTCTTTTAGTTGTTTTGTGAGTTTTAATCTCTTTTTGGCGGTTTAGTTTTGTTTCCCGGAATGAGGATTGGACCTCATCTTTTCCCTACATCTCTTTTTCCTTTTTCCCTTTTCTTTTTCTTTTTCTCTTTTTCCTTCTTTCTTTTTCCTTTCTTTTCTTTTTTTTCTTTCTTTTTTTTTCTCCCCCGCGTCGACCCTCCCCCCCGATCTCTCTCTCTCTTCTCTCTCCTCACCCACGGCCGGAGCTGTCTTCAGCCCAGACCGCCGCCGCCGACCTGCGTGGCCGACACAGCCAGCGGCGTTCGGTTCGTCCACCTCCGGCGCACCACCCCACCGAAGCCCACCCCCATCCGGCCGGCCGTTTGGCCGGAAAACCCTCTTAAAGCCTCCACGGTTTTTCCTCCGATCCGCCGCCGTCGCTCCACCTCCGGCCACCATTTCTTCACCACTTCATCACTGGTCCCTTGCCGTCCTAACCCACCTATTTCCGGCCTCCAACGACCACCGGAACAGCTCCCACGAGCTAGCTTTCATTTTTGGGAAATCCGGCCTCTTTCCGGCGATTCCGCCGCCACCCACGGCCAACCACCACTTCCAATAGCTTCACAACCATCCCTAGACCATTCCCTATCAATCCCAAGCCCTAGTTTGTCCCCGTTCAAAAGTGGGTTTTTCACAACCCACGGCCACAGTGAATTTTCACTGTGACGTTGCTTTTCCGGCGCCGTTTGCAACGCCGCGTGTTTTCTAAAATTGCCATATAGCGCTGTAAGTATTTTTCAAACCCTATTTTCAAATTTAAATATATATTGCTCTTTCAATTAATTAATTTGCTGGTTGGTTGATTCCGGACTGAGAGTTCGGGGGTCGGATGGATGGAGGACGGAGTTGCTTGTTTTATTGTTTATGTTGTTGGATTATTTTATTATGCATTGATATGGCATTACATGGTACATGCATGTGTGTTTTTGTTTATGTGTGAAAAGCCTGTGTATTGGCGTAAGTGGTCTTACGGGTGCGTGTGTATCACGACCCCAAGCCGGGATGGGGTATTATCCCGGTGGAGCTCCTCTGGTCACTCGGGAGCGGAATAAACTGAGTGATGTCCCCTGAGTTGTCGCTAGACGACGGGAGCGGGGGCTAGGGGTTGCATGGCTACGAACGCGCCGGGCGCGGAACCGGGCATCGCTCTACGCACCGACTCCTTGGCCCTTCGCTGGTGAGGGCTAGAGGATGCTTGGCTACGAACGTGCGGGGCACGGAACTGGGCATCGCTCGTTAGGTGTCACATGCGTGGTGGTACTCTGCGGTGTGGCACTGGAGCCAGGGTGTGCGGATGACCCCTAGGGGAGGTCATGGTGCATACGGATAAAATGTGACTTTGGCGTGTTTTTTGGAAAGGATGTGTTTTTGGGTCAAATGGGTTTTTAGCGTGTGTGGAAAACTGTGTCTTTGGGTTTTGTGCATTGGGCATGTTTCATGCATATTGTTTGAGTTCTATGTGTTTTTATCTGGTAGTGTTTGGGTTTTACTTACCTGCGGTACCATTTTTGGTTCCGTAGCTTTTGGTGCAGAGTTAGAGGACGAAGAGGAGGAGGCTGAGCCCGAGGATGCGGCTCCGCCGGGTTGCTGATGCTATGTTTTATATTTGTTTAAAACTGTATTTGTGTTTTTTTGTAATATTTTATCTATGTACGTTTTAAACAGCTTGTATTACGTTAAGAAAATTCTGGTACTTAGTTATGTCTTTCGTTATCCGCTTCGTGTTCTTCCGTGCATATTTGTTGCCTTTGCACACACTTGTCACCCGTCGATGGGATGGTGACCCTGGTTGTCACCATCTGGACGTCTCGATTTCCCCGTGTTCGGGCGTGGGGATTGGGGGCGTCACAATAGATGTACCTTCCTTTCTATTTGTGACGCCCCCAAATCCCCACGCACGGATACGGGGAAATCAAGACGTCCGGATGATGACAACCCGGGTCATCACCCTAACGACTAGTGCCAAGTGTGTGTAAGAGCAACAAATGTGCAAAAGGAAACGCAACGGATAACGAAAGTCATATAACTAAGTACCAGAATTTTTCTTAATATAATACAAGCTGTTTAAAACATACATAAATAAAATATTAAATAACACAAATATAGTTTTAAAAATAGCTACAAAGCACAACTTCAACTCAAAACTCCGGCGAAGCCGCATCCTCGGGCTCAGCCTCCTCCTCCTCCTCGAACCCTGCACCAAAATCTACGGAACCAAAAAATGGCGCCGCAGGTAAGTAAAATCCAAACACCACCAGATAAAAACATATAAAACTCAAACAATATGCATGAAGTATGCCCAATGCACATGTCTCATAAACCGCATCTCAAAACCCATAAAAACATATTATTTTCCACGCACACCAAAAATCCCATTTGGCCCAAAAACATATCTTTTCCAAATATCACGCCAAAAGTCACATTTGGCCCATATCCATCTCAACCCATTATCCAATTAATCTGTATGCACCATGACCTCCCCTAGGGGTTATCCGCACACCCTGGCTCCAGTGCCACATCGCAGGTTACGACCACGCATGTGACACCTAACGAGCGATGCCCAGTTCCGCGCCCCGCGCGTTCGTAGCCAATCATCCTCTAGCCCTCGCTAGTGAAGGGCCACGGAGTCGGTGCGTAGAGCGATGCCCGATTCTGCGCCTGGCGCGTTCGTAGCCAAGCATCCCCTAGCCCCCGCTCCCGTCATCGCCCAGAGACAACTTAGGGGACGTCACTCAGTTTATTCCGCTCCCGAGTGACCAGAGGAGCTTCATCGAGATAATACCCCATCCTGGCTTGGGGTCATGATACACACGCACCCGAAAATCCACTTACGCCAATAAAACAGGCTTTTCTCAATTAAATAAAAAAATGCATGTGCATGCACCATGTAAATGCGATATCAATGCACAAAAATAAACAATCATCCATAAATCAATAAAACAAGCAACTCCGTCCTCCATCCATCCGACTCCCGAACTCCTCGGACTCAATCCGGAATCAGCCAACCAAAAGATAAATAACTATTGAATGAGCAAAATATATTTAAATCTGAAAGTAGGGTTTGGAAAATATTTACAGTGCTATATGGTATTTTAGAAAACACGCGGCGTTGCAAACGACAGAAGGAAAGCAACGTGACAGTGCAAATACACTGTGGCCGTGGGTTGTAAAATACCCACTTTTGAACGGGGACAAACCAAGGCTTGAGATTGATAGAGAATGACCTTGAGATATTTATAAAGCTAAGAGAAATGAGTTTTGGCCGTGGGTGGTGGAGGAAATGGCAAATGCCAAAAAGAGGCTGAATGGAGTTGAGCTCGTGGGAGCTGCTCCGTCAACGGATCGAGGCCGGAAATGGGTGGTTTAGGTCGGCAAGAGGTAGGGGAAAAAGCTGTGAAGAGATGGTGGCCGGAGGTGGTGCGACGGCGCCAGAAATGGTGAAAAACCGTATACCTTGGAGGAGCTCGTGGCGGCTAACGGTGGCTCGGATGGAGGTGAAACTTGGTGGGGATATTCACCGGTGAGAGGGGAAGAAAATTGGGTGGGTGGTGTAGACCACACCGCCGGCGAGCGGCGGTTCTGGGCTGCGAAAGCAATCGGCGACAGGGGCAAAAACAGAGCAGGTGCAGTGACTTCCGGCGGCTCGCGGTGGCTAACGGCTGGTCCGATGGTTCTGAAAATTGGTGGGGATGATCTCTGGTGGAAGGGGAAGAGAATGGTGGTGGTGGTGCACTAAACGGTGGGTGGAGAACTGGGCGGTCAAAGTGGCGGCGACAGGAAGGAGAAAAGAGAGAAGAGCTGCGCAGGGAGAGAGAAACCGGGAAGGAAAGAGGAAGAAAAAGGAAGAAAAGAAGAAAAGAAGAAAAATAAAAAGGAAAAGGGAAAAAGAAAAAGAGAAAAGAAAAGAAATGAGGTTCAATCCTCACTCCGGAAACCAAAAACAGATCCGCTGAAAACGATATTAAAAACCGTAAAACGACTAAAATAAATTAAACACCACTTCAAATAAATTAAAAACCAATTAAAACACATTAATTTAAAATAAATAAACTAATATATTAATTAAATTAAAAACAACCCTTCAGTGAAAATACACGTAAAAGAGGGTCATCACATCTTCCCCCCCTTAAAAACAAATTTCGTTCAGGATCAACTACCAACTTAAATCAAGCCACATAAAATCAAATAAACCAACTGTGACCAAGATTAAGAAACGTACCGTCTTTACTCAAACAAGTATAGGTTTTGTTCCCTCATGTCCGCTACTTGCTCCCAAGAGAAGTCTTGAGCTAACGGATCTCCCCATGCCACCTTAACCAAAGGTATCGTTTTGGACCTCAACTATTGCTCCTTCCAATCCATGATCTGCGATGGAAGAACTTCATAAGTGAGATCTGGGTGCAACTGAATACTCTCTGAGTTGACAAAGCATGGCTCTTGTTGTCCAAAGCTCTTCTTCAAGAACGATACGTGGAAGACATCATGAATATCCCCAAAATACTCTGGCAAAGCAACTCTATAGGCGACGGGCCCTACCTTCTCCAGAATCTGAAACGGGCCGATATACCTCGGATCCAGTTTCCTCTTCTTACCAAAACGCTTAACACCTCTCATGGGAGAGACTTTGAGATAAACCCAATCACCTTCTTCAAAAGATAACTCTCTCCTCCTTGTGTCAGCGTAGCTTTTCTGACGATTCTGAGCTGCTGCCATTTTATCCCTGATGATTCGAACTTGGCTTTGCATCTCTTGAATTATTTCGGGTCCAATTATCCTACTCTCCCCGACTTCATCCCAACACAAGGGCGATCTGCACTTTCTCTCGTAAAGAGCTTTATAGGGAGCCATCTGAATGGTCGCATGGAAGCTGTTATTATATGCAAACTCTATGAGCGGCAAATGGTTTTTCCAATTCCCTTGAAATTCCATGACACACGCTCGCAACATGTCTTCAAGGGTCTGAATGGTGCGCTTCGATTGGCCGTCTGTCTGTGGGTGGTAAGCAGTATTGAACTTCAACTTAGTACCCAAAGCTGCCTGCAAACTCTTCCAGAACTGCGACATGAACCTTGGGTCTCGATTCGACACTATACTCTTTGGTATGCCGTGCAGCCGCACTATCTCTTTCACGTACAAGCGTGTCAACTTACCCAAGGAATCGGTGTTATTAACAGGCAAGAAATGAGTGCTCTTCGTTAACCGGTCAACAATCACCCAAACAGAATTTTTCCCACTAGGTGTTCTCGACAAACCCACTACAAAGTCCATCGTGATGTCATCCCATTTCCATTCAGGAATAGGGAGGGGTTGGAGCATACCAGCGGGTCTTTGATGCTCGGCCTTTACTTGACGGCATGTGTGACATTTCTCAACATATAAGGCAATATCCCTCTTCATTCCATCCCACCAGTAATTTTTCTTCAAGTCCCGGTACATCTTTGTACTGCCGGGATGAACTGAATAAGGGGCCGCATGAGCTTCTGCCATGATCTGCTCCTTGAATTCTGAATCTTTGGGGACCACTCTGCGATCTCGAAACCGAAGTATTCCATCTTTATCCATACTATAGTGCAACGACCCTCGAGATTTTCTGACTCTTTTTCTGATATTCAGCAGCTTCGGATCCTTCCTTTGAAGAGTCTTCAATTCCTCAAAATTAGTTACCCGAACATCAAGAACTGAAAATAGGATCTCTTCTTGCTGCGAACTTTCCATAAGGAGCCTTCTCATCCCACAAAGCAA
The DNA here is from genome assembly GCF_018687715.1 of Carya illinoinensis. NCBI lineage: Eukaryota > Viridiplantae > Streptophyta > Magnoliopsida > Fagales > Juglandaceae > Carya > Carya illinoinensis. The sequence goes on from NC_056759.1 coordinate 27,650,653, forward strand.
AGAATCCAATTCTGACGGCTCGGCTTCATCTTCCAAGTGCGATTTTCAGCTCAAAGCATCAGCAACTATAATGGCCTTCCCCGGATGGTACTTGATCTCACACTGGTAGTCACTGATTAGCTCTAGCCATCGCCTCTGCCTCATGTTCAGATTTTTCTGGGAAAAAAAATGCTTCAAGCTCTTGTGATCAGTGTATACCTCGCATGCTTCCCCATACAAAAAGTGCCGCCAGATCTTGAGAGCAAAAACAATCGCAGCCAATTCCAAATCATGCGTCGGATAATTCTTCTCATGGACCTTTAACTGACGAGATGCATAGGCAACAACCCGTCCTTCCTGCATAAGGACACAACCCAAACCGAACTTAGACGCATCACTGAAGACTACGAATGGCTTATGCGGTTCTGGAAGCGCTAACACTGGTGCCGTCGTCAATCTGTTCTTTAATTCTTGAAAGCTTCTCTCACACTTATTTGATCAAACAAATTTTGCATTCTTCCGAGTCAAAGCTATGAGAGGTCCAGATAGGCGAGCAAATCCCTCCACAAATCTTCGGTAATAACCAGCAAGCCCCAAGAAAATCCGGATCTCGCGCACTGTAGTCGGATGTGGCCATGACAAAATGGCTTCCACCTTACTAGGATCAACAGCCACTCCGTCTTGGGAAATCACATGCCCAAGAAATCTAACTTCCTCCAGCCAGAATTCACACTTGCTGAGCTTGGCATATAACTGGTGTTCTCTCAATTTCCCAAGTACCAGACGAAGATGATACACATGAACTTCAACATCTCGGGAATAAATCAGAATATCATCAATAAACACTACCACAAAGGAATCCAGATAAGGTCGAAATACTCGATTCATTAAATCCATGAAAGCAGCAGGGGCATTAGCTAACCCAAACGGCATCACCTTAAATTCATAATGCCCATACCTCAACCTGAAAGCAGTTTTAGGCACATCCTTGTCTCTAATCCTCAGTTGGTAGTATCCCCGACCTCAAATCAATCTTCGAGAACACAGCTGCTCCTTGAAACTGATCAAATAAATCGTCGATCCGCGGGAGAGGATATTTATTTTTGATGGTTACCTTGTTTAATTTCTGATAATCAATGCACATACAGAGGGTTCCATCTTTCTTTTTAACAAACAAAACTGGTGCACCCCACGGCGAAATACTAGGCTGAATAAATCCCTTATCTACCAGCTCTTGCAACTGAGTCTTCAACTCTTTTAATTCAGCCGGTGCCATGCGATAAGGAGCTTTATATACAGGAGCCGCTCCAGGTTCCAACTCTATAACAAACTCCATTTTTCAAACAGGGGGTAGTCCGGGCAAGTCATCCACACACACATCGGGGAATTCTTCCACAACTGAAATGTCTATCAAAGACTTCTTCTCGGATGGCGTAGACACCATCTGAACTAAGAATGCATCCGCTCCCCATGCAATCTCTCTTCTTACTTGAATTGCCGATATAATTACCAGTTTTTCTTTCAACTTACTCCCCGCAAATTCCAAACAATCACCATCTGGAAGCTGAAAGGTAATTACCCAACTTCTGCAATTAATACTCGCAGAATATCGGTATAGCCAATCCATCTCGAGGATGATATCAAAACCCAATAGCTTAAACACCACCAAATTAGCATCCAAGAACCTTCCATCAAAATTTAACGGGCATCCCAAAGCAACCTTGGAACACCACACCATTTCACCATCGGGTAGAGCCACTACCAATGACTTTGGCAAGGATTCCGTGACCAAATTACACATTCGAGCAAATGTGGAAGATACAAATGACTGTGAAGCACCCGAATCAAATAAAGTGCAAGCATAAAACTCATATAAACGGACTCTTCCTGAACCAAACACATTAACCCATGAAATCCAAAAAAAAAACAAAGGAGAAACCAAATGCACCAAAAATTAAATCCAACTTAAAATGAAATTAATCCATACCTGTAATTACTCCAGCATTATGGGTCGCTGGTTCCTCATCATCCACCTTTCTGGGTGTGACAGCATAAACTCTGGCTTGCACTGCTTGCCTTGGATTCGTTCTTCCACCGCGTCTACCTCCACGGCTTCCTTAAACTCTGACGGGGCACTCCCGAGCAATATGTCTCACTTGGCCGCACCGGTAACACTGGGGTCCACCACTCAGCCGACACTCGCCCTCATGAGCTCTATTACATGCTCCACAAATTGGCACCCGTCCTCCCATATGAACACTTGAGGATGCTTGAGGTCGAGCTCCGGTCCGCTGAATAAATTTCTGAGGCGAACCCGAGCTGCTTCCTTCACCAGAAAAACTTCGCCTCTTATGTCCTGGAGGGGAGCCCATACTCAGATTATTCTCCCGCTCTATAAGGGTGGCCACATCCACTAAGTCCTGAAAAGTGGATATCCGATGACTGACCACCATACGACGTATATCAGGACGTAGTCACTCCTGGAAATGCTCAGCTTGCATCTCCTCTGTGGCGATAAGGTGGGGAGCAAATCGCCCAAGTTCTATAAACCTTCGGGTGTACTGTTCCACTGTCATGCCTCATTGGACCAAATTTGAGAACTCTCTTTCCTTTTGTTTCCTTACCGATGCGGGAAAGAAGCGGTCGTTAAATTCTTTCTTGAAGCGCTGCCAGGTTACAGCGGCGAATGATCCCAACTCTGCTTCTAGCATCACCCTCTTGGTATCCCACCAATCAAAAGCGGTGTCTTGCAACAGATAGCTGGTGTAGAGTACCTGTTGCACCTCGGTGCAACCACACACCTCAAAAGTTCTTTCCAGGTCTTTGATCCACTTTCCAGCTTGAAGCGGATCCTCTTCTTTAGTGAAGTGTGGGGTCCTATGCGCCAGAAAGCGCTCATAGGTGCATTTGGCTTGCACCATGCTGCTAGATCCTCCCGAGTAAAGCCAAGACCCTCCCTGATATGGCCAAGGACCTCCTGGTTGCGGCCAAAGTCCTTCTTGTTGCAGACAAGGCCCTCCTTGTGGCAGCCAGGGACCCCCTTGTTGTGGCCAAGGTCCCCCTGGTTGTGGCCAAGGCCATGTCTGCTGTGGCCTAAAATTTTGCTGCATAAACTTCGTCATCTGCCGTATGGCTTGGGCTATGGAGTCATCTCTTGACGTATTGTCCCGTGGCTCCTGAGTAGATTTCCTTGGTCTCACCATTTTTCCTGCCACAACACTACTCTTGACCCTCCTTTAAGAAAACAAATAAAAGCATCATAAAACCAAAAACCAAAACCAACCCTACACAGCAAGAAACAAAAGAAACCAGCATGCAAAACCATAACTAAATAAATAAAAACAAGCAAACAAGTTCAAACAAATTAAACAAATAAAACAAATCAAATAATAACTTTACTTAACATAATTTAAAACAAAACTTAAAAAAAAAAATATTCTGGTACTACCTACAGGACATGTAGTATTACCCAGAGCCAAATCGCTCTGATACCACCTGTGACGCCCCCAAATCCCCACGCACGGATACGGGGAAATCGAGACGTCCGGATGATGACAACCCGGGTTACCACCCTAACGACGAGTGCCAAGTGTGTGTAAGAGCAACAAATGTGCAAAAGGAAACGTAGCGGATAACGAAAGTCATATAACTAAGTACCAGAATTTTTCTTAATATAATACAAGTTGTTTAAAACATACATAAATAAAATATTACATAACAAAAATATAGTTTTAAAAACAGCTACAAAGCACAACTTCAACTCAAAACTCCGGCGGAGCCGCATCCTTGGGCTCAGCCTCCTCCTCCTCCTCGAACCCTGCACCAAAATCTACGGAACCAAAAAATGGCGGTGTATGTAAGTAAAATCCAAACACCACCAGATAAAAATATATAAAACTCAAACAATATGTATGAAGTATGCCCAATGCACATGTCTCATAAACCACATCTCAAAACCCATAAAAACATATTATTTTCCACGCACGCCAAAAATCCCATTTGGCCCAAAAACATATCCTTTCCAAATATCACGCCAAAAGTCACATTTGGCCCATATCCATCTCAACCCATTATCCAATTAATCTGTATGCACCATGACCTCCCCTAGGGGTCATTCGCACACCCTGGCTCCAGTGCCACATCGCAGGTTACGACCATGCATGTGACACCTAACGAGCAATGCCCAGTTCTGCGCCCCACGCATTCGTAGCCAAGCATCTTCTAGCCCTCGCCAGTGAAGGGCCACGGAGTCGGTGCGTAGAGCGATGCCAGGTTCTGCGCCCGGCGCATTCGTAGCCAAGCATCCCCTAGCCCCCGCTCCCGTCGTCGCTCAACGACAACTCAGGGGACGTCACTCAGTTTATTCCACTCCCGAGTGGCCAGAGGAGCTCCACCGAGATAATACCCCATCCCAGCTTGGGGTCGTGATACACACGCACCCGAAAATCCACTTACGCCAATAAAACATGCTTTTCTCAATTAAATAAAAAAATGCATGTGCATGCACCATGTAAATGCGATATCAATGCACAAAAATAAACAACCATCCATAAATCAATAAAACAAGCAACTCCGTCCTCCATCCATCCGAACCCCGAGCTCCTCGGACTTAGTCCGGAATCAGCCAACCAACAGATAAATAACTATTGAATGAGCAAAATATATTTAAATCTGAAAGTAGGGTTTGGAAAATACTTACAGCGCTATATGCTATTTTTAGAAAACATGCGGCGTTGCAAATGGCGGAAGGAAAGCAACGTAACAGTGCAAATACACTGTGGCCATGGGTTGTAAAATACCCACTTTTGAACAGGGACAAACCAAGACTCGGGATTGATAGGGAATGACCTTGAGATATTTATGAAGCTAAGGGAAATGAGTTTTGGCCGTGGGTGGTGGAGGAAATGGCGGTCGAAGGCCAGAAAGGGGCTGAACGGAGATGAGCTCGTGGGAGCTGTTTCAGCAATGGATCGAGGCCAGAAATGGGTGGTTTAGGTCAACAAGAGGTAGGAGAAGAAGCTGTGAAGAGATGGTAGCCGGAGGTGGTGTGACGGCGCCGAAAACGGTGAAAAATCGTATGGCTTGGAGGAGGTGAAACTTGGTGGGGATGTTCACCGGTGAGAGGGGAAGAAAACTGGGTGGGTGGTGTAGGCCACGCCGCCAGTGAGCGGCGGTTCTAGGCTGCGAAAGCAACCGGCGACAGGGGCAAAAACAGAGCAGGTGCAGTGACTTCCGGCGACTCGTGGTGGGTAACGGTTGGTCCGATGGCTCTGAAAATTGGTGGGGATGATCTCTGGTGGAAGGGGAAGAGAATGGTAGTGGTGGTGCACTAAACGGTGGCCGGACGGCGGAGAAATGTGCGGTCAAAGTGGCGGCGACGGGAAGGAGAAAAGAGAGAAGAGCTGCGCGGGGAGAGAGAAACTGGGAAGGAAAGAGGAAGAAAAAGGAAGAAAAGAAGAAAAGAAGAAAAAGAAAAAGGAAAAGGGAAAAAGAAAAAGAGAAAAGAAAAGAAATGAGGTCCAATCCTCACTCCGGAAACCAAAAACAGATCCGCCGAAAACGATATTAAAAACCGTACAACGACTAAAATAAATTAAACACAACCTCAAATAAATTAAAAACCAATTAAAACACATTAATTTAAAATAAATAAACTAATATATTAATTAAATTAAAAACAACCCTTTAGTAAAAATACACGTAAAAGCGGGTCATCACACTATTAGTACAACAAATAACATCCTTCGGCTTGTGTGGTTGACCTTTTGTTTATGCCTATTTTCTTTGTTTTGGTCAGACATTTTCTGCAATAAAATCGTCACATCTTCAATTCTAAATATATACTACTTTTTACATCGCAAACCACCAAAAATGGGTCATTTAAAACAAATACTATCTAAACCAGTGCTTACTATCTTTATAACAGTTGTGTCATCGTGCAATTTAAGATTCAAGGACATTCGTTCTAGATATCTCATGTACTATTTTTTTTTTAATTGGTGTATATCACATTTTAGGTGTTACAGTGTGCTGTAACACCTAAAACTTGCTTCCTAAGACAATGAAGGTCCCAACTTAAAATGAATCTATGTTATACCTTTTAAATCAGTTAATAGATCAAGGCCTTTACATGCTTACCTTAAATTCATCATTCGCTCACCAATTGCATAGCCACTCCCAAACTTGCCATTCTGCCATAGTGCCTCCATGAGCTAGTGCCTCCTCATGTATTGCATAAGTCAAGTATTTACGGTATAACTTATAATGAAATGCATTATAAGCACGAGATAGCTGATTTGTGACTATTTTACAATGATTTTTCTTGGTCCAATCCAAGACGAAATCAGCCTATCAATGTCATTTTGTTAAACATGTACTATATTGCTGTTTTAATAACTCATATACCATATTGTTTTATAGTTGCCAATATATATAATCTTAATAACCCATGTACCACTATTCTTAAGCTATATTTGTGTATTTTGTGTTTATGTTGAGCCTAATGTTCAAAAATATCATTTTTTCTAACACTGATTTTGAGCCATTTTACATGTTTATCTTACTTTAAATATGTGTTAATACCACATGCCTTACCCTTTACAAATGGAAGTACCCACTTCGAGATTGTTATAAAAATTACACATGACGTTTAGCACTGCATATTGTCTCCCTTATCATTACAAAATATTGGTAACACAACCTTACCTATGAACATGTACATCATATTTACCATGTTGACTTATTAACTTTTCTCATAAACACAACATCCTTATGTAGAGTATCTAAATCCTTTACAGAATTTCAACATGCTTATGTAGAGTATCCAGATCCTCTACATAATTTATTGTATCCTTAACCTCTACATAGCATGCTAATTTACCATAAGTAAATTTAACTCTACATGTTTCTATTACACCCAAATTACAATTATATGAATCATTTAAGTTAGAAACACATACTTTAACACGCTCAATAAGTTTCTCTTTCTCATTTCCATCAACAACACTCCAAATAACATGCCTCGTTTCTACCTAGTGTTGCACGAGCCATGAAACACTTATTGTGTACACTGTTCTATTGTTGCATGATGGGCCGATCTTCCCATCTTTGATCTCAAGTGGTATCTTTTCATACTTTTGCAATCTCTCAAACATTGTCCCCCTTTGCTACTCCCCTAACACGTTTACTACTAGTGTTTTCTACAATTTCACAGTAGCACAAATAGCCATACATTATACAACGTATCTCTTAAAATGTATAAAACCTGACTATCGGGTGTTAATTAAAAATTTAACAACTATATGTCATTATACTTAGCCTCAACTGTTATATTCACCTCTACTGGAGTACTTACTGGCAACTCAGTTGGAAATGGGTCATCTGGAGGTTGAGTAGAGTCATCAGAGTGAACCTCAGCTTCATCTCTCAAAGTCTAAGCTGCTGGTGCTACCTGTGAGTGTCGAAGTGTAGCAGGCAACACTCGTCCTCGGCCTCTCCCTCTCTTTGACTGATTCATTTCTTCTGGGTTACCTATCAAAGTTACATGGAGGTTAAATTTAAGGTACCCCAACAAACTACTACTTTCCATATTTTGATAAGAGAAGAACCTACATTGAAACTTAAAACAAAGACATCATTTTTGTTTAATACACCACCAAACTACTACTTTCCATATTTTGATATATAAGAGAAGAACCTACAATGAACAGCAAAACTAACTACTTAAGCTTGTAGAAAATGATGAAGCCATTTTCTAAATTTAGAAAATGGTGAAGAAGTAAAACTTGTACTTACCAAGAATGAAGTAAAACCTGATGCAGATTAATGGTGAAGAAGAATTTCTAGCTAGCAGAAATGTAGATGCAAGATGCAATGTGGCTCCCTTCAACAATTGCCTGAGGACCTGTATTAGACTTCAATTAGAGACTCATGGATATATATTTAGCATTGGTATTAAAAATTGACTTTCCCGCTTCTGTGACTTGTTTCCCTCTCCCGCCAAGTGAATGGTGTTGTCTCTCAAAGCATGGGCTGATCTATTGTACTTCTAGGATATGCTGTATCTATTTTGAACATGAGATGATAGCTGAAGGCAGTAGCTAGCCATGATGAATAAAATGTAATATTGTTTTTAATCTTATGTTAGAGGTAGCCTTGTTATAGAGCACTTTCCCTGCTATTGTGGGAAACCAGTACCATGTGTATAAGTCCTAGAGATCACCACTTGTATGGATTTATATCACTTTGGTTGTAGAACATTAGGCATATCTTGCTATTCTTTGGGCACACTCAATGATAGAAGAAATTTAACTGAATTAGCATATTATATTAAATCTAATTTTTCCTCACTCTTTTGCAGTAGCAAATTTTTAATAATCTTCAATCTAGAAAATGAAGTTGGAAATACAATTTGGTATTTAATAACCCATGCATGGAGGCACACAAATATAATCAACCATACACAAATATATAGATATATATATATATATATATGTATTCGTAAACATATATACAAGCATACACTACAAGAAAATAGGCCTTTTGCAGCGCTTAAAATCGTTGCAAATACCTTCAAAAAACGCTGAAATTAATCAATTGCAGCGTTATCACCCTCCTTGCATGTTCGACAGTATAAAAGTGATATTTTTGATCAATAGCAGCGCTGTTGAAAAAACGCTGCAAAAGAGCTCAATTGCAGCGTTTTTGAAACGCTGTAAAATCGCTCTGTTCACGCTGCAAATAGCCAACACATGTAGCTGGTATGGCGTTGCATTTGATTAATTACAGCGAAATTTATCCTTGCTAGATCACTAAATTTCGCTGCAATAGCCAATCAACAACAGCAGCGCTACAACTGGATCGTTGCTTCTGGACTTTTTTGCAACACTAAATATCGCTGCAATTAATAAAAAAGCGCTGCAATAGATATATGTCAAAAGCAACATATCATTTTTAGCGCTGCGTTTGCTATCAATTACAGCGTTTTTTGATCGCTGCAACTAACTAAAAAAATGCTGCTATAGCTTATGCCAAAGCAACAATTATTTTTCGTTGCTTTAGTTCACTTACAACGTAATTAAATCGCTGCAAATATATATATAGCGCTGCAATTGAATGTTAACCAAATGCAACATATTTATTTTCGTTGCCTGAATTGTTTTTGCAACGCTCCGTAATCGTTGCTTTTGATTTTTTACAACGTTAGGAAACGCTGCAAATGAGTAATTGCAGCAATTTTGTAAATTATGATTAAAAACTCGGATTTAATGTTTCTATATTTGCAGCGATCAAAAAACGCTGCAAAAAATGGAGGTACAGTTTTTTTTTTTTTTCCTCCGCTTCGATTTATAACTAAGTCAACTAACTTAGTTAAATGTCCAATTTAGTGACTAACTTAAAAAAATAAATAATAATATGTCCAAATATTATTATTAATTGTTAGTTATTTATATGTCCAAATAATAGTTTTTAATTGTGAAAATACCTTAAACCCAATTAAAAATATTTTCAATATTTTTTCACCTATATGAAATGTCACCTAGCTGATAATCACTTTATTAAGTACTTATCAATTAGTGCACATAATAAAAAATGCATGGCCACGCCTTATATACACTAATAAATATCTTGGATAAATAATCCATAAAATGTAACATCAAACACAGAGGGAATCTATTCCTCTTTGGGAATTCACATTAATATGGTTATGGGCTATACAATGGGGTGGACCAAATGGAACCAAGATCCTTCAACTTTTCTAACTACTAAATATATAGTGCAACCAGTCTTGCTCTTTTATATTTAAAAATGTTATTTACACCAAGTGCACCTGGGCATTGTAGGCAGGATATATCAACTTCTCGGCTTGCATCATGCGGGGGAACTTGATCTGTTGCATTCTTTATATTCTCATCTTTCTCTCCATGCTTCAACCTAGCAGTGATAACAGAAATGAGATGTCAGTGATTGCAATGCAGCTGGAAAGTAGCGATTTTTTATTATCAAGAACAGAAAGAAGTCCCAAACATCCTATAAAGACATGATACTTCTAAAAACTATTCTAGTAATGTGCATATATTTTTTTTTATCAAGAACTCAACAAATGCCTGCTGTAGCAACTTAGCTGAAAAATGTACACGGGGTACCTATCCAATTATTTCTGCTTGTATGGATACATCTATAGCAGGACAATCATTCTTTGCCAATCAACCAAAAAACAGCAGTCACTAGTATGGAATGTCCAATACACTCAGCAATAGATGTGATCATTTTCAACAGCTGAGATCCATAAAAACTAAACATTACAACTTCCAAACATCTCCAAATCATTACATTTAATTAGACTATGGACATATCTAATTAAGGACTGCACCATGCAATACCCAACAGTATACAACATGGAAGTTTATGATGGCTAGAAAGAAATTTTGCCAACATCTAACCAATACCCTCTTGCTGCTCCTAACATTTAAATTTCACAGAAAAATTTAAAACCTTAAAACAAACCACTTGATTTGGGGAGAGGGAGGGGGAGAGAGGGAGGGGGAGAGAGAGAGAAAGAGAGAGAGATCTCAGTGCATATACAATAGAGGCACCCCATAAATCACAAATGCAAACCTAACCATGGATTGCTAATTTCACATCTCATTCTTTGCCTTTTTCCTCACAGTTTTTTTTTTTATTTTTTTTTATTTTTACATTTGTTTCCCTCTGCTGAATGGATCCCTGCTATGTCAGAAAATAGCATGAAGAAATCTGGATGTATATGTGAAGACATGCATATCTTGATGAACTTCATCAATCAATGTTGTAGAACACTTGATCAAGTGTGCACTGATTTTTTCATCATAACTTGTGCATTACAGCAATCTGGTCTCCTATTGTTGGCCAGACATTATTCTTTTATCTAAGTTTCTTTTGCCAAATTTTAGACATTCAATCCCATCACTCAGCAGTCAAGATAAAAAATAATGTGAATGTAAATTAGGTAGTTACAGCTTAAACAGCCCAAACACTAGCATTTTTTAACCTACTCTACGGGTCAGTGCAGAACTTCTACACTGTATCAATAGTGTTTGTCATTATCTACCTACTTACAACCAACAATAATTTGAGATTCTGAAATGGTTGTACTGGCTTAGAAGAATGTCACTGACTCAAAACAGTAGAGGTATCATCAAATCCACCCCCTACACTTATATCACATCCTAAAATTGAATCAAATCCAACATTTCACATAACACCTAATGAAATCAAACCACAGTTATAGTACTCATTCAGCCTTGATAATGGGAAAATCAGAATCTTATGATTCTAATTGCCTTCATATTGGATATTAATAAATATGAAGTAGAATTCACACCAAGCTTTAAGATAACACATTCATGAGATGCTTGAGAGTGTACTTTAGAAGAATATGTTGTATGCTGACTGGTCTACTTTCATTAACCTTTTTGCTAATGAAATTCTTGAAAATTCGCCTAAACTGTTTTTTCCAAGTACATCAATAGTAACTATAGTCATCCATTTTTACCTGTCAGTGCTCCACTTCCTCATTTCCCGTATACTTCAAGACCAACTGCTCTGGTTGATAAGTTAATGCCCACTCTAAGAATATATTTCACAGATAACCAGCAAAGGAAAATTATTTATAACAAACATAAGAGTGAAACATGAAGCAAGCCAGTAATACTTTAGTTTTCAACATTGCTGTCTGTAAAAAAGGATGCTAAGACAACATTGTAATATTTACAAATTTTTCTGCACTTGTTTCTGCTTGTTTTCAGTCCATAATTGATTAAGGTACATTGAGATATGAAACCGGGGCTTGGCAATCAAACCTTAGCCCCCCAGAATCCAGCTGATTAACCCATACCCAGAGGTGATGGATATAGAAATTGATGGTTTGTTACCTACCCATCTGCTTAGTATTTAAATAAGATCGTAGCCTATACAAGTTGAATCAGCCTCCATTTATTTGTGGTTGAGTTAATAAAAGCTTTTCACATCTGTTTCACATTGGCAATAACTAATCATGGAATAGCATTAGTTTGGACATATGTAACAGATTTTTTTTTTTATCTAACGTGGATTCCAAAGGTAACATATATTCTATATTCTCCTTTCCTATTCACCTAATGAACAGATTTGCTATATTCAATGAATTCCCATTTAAAAACAAATATGGACAGATCCAACCCTTTTTTAATGGCTCTAAAGTTTAGTTAATGTTGTACATCTTCAGCCATATTTGCATAGAATTGGTATTTCTTGAGGGACCATTTGGACATTTGTTCTCGGGAGTACTAATACCTATCCTGGTTTTGCATTAAAAACAGGGGGAAAATGACCAACTCATTTTCCCACGATCTGGTCTTACAGTTTGGTGTGTCATGTTCAAAGTTACTCTTCACATCTAATATAATCCTTTCAAGGACCAGCTTTTTAAAATAGATGAAACACCCATTTCAGGTTTACCCCATTTCATATTATGAAAGTGTTGTAGGAGGCTTTGCTTGTGGACAAGCAAAGCCAAATTATAGACTTATCTCAATGAGTGCTAAAACCGAATTTTGTGCTATCATAAGACACCTCAACATGAAGATCCAAGTTTATGCCATCACAGAGAAAAATAGCCAATACTTACATGGAAGATTCAATACAGTTTATACATGTGTCGCGAAACCATACCTTGAATGATAAAAGCTAGGAAAACACCACAATGTGAAGTGTAGGATGTCTCATACTGGACTCATCGATGGGCCATTGCTCTTTATGCCATCTCATTTCACGGGCTATATTTGCAGTCATGAAAAGACGTTGCAATCTTGGTTTCAAAGGAAAATGCCTCAACACTTTTTGAGGGATAAGACGAGCCCTATGGGTATTAGGCACCCACCTTGAAGCCTTACAGGTAGGACATTCATGAAGATTGGCATTTTCCTTCCAGAATAAGATGCAGTCATTGGGACATGCATGAATTTTGTGATAACTCATACCCAAACCCCGCTCCAATGACTTTGATTCCTCATATGAATGTGGCAATTCAGCATCAGGAAAGGCAGTCCGTAACAAGTTAAGTAGCATATCAAACGACCTTATTGACCATCCACCGAGTGTCTTAATGTGTAACAACTTCACAATGAATGATAGTTTTGAGAATTTTGTACAACCAGCAAAAAGTGGACGTCGGACATCCTCTAGTAGCTGCTCAAAAGATGAACTTGGAAAGGGATCTGGTATTGATCCACCAGTTGGCAATGGATTACTATGATCTTGGGGCACATCAACAAATGTTCCTGCCTGAATGTCAGCTAACATATGGTCCATGTCATCAATGTAGTCATCGGCATAATCAGCAACACTATCGTCGTCGTTGCACCGGATGAAAGTTTGTGTTTCCTCCTCCCCATGAAAGATCCACTGGGTATAATTTGGATTGATCCCATTCAAGAACAAGTGAGTCTCCACATCAAATATAGGCAAGAAGAGAGTGTTACAGCATGAACGGCATGGACAGCGAATGCGATCACTTCCTCCGGAATGGTTTCGTGCCAGGTTGAGGAAAGTGTTAACCCCCTCGGCATATGCAGTTGATTGGAGTCTATTGGGCAAGTGCATCCAGCTTTTGTCCATCTAAAATGGTTGAAATCAGCATATTAGTATATAAGGTTTCCCTTTAAGGTTCAATTTAGCTATACGATAGATGGGTTGTAGAATATGGAGGTGATTATACTAACCGCATGTTTGTCGTAAGGGAATGACGAAGGTTGTGTATTCACTTTTGGTGTGTCTATGCCAGGAGTATTGAAGTGCTGCAGCATATGTCATCATGTTAAACATTGTAATATTTGCTAGCGTATGTTGGTATATGGCACAGGAATGCATATAAAGATGCTAAGAAGAAAGGACATTGATATGGAGGTTGTATAAGCTTGTTGTTGGTATACTTTACAACAGATTATTTAAAACGAAGATTCAATGGTTTAATGAAGAAATGTGAAAAACATATCTCAATGAACTGCACTTGTAAACGAAGGTACTTGGGCAATAATAGGGAGGTTGTGAAAAACGTGATGGAAGTTTCAAGAGATTTAGTATGTGCTTGAGAGAGAGCAAGAGAGTTAAGTATCATCAAAACCCAGCAAGGTCCTTCACATGAGGCTAGAAGTAGTCCCAAATCTAGATATTTTGAAAGCCAAGCCACAAGAAACTAAAGCCATAATCTGGAGTTTAAGGGTTCTGTTCGTTTTGTAGTAAAGAAGTTAATGATCATGTGGTGCATCTAAGGTAGCCACAAAATTAAAGTTTATGCTGAAAGAATCGAAGCTGGATTTTTCAGAATCCAGCAGGTTTTTCTATGCCCAGCATACACATTTCCCAAAAATTCCCATGTGCAACCATACCACAACTTTGGACATAATTCACAAAGAAGAGAAGGTTGGGGCAACAAAAATCTGAGCTTGTCAAAAGATAATTTTTACATAACAATTTAATAGTTATGGGCTGTGTGTGTATGTTTTCAAGTAGCCAGACATGTGGTCTTACATGGTTCAGGCATTAGGACAATTTCTATTCATTTCAATAAAAGTCTTGTCAACATAGTAACTCCATGTACCCACTGTCTTATCAATCCAACAACCACTTCAAATTCTATATACCTTGTCCAATTCTAACATAGTTTTCAATACACCAATTTTGTCTAAGTCAACCAATTCTGTATTTGAGTTTAAATGCCCATAGAATTTAAGCGTAGTTGAATTTAAATAATTCTGATCCATAATCAGAAAAATATGGACCATCCACACTTAACTCATCTGAACACCTAATCAGTGGGTTTGATGCTCTATAATTTCTAGCCTCACTACTTACATGAAGGTAAATTCACAAAATATGGACCATCTCACTTTGCAACTGTTTTATGACCAGTGGAGACCTAGAGCCTCACCGACATGTTCCAAGGATTATAGCATTTTGCCAGCTCCTACATTATCTATAGATAAACATGAAGGATGTCCAAGCAATATTGTCAATTATTTATAACCTTATAGTTCTGCATACCAATTAAGTGTGACTTGGGAAATATGAATTAAAGAGTGAGGTAATTTTAGATATTTTGTAAATGGTAATAAAAAAAATAATGTAACAATATTAAAAATAGTGAATAAGAGGAAAACTAGTTTTCAATATGTAAAAAATAATTAGTCAAATTAAGGAATAAACAACTAATATTTTCAGAACATTCGACTAACCAAATGGGGCCTTAAGCTTTCTGGCCTCCACTGACAGCTGATCTGTTTCTACATGCAGCTTCTTGAAACTTATTGTAAAATTAGTTGGCTTAATTTGAGCTTTGTCTCCTAAATTAGCTTCACCACATGATTAAGAAATTATCCATAAATGCCACAAAAAAGTTCTTCAATATCTGATCTTTCTGAGCATCAAGATAATCACTTTCTCCCTTAGACAAACTATAAAGTAAACGTACATGACATAATTTTACTATCTTCTGAACACCTAATGAATTCCTAGTATTTCACCACTATATATTGCCTGTAACTGAGAGATCACAGCCACCTAACAAGGCCAAACCTCTCACACTTTGCCATAATCTTTGGCCAACATTATGGCAGAAAGTGGACATTCTATACACTGACCTATTCTGAGTTGGCTGGCTTCCTTCCATGCCAACCACATTAGACTGTGGTTAGCAGAGAAACCAAATGCGTTTAACTAATCATGTGATATTCCTAGTTTTACATGAAGCATTTAGAGCCATTCTATAGATATATACATGAAAACAACTATCAGTATGGCCTTATGATATCCCAGGATCCCTTAGTACATTTCTGGTACTTTTTCTTATCTTTTTCAGAACTTCACACATTTCGAGATTTTTATGTAGACATTCTTGATACACCCAAACCTTAGGATACATCAGAATGTACTCATTTTCTTTCCTGGAAAAATAAGTAAAAAGAACCATACATGATCATGAACATGTAATAAGCAACATTATTATCCTCAAATAAATATTATGATTAATAATATTTATTTGCTGGGGAGAGACCAAGAAAGAGAGCACTCCAGAACCGAACATGCATGCATGAGGAGGTAGTGTCATGATCTAACGTGATAGACTGAGTGGGCGAACCCTATATGTTGTCCTGCCCATGCAGTTGTGTTTGTGTCAACTGTCATCTATAATTTACAGCTTATATACACAACTGCATGCAAGAAGCTCGTGATCTAATGGGACCCTGCTCTAAGCTGAGGTGCTCCTCAGTCCTCATCTTTCTTCCACCCCCTACACACCTTCAGCATGTATCCTCGATCAGAATCCAGCTTCTATCTCGTTCTTGTACTGGCGGGCTGGCCCCACTTGCCGTCAACCTTTCTTAATAAAGGTACATATGAACTTCATCATCCAGGCATGCAATTATAGTACACCAATACATATATATATGTATGTATGTAAATTTTGGTGTATTAGACTACCTAGGGTGAGATGTTTGGAGGATGAGATGGTCTCAATCCATCTCATCCCATCTCAACATCCAAACATCTCAACATTCAGAAAATATGCACAATTCTCTCTGTTTATAAAGAAATTACAGCAACAATTATAATATCATGCATCATGGAAACGCTGCAATAGTAAACTATTTTTGTTTATGGCAGTACCAAAAGGTAAAGACTGATGAGTTTAGAATTAGATGTGAAATTACGGCGTTTTCTTGTATGCTAGCAGATCAACTTATGCAAACATTGCAAACCATATAAAAATTATTGAGAGGGATCGCTGCAACGGTCCCTTAAGTTCCACCATGCATCACATTAACATTAAAAATAGCAAAAACAGAGGACAGATATGATGGAACTTGTGAGTTACAACATGACAGATTAGCTGAAATGGACATTAAGTAAATTTCCACATTTATAGGTTGGCAGGCTGGTTAGATGGTCATTGACTTATCTACCTCAATGAGGAAAAGATGCAGGAAAATGTCAGAAAAGAGCTAGAGATGGTAGAAAAATCCAAGAAGAGCCAAATTGTAAAGTGAGAGAGACAAACAGGGTATGCACTGGCATGGTGACCAGACCAGAAAAACACTAGCAAGACAAACTCATGAGTTAGGCAGAATATAGGGTGCATCAATAATTTGGCAAAATGTAGTATTTGCAATCTACTTGAAAGAAATAAAGTCCCAAAAATAATGTGCATATACATATACTGCTTCTCATTCATTGTCCAAAAAGACATGAGAAGTGCACTTGCTTCTCAAAATAAACCATACTCAGTGAACAAATTAACTAAAACTTGCAAATCATTTTAGACATCTTTGTGGCACTAGACATACACAACAAAGTGTATCTATGACCAAGGCATTGAACTCATATACTTTAATTGTTAGTTGCTTTAAGTTTTAAAATTTCCACCTCATGTAGCAACTTAGCACCTAGTATGAGATAGGAAAAATAAAAATAAAAATTCATTTCAATGCATCATAGACCATAATGTTCATCATCAATGAATATATTGGGTGCATCTTATACAATTTGTTCAAGAAGATAACAAATTTAGGAAAACAGCTATCCTAAAGATGTACCTATTGCATTCACGTTGGAATAAGCAAGAAAAGCAGTAATTCCTCCAATACCTGCAAACATAAACTTCCCATTTTTCGATGCTATTCAAATCCTAACCTAAAATCTGGATAATTAGGGATTTCAAGCAAAAGGGAATGTCAAAAACACGGGGTTAGTTAGCAATTTAAAACTATAACCTAGTAAATTTAGGCCTAATTTCATAAAACCAACGTCTACAGCGATCAAAAAATGCAGATATAAATCATATATTCTAAAAAATTGGTGAAAGAAAATAATGGCAGCTATCAAAACCAACTTCTACCATAACCTCTACTTCTCGGAAGAATAAGCTCCCATTTATGCAAAGCAGCGACCACGGATGAAGGGGGAGAGAGAGGAAAAAGAGTAGAATCAATACCTGTGGTGACGGAAGGACTGCAACAATTGTTAGGTTCGACAATGGCAACGTCCGATGCGAAGAGAACCCCGGAATAAAATCACACCGACAGTAAACACAAACCCACACAGCGGGATGGGGAGGAAACGAGGACCGTGGCTTCCGCGGAAGGGAAATGAGGTGGTGGAGAGGGAGGGGTTCGGAACGTAGGCGAGAATGGTGGTAGATTTGCAGCCGAAGATGTGAAGTTGGTCTCCTGGGTACTGAAGGTAGGAGAAAAGGGGATCGAGGCGCGAAGTGGAGAAGTGTGAACTGGGTAACAGAGGTTTCAGGGGGGAAAAACAAATTATCCTCCGTTTTCGCGCCCGTAGCCTGTAGCAACGATATTAGGCCGCTGCAAGAAGTTTTTTTTTTTTAGCAACGCATATTGTCGTCGCCATAGCCTCAATCTTCGCTGCAAAAAATTAAGCGAAGCGCCCCGCTTCATTAAACCGTGGATCGATGTACAAAAATTGCAAGGAGTAAAATTTCGCTGCAACAGGCTCTCTATTGCAGCGATTTTAATTGCAGCATAATTAAAAACGCTGCAAAAGGTAGAATTTCTTGTAGTGATATAAAGCTGGCCTTAGTATTCATTATTATACTAAAAAAATACACTCCATAAAGTTACCTGTGTATTGTTATGTCTAATTAAAAGTTTTACAATCAACCATACAATTCAATACAGCACTCAGACCATATGTTACAAATACAAATGCAATACAAAACTAGCGGTACTATAACAACTACCAATCTCATTCTGATACCTAAAATCCAAAACCATTCATGTATGATCCCACATTGGACTAGGTAAACTAATAAGCCAAACTAATAATATAATATTAACGCATGGTTTAATTTGAACATATGTTAAAATGATTTTAACCATACAATCCAATCATACTAACCATATGTTAATTAATATTTTAATTAAAATGAACTTATTATTTCCTAAGACAAGTTTATTTTTTCTCAACCTACTTATCCAGCATAGACCACATCAACAATTATTGTGATGAATATCTTTGTCTTCTAATAGGCAACTAATACACATTCATCATGTAAAATATTGTGAATGCATTCACATTCCTGTCCAGTACATACACATAATCTGGCTTAAAATTCCTGTTTTCATATTTTGCAATCATACTAACCATATGTTAATTAATAAATCAAGTCCTTCATTAACTTATTATTTTCCAACAAGTTTATTTTTGTTTCACTTGATTATCCAACATAGACCACAGTAACACATTTATATATGATGAATAGCCTTGATTATGTAATAGGCAACTGATACATATCCATCATGCAAAATATTGTGAATGCATTCACATTCCTATCCATTACATACACAAAATTTGAATTAAAAAAATATCTTAATTCATCTTGAGCTCCATCCCATAACAATGGGATTAGTTTGCCCACCATCACAGGAATTGGAATTCCTTTCCGAATTCATATAAGAACATTTAACAAGTCTTCATCACTGGCAAGTTTTCAGGTACATTTTTTACAGGGAAGAAAAGCATAGTGATAAACAAGCTTCTATCTATGCACAGGGTTACATCTTGAATCCAAAAATTGCTTTGATTGCAGTGAACTAGTCCTTCAGTGAATTCCAATGTTTCCTACAATGTGCATATTTCTACCACTAAACTGGCTTTTCCTCCAATGTACAAAACAATAAGGCCACCTAAAAATATACAAATAGCATAGATATCAAAACTAAATTAAAATCTTAAAGCACTAAGTACATATATTAAGCCTACATGTATATACATATGTGCACTCTTTTTCAACGAAAGACACAAATCTAGGTCCACTTGATATACAAAAAGGCAAGATGTAATTCTAAAAACTACTATAATATCACACATAGATTAATAACATAGGCCTTCAGTTATAACCTTCCCAACTCCCTTCTCTTCCCAACACAAAATAGGGAAAAAAAAAATACAAATTTAGTAACATAATATACAAAATCAATACCTGCTGTAAATAGAAACCAATCCTTCCATCTTTGGTAGAGTCTTCATATATTCCAAGTCCTTCAATTCTAAATAGCAGTACTTTGGATAGTGCTATATACAACACGTAGATAATTGAACTCATCAAGCTGTAAAGTGGAAACTTCTGAGGTACTACTCAATCTAGTAAGAGTTGCATGTGCTGAGGATCATCTGGAAATTTGAAAAGAAACCAAATCATGGAATACAATAGACAAAATAACAACTGGCATACAAATACTAATACACACTTTTGTCATCAAGAGTTTGTATCTATGTATTCGTTAAAATATAGAAATTAAATGGATACTTAGAGAGCAATCTCCTCATCACCAAATCAAACTATTTGGACTACCTTTTAGTATGTGAAACAAGAAAAATAATGCACTCAAGAAAGAAGAAGAAGAGGCAGGTTCATCTCATCGAATTAAATCAATGAGAGGAAGAGCAATTGTTAAATGGTTCATGGACTAATGTATCAACATCTCATTTCAAGGAATAAGTTTTAGTAAGTTTTTTATTCCTGATAAATTGGGCAGTCACTCCATAAATAAATATGTCCCATTGCTATACCTTTATCTCATATTTTATTTAAGCCACATTAATCAAGGCACACTTGTAGGAAATACTATAGATAGTAATCATTATTAAATTCTGAGTAGATTCTTTATATGCATCGGATAGCATATATAGTAGAAGCTAAACTGCCATAAACACGTCATAGTGATAATAAGGAAACTTGCATTTATAGTAGTGGCTAAATAGTCCCCAGCCATCAAGAGGAAGAAGCTTTGTGAAGATGTACCACATGTTAGACTTTAATATAATTGATTTAAAAAGAATTTTCAAATTCCTGAGACAATAAATGCAACCGTTGCACACTTACTCATTTGTAAATGTAAAACAAATGCCAGGGAAGCATGGAAAAAATGAATGTCGATCATTTGGGACTGTGACGCTCCCAAATCCCCACGCACGGATACGGAAAAATCGAGACGTCCGGATGATGACAACCCAGATCATCACCCTATTGACGAGGATACACGCAGCGGATAGCAAAGTTATAAACTAAGTACCAGAATTTTCTTAATTTAATACAAAGCTGTTTAAAACATACATAATAAAATATTACATAACACAAATATTGTTTTAAAACCAACTACAAAGCATAGACTTTAACTCAGCACTCCGGCGGAGCCACATCCTCGGGCTCAGCCTCCTCCTCTTCCTCGAACTCTGCATCAAAATCTACGGAGTAAAAAATGGTGCCGCAAGTAAGTAAAATCAAAACACCACTAGATGAAAACATATAAAACTCAAACAATGTACATGAAAGAAAAGCCAATACACATGTCCCGTAAAACCATATTTTTCCACGCACGCCAAAAACCAATTTGGCCTAAAAACATATCGTTTAAAACCAAGCATTGCCATTATCCCAGATAATGGCCCAAACCACCATTTTCCTAGAAAATGGATCAAAAGCCTCAAAACCAAACCTCGCCATTTTCCCAGAAAATGGCCTGCATCCAAAAATCATAAAAACGATTCAATTATGCATGCACCATGATCTCCCCTAGGGATCATCCGCACACCCTGGCTCTGTGCCACACCGCAGGTAACGACTACGCGTGTGACACCTAAACGAGCGATGCCCAGACTCGTGCCCAGCGCATCCCTGGCTAGGCCATCCTCTAGTCCCCTCCACTTTAGGGACCACGGAGTCGACACGACAGCGTTACCGTATCGTGTGATCCGGTCGTCATCCTGCGACAACCCAGGGGATGTCACTCAATATTATCCACTCTCAAATGACCAGAAGAGTTCCACTGAGATAATAACCCATCCCGGCTTGGGTTCGTGAAACACACGCACCCAAAATCCATTTACGCCAACAAAAAACATGATTTTCTCACTTAAAACAAAATGCACAAGTATGCAATATGTAACGCACACCTCATGGCACAAATAACCAACCAATCACAAACAACCAAAACCAAGCACTCCGTCCTCAATCCATCCGACTCCTGAACTCCTCGGACTCAGTCTAGAATCAATCAACCAACCAGATAAATATTCATTGTATGAGCAAAATATATTTAAACCTAAAAGTAAAGTTTGAAAAATACTTACAGCACTATATGGTATTTTTTGAAAGCTCGCGGCGTTGCAAACGGCGGAAGAAAAGCAACGTAACAGTGTAATTTACACTGTGGCTGTGGGTAATAAATTATCCACTTTCAAACGGGGATAAACCAAGGCACGAAATTGATAGGAAAAGTTCTTGAGATATTTATGAAGTTAAGGGAAACGAGTTTTGGCCGTGGGTGGTGTTGGAAACGGCAGTGGAAGCGAAAAAAGCCCAAAAAGGAGTTGAGCTTGTGGGAGCTACTCCGGCAACAAATCGAGGCTGAAAATGGGTGGGTTAGGTCGGTAAGAGGTAGGAGAAGAAGCTGTAAAGAGATGGTGGCCGGAGGTGGTGTGACGGCGCCGGAATCCGTGAAAAACTGTGTGGCTTGGAAGAGCTCGTGGTGGCTAACGGTGGCTCGGATGGAGGTGAAACTTGGTGGGGATGTTCACTGGTGAGAGGGGAAGAAAACTCAGTGGGTGGTATAGGCCACGCCGCCGGCGAGCGGCAGTTCTGGGCTACGAAAGCAACTGGCGATAGGAGAGAAAAACAGGGCTGGTGCTGTGACTTCCAGCCATGCGTGGTAGCTAACGGCTGGTCCGATGACTCTGAAAATTAGTGGAGATGATCTCTGGTGGGAGGAGAAGAGAATGGTGAGGGTGGTGCACTACACAGCGGCCAGACGGCGGAGAATCGAGCGGTCAAAAGGGCGGCGACGGTAAGGAGAAAGAGAAGAGGCAGCTAGCGGGGAGAGAGAGAAAACGGGGAGGAAAGAAGAAGGAAAAGAAAGAAAAGAAAGAAAAGAAGAAAAAGAAAAGGAAAAAGGAAAAAAGAAAAAGAGAAAAGGAAAGAAATGAGGTCTAATCCTCACTCCGGAAATAAAAAATAGATCGGCCAAAAACGATTTTAAAAACCGTAAAACGACTAAATAAATTAAACACAACATCAAATAAATTAAAAACCAATTTAAATTACAATAATTTAAAATAAATAAACCAATATATTAATTAAATTAAAAACACTTCTTTAGTGAAAATACACATAAAAGCGGTCATCATAGGGATATTGTCCCTTTTTGCTCATTTTGCTATTATAATACCAGCCATACCAGGAAAATAATAGAATAAGAACAAAAAGATGAGGAAGAGAGATACCAGTTCTTTCAATTAGTAGCATGAAAGAACATCACAGCTAGCCTTATTGACCTAGAAGTTGTAATAAGTTTTTTCGTTAATTAAGAAATGAAATAGAAATCTCTTAAAAATTGAAAATTTACACAAGAATGAATGAATTGATATGAAATAAATTAGGTTTAACTAACTATGCATATGCACACCATCATTAGATGAAGTCTCACTGTCCGTGAGAAGGTCTTCACTACTATCAATCTGGTTATCATTGTCGTTGTCTGGGTTATCATTAATTAAGTCCTCATCATCAAGAAGGGATAGTGGATCTTGCAAATTTGTATCACCCTTAAGATGGATTGGTTCTACGTCAAATCTATGCAAGGGAAGCATGCTCCTTCTAGCACTGAACACAGGTTCTACTTCAATGTAGCTCAAATCGTTCTCTTAGAAAGCAGCAAAATCTAGATTATGATCTTCATTGTCATCATCATGGACCAATGGTATAATTGGAACATTATACATATTTCTATTAGTCATCCTTTGAACGACTGACCAATTACCACCCAAACTAGAGTCTTTAAGGTAAAACACTTGGGTTGCTTGACATGTTAGGACGAATGGCTGATTCTTATACCACTTGCAAGAAGTGTTGACACTACTGATGTGCTCCCCAACATGTATTCCTCTCTTCCTATCATCAACATCCAACTAGTCACATCTAAATAAATATACATGATGCCATCCAATGAAGCGTAATTGCAAGATGTCAATCAATACCCCATAGAAATCAATAGGCTTTGATTGGTGTTCCTGTTTAATAACAACCCCACTATTCTGGGTTTTGGGATAATGTCCATGAGACACTGTGTGGAATTTGGTACCATTCATTATGCAAGCATGATATGATACAACCCATGGGTCTGGTCTATAATCCAGTGCATATATGTCATCAGAGACATCATCCGGATTCACTGCACGTAGTTCTTGAATATGACCAAAATGGGCTGCAACATTTTAGAAAATCTCTATGACAATTAAATGATATATATTACGTGAGCACCTAGATTCTATAGGTAACATACTTGCGTGCGAAACCAAGTTAGAAATTCTATTTGATGTCTACGCTTGACATTATCTGGGGAAATTTCTCTCATCTTCATGTGCTCCCTAAATATCAAATAAACAAAAAAAAAAGGCATTTGTTAAGCTCAAATGTACCCATAAGCAAATATTTACACCGTGAGAAGTGAATGAAAGAAAAAATGACTTACTTTAGGTACTGACCGATCTCTGCACAATTATTTAGCACATACCAAGTTGCCTTTGCAAGTATAATCCTCTCAAATTGATTAGAGGTAGGGGAGCCAAAAGCCTATACCTTTTGTGAGAAAATAGAGAAAGAATAAGATTCAGTATCGTTATCTATATCCTTGTTTCGATTGTTCCGATTATATATGGTCTCACCATCATGGATATACAAGGAGCAAAAGGTCAAGCATTTATTGTAAATATAGGCTTCAACAATTGACCCTTCTAGATGAGCTTTATTTCTGACATTAGGCTTGAATTTTTTTAAATATCATTTAAAAGGATACATCCACATATATTGAACTGGTCTGTTAAATATTGTTTAAAAAATGGCGGATATGTTTTAATGGATTTGTTTTTGAACCAAATGGGATTTTGGCGTGCATTGGAAAATGATCATTTTCGGGGAAAACGATATTTTTGGGTATCATGCATATTTCATCATATGCATGCATATTTATTGTTGCACGAATGTATTTTTATCTCTTGGGCTGTTTGGTCCATTACATACTTGCGGTACCGTTTCTTGGTACCGTACATTTTGATGTAGATGAAGATGCAAAGCCTGAGGATACGGCTCCACCGAAGGAGTGATCGGGATCACTTTCTCGTGGAATGAGATTTATCTTCCGCTTTTGGTTATTGTATTTGGTTTATATTATATTTATATTAGATAACTGTATAACTTTTAAAGACATTTTATTTAGGAATTTTGTATTTAAAAATTCAGGTACTTAGTTGACTGACTTTAATTATTTCGCTGTGTTTTTTATACACTTTTTTCATGTACACACACTTGGCATTTATTGTTGGGATGTGTAACCTGTGTTGTCATCATCCTGACGTTTCGATTCCTATATTTTAGTACATGGGAGTTGGGAGCGTCACATAATTTACCAACTAAGGCCAATCTGATTAAAAGAAAACCGAACATTGAGGGCAATGTTGCTTTTGTCAACATCCAATGGAGGATTTGTGCCATGTTTTTATATTATGCCCTTCCATTCATGAATTCCTAACTTGCAGGTTTTCTATCATGCAAAATGGATCTAATTTCAGTTCATTTCTCTACTACAATGGACTTTCTTTTCAAAGGCTCAATTGAGGAGTTATCTGATTTCTTCTTAATGGTTTGGGTTTTTTGGTTTAGAAGAAATAAGATGGTTCATGATTAGATTGCTTTACCACCACAGCAAGTCATTGGATTTTCTTTTGCAAAGAAGTTAAAGGCTGCATCAGTTAGGCAACATATGGCTTCTCCTAATCCTAAAAATATGCAGTACATATGGTCTCCCCCTCCACATGACTCTCTTAAACTAAATATTGATGGTGCTCTTTTCTTTGACTTGAATAAAGCTGGAATCACTACAACAAATATGGCTTTTCATGATAGATTATAAATAGTGACGGTTTCCAAACTGTGACTAAAACGTATTTATTATGACGGTTTGTGAGAACTGTCACTAAATGTTGGGCAAGAATTTTAAAACATTTAGATGTTTCACATAATACGTTCGCACGTCACAATGACGTTCGAATGTTATGTATATTGACGTCCGAACGTAAAAATTTTAACGCGAACGTTCGAACGTTTTAACTAATTACGTGCGAAAGTTAATATATTAGCGCCAATGTTCGAACGTTAAAGTGATAAGGCTCGAACGTTATATGTTAATTTGCATAAATTAACCATAATATATATTTTTTTAATAGTAAGGTTGAGTAACGTTATCTTAAAAAAAAATTAAGAGTAGAAATTAAGCTACACAATACATACATTAAATATTTGTGTCCATTACATATGTCGAAAATAAAAAATAAAATATGATAAATTTTTATAAATCACTTTCAGAACTGCTGGTTTACAAAAGATTGAAACTCAGTCAATATCTCAACCTTATTGTTTAGCACATCTACATGATGTGCAAGATGTGCGATAGCCTGATCTATATGCGCAATCTATCTATCGATCTGTCAGTCTATATGCGCCTTCATATTTGTCATCACTGCATCAACCCAAGCAGGTCGCACATCCCCAGTAGATGTAACTCCCGGCTGCTGACTAGTACTGGCTGACAGGCGAGCAACATCGGCCCCAGACTCAGTCGGGGGAACAAGATCTGGCGTAGGACTAGACTGAAGCCGAGCTGAGCCTCTCCCCTGTCCAATGCTCCGGCGGTGTGTGGTTATGTCGATGGGGCTCATCTGGTTTATCATCATCTCCTCTGCCTGGAGTGGCACTCTCCGGGCTAGTAATAAAGAGCTGATGATGACTCCGTACGGGAGATTATTCATGGTAATGATACTGGCCTCATAATGGATCCACTCAAATATAACAAGAGGCAAGTCAATAGGCTCACCAAGTGCTAAGCAAATCAGGAACTGTGCACGAGCCCGACTGAATGTGCTCTTATGTGCCACCGGGTCTATATTTGTTGCAACAAAAATGTGCAACATACGAAAGAAAGTCAGCAGCTGATTCTGGCTGAAGGAGTTCGGCCTATCGAGTTTCGTGTGGTCCGTGCTAGTGAGGATGTAGAAATCCTGGTTCTGCTCATCATCACCAACCTCAACAGCAATAGGATCGCCCCCGGGTCGATCTTCTTCATGACAGGGCATCAACTCAACAGGGCCCGAAGATGAAGCAGAAGTGGCTGGATCTGCCTCAAATATGCTCGGGAAAAATGCAGCTGCTGTGTCACCAGCCTGAGCAGCTGTCGACTCAGGTAGTATAGCGGAATCTGGAGTAAGTCGACGATAACATTTGCTGAGAACTGAAACTGTACACTGCATACATTGAGAGTATGGGATGATGCATCGTTAGGCAAGGTGGCCATCCCAATGTAAAACTCTCGAACCATTGAGGGGTAAATCTTTCCCCTCAATGTGCATATGTGGCCCCAGCCTTTGGTGACGAAGACATCTCTCAGCGTCTTCTGCTCCCAGCTGAGCTCATCAAACTCATTAATGAGGATTTCTCGTTTCCCCATAACAGTTCGTGCCCCCAGTCGAGAAATGTCTGGATTGCCTCCATCCCTCTCTCGCTTCCTTGTCGTCATATACTGAGCCATATCCTGAAAATTAAAAAAAAATATATAAGTTATAATATTTAAAAAAAATGATTAGAATCACAGATACATACGTATTCTGACATATATGGATTATACAGAAAATTAAAATATCATCCTTATAAATTTACATAATTTTGGCAGTAAAATTTTTAAATAATTTCACTTTTTCAATATCTGAAATAATAATAATAAAAAGAAACAATATAAAAATATTTTAATAGGAAACGTTTGAACGTTATTGAAAGTATGTTTGCACGTTAAAATTAAAACTGTCACGTGCAAATTTACAAAGATGATACGTTCGGACGTTTTATCGAACGTATCATTCAAACGTTCGATAAAAACGTACAAATGAGTTAATTACATCTGAAAGTATGATATAAACGTTTGGACGTAATGAATTTGAACCGTCATACGTTCAGATGTTCTTACTAGCCAAAGAAGACCAACGGTTTACGTTCGAACTTTTTATCCAACGTTCTATTAAAGCGTTGGATAAAAACGTTTGTAAGTAAAAAAATACGTTCGCACGTTACAGTTTAACGTGCCAATGTAAAGAATACTAAAGGTCACACGTTCGGACGTTGTGTCATGACGTCCGAATGTTACGACACGGAATCCCTGAGTCGACTCAGCCATTATCGAAAGCTTCAAAACGCATGTTTCGAAGCCACAAACAACCAAAATAAATATCTACTAACAGTGGGGAATGTTTCTACGGTCCTATTTTATTAATTTACGGCAAATGGTGGCTGGAAATGCAAGGAACAATAACCGGCCTATGGTGGGTTTCAAAAATTCAAAACCCACCGATTAAAATGGTACTAAATAGAAGAGGGAGAGGGCACATTACCTTTTAGTGACGGTTGCGGTGACGTATGACGACGGTTGCAGCGGCGTGCGTGGCAGAGAGGAAGAGAGAGTGAGAGTTTTAGTGCGAGAAATGGCTTGGAAACTGTCGGGCCTAGCTTTATATACAGTTAACGTTCGAATGCTCATTAATTAACATTCGGACGTTTCATCTACATGCGAACGTTATGTATTATACATTCGGACTAAGAATCATACGTGTAAATGTATAACTTATACGTTCGGACGTTATATTAACATGCGAATGTATAACGTATACGTTCGGACGTTAATCAATACATCCGAACGTTTTAATTATAACATTCAAACGTTTTTTACACTATATATTATATAATATATTAATATAATATATATTATATTATCTATATATTACATTATATTATCTATATATTACTATATAATATTATACATTATATAATATATAATGAAGAAAGGTATATTAATTTTTATACTTTCTAAATATTCATAGTATTTTATTTGGATATAATCTCTTTCTAATTTTGAGAAAGTAGAGAAAAATGAAAGTCTTTTCTGTTTATTTTCTTTTTTCATATAATCTTGTTTAAGATATTCTTTATTAATTTTAAATTCTTCTTTACTCAAGGTAAATATTTGGGCGTCATCTCCAACTACTTGTGAATAGGTTGGAGAAGAAGGTTCTTTATTCTGATGAGGATTAGAAGAGGATGCTGAATCAGGGTGATTGACTGAATATATTGGTGTATCAATAATATTTCCAGGAATAACTCCCCGGACTTGTGTATCTAGATTTTGAGATCTGGTATCAAAATTTTGTATTTTATTTCTAGAGACTGAAGTAATTGCAGATCTATTATCAAAATTTTGAGATCTATTCGTACTAATTATAGATCGTGGTGTATGGTAGCTGGAGGGTGCTGGAGAAGAATAATGAGAAAATGATCTCCTAAAAGGTTGGAAGGCAATTTGGACTGTTCCGTCCTGGTTTTGATCTATATAATCTAAATCATCTTTAGAATTATTTTCTACATTTGGTAATGGAATAATATTTTCTAATTGCCATTCATTAGGAAGAGTAATCTGATTCCAATGAATTTGTTTAGGAATTTGTATGCTAGAATTTGGTATACTAGATTGTAATAATAATGTATAGCCTTTTGGACTAGTAATGAGAGCCTGTGGCTCTAATGTTGTTTTCATTAATTTATAATGGATCCTATATACTATAGTTAAAGGATGTGATCCTTTCATCATATGATATCCATTCATTTTAATATTTAATGTTAAGGGATGTAGAATATTAGAGTCAAATTATGAAAGTGAATAATTAGGATAATAGTTAAAATATACTGGGCCTTGAAATAAACTAGATTCAACCATGCCAAGTAATGAATCATGAAAATTATAATGTCTTCCATCTCTTAAACAGAGTAATACAGAAGCATTTAGTCCATTTCTGGTAAGTGGTTTTACAGCCACTTGTACTAATCCAATATGCACAAATGAATATTTTTGTTCCTTATAGCATTTAATGGTTTCTTTTGTTAATAACTGTAATGATTCATAATCATTATTTAGGCTGATAGTTTTTTCTACTGTTTTAATTGTATAATTTGTAAGGAATGATAATTTTGAAGAAAAAGTTGAATGTTTATATATTTGGTTTTTAGGTACATTAGGAATTGTCCAATCTTGTAAATTTCTTTCTGTGTCTATGATGCTATAATCTTCTTCATTTACATTTTCAGTTTCTAAAGGTGTGTTAACAGTAGATGTTTCAGGTTTGAATAAAGAATTCATTGAAACAGAATTTTTATGCAAAGATTTCCTATATAAAAGAGAAATAAGTAGATTAAGATTTTGAGGGAACACCACCGGGACCACCCTTAAAGCCTCCTTGGCAAGAACGGGCTAACCAACGGATTTTCATGGATTACCATCACAAGATTCTCAATATACTCTATTTTCTTTTATGTAGGTTACTGTTGATAAAACTCTATACCAACGAATTTTTACTCTTTTTTTTTTTTTTAATAAAGCAAGAATATTTAGGTGATTTCTTAAATTTTTAATTTCAGATCTTAAGAAGTTACAGTGATCTTCTAATTCTTCTATTGCAGCTTACCTACTTCTATATACGTGATATCTTTCCATCATTGAGCAATAATCTAGTTTCATTAATAATAATTTTTCCTTAAGATGCCTTATCCTTTCTTGTAAATTATTTAATTCAAGTCTCAAATTATATTCTAAACAATTTAATTCATAGCGATCACGGAAACCAATATTATGTGCGTAATAATTCATCATGAAATTAAACATAAACAGAATAAAACAATAATAAAATAAAATAGCTATAAATAATAATATATCCTAGTATACTTAGTTGGTATCAGAGCCAACAGTTATTATATAATAGATATATTATTATTTATAGCTATTTTATTTTATTGCTATTTTATTTTATTGTTGTTTTAGTAGATATTATATACAAGTAGTATATATAACATAGTACTAGTAGTATATTATATCTATAATATATTTACTATATGATATATTATACTATATTATATAGTTATTATATATAGATAGCATACTATGTAATACTTATACTATATTATCAAATAACTATATTACTTTAATATAGTTATTAGATATACTATAATATGTACCATAATACTAGTATAATATACAAATTTTCCTATATAATATATTATAATATACTTGTTATAACTATAATATATAATATACTTATTATATTATAGTTATAATATAATATATATAGTACATTCTTATATAATACTTATGTTATATATATTATAATTGGTACAAATTATATATTAATTAATATTGTATAATTTATAATTTAATATATAAATATATTATGAGGAATATACTAAATTCTAATATGTGACGCCCCCAAATCTCCACGCACGGATACGGGAAAATCGAGACGTCCGGATGATGACATCACGGGTCACCACCCTAACGACGTGTGCCAAGTGTGTGCAGAGGCAACAAATGTGCACGAAAGAACACGCAGCGGATAACGAAAGTCATAACTAAGTACCAGAATTTTTCTTAACGTAATACAAGCTGTTCAAAACATACATAAATAAAATATTACAGAAACACAAATACGGTTTTAAACCAAATATAAAGCAAAGCATCAGCAACCCGGCGGAGCTGCATCCTCGGGCTTAGCCTCCTCCTCCTCCTCCTCGAACTCTGCACCAAAAGGTACGGAACCAAAAATGGTACCGCAGGTAAGTAAAACCCAAACACCACCAGATAAAAACACATAGAACTCAAACAATATGCATGAAACATGCCCAATGCACAAAACCAACATGGATGCAAGAAAAACCAATGCACATGCCCCGCAAAACCACATTTTTTCCACGCACGCCAAAAACCCATTTGGCCCAATAAAAACATATTCTTAAAAACCACGCCTCGCCATTATCCCAGATAATGGCCCAAACCACCATTTTCCCAGAAAATGGATCAAAAGCCTCAAAACCAAAACTCGTCATTTTCCCAGAAAATGGCCCGCATCCAAAAACCATAAAAACAAACCGGTTATGCATGCACCATGATCTCCCCTAGGGATCATCCGCACACCCTGGCTCCGTGCCACACCGCAGGTAACGACTACGCATGTGACACCTAAACGAGCGATGCCCAGACTCGCGCCCTGCGCGTACCTGGCCAGGCCATCCTCTAGCCTTCGCCAGCGAAGGGCGACGGAGTCGGTGAGTAGAGCGATGCCCAGACTCGTGCCCCGCGCTACCTGGCCGGGCCATCCTCTAGCCCCGCTCCCGTCGTCGCTCAGAGACAACTCAGGGGACGTCACTCAGTATTATCCACTCCCGAGTGACCAGAGGAGCTCCACCGAGATAATAACCCATCCCGGCTTGGGCTCGTGAGACACACGCACCCGAAAATCCATTCACGTCAACGAAACAGGGTTTCTCAAATAAAATAAATATACAAGCATGCGCCATGCAAATGCAATTATCAATGCTCCAAAACAAACAACCAACCATAAAACAAAAAATCAAGCAACTCCGTCCTCCATCCATCCGACCCCCGAACTCCTCGGACTCAGTCCGGAATCAACCAACCAGCAGATTAATTAAATCGAAAGAGCAATATATATTTAAATCTGAAAATAGGGTTTGGAAAATACTTACAGCGCTATATGGCAATTTTAGAAAACACGCGGCGTTGCAAACGGCGCTGAAAAAGCAACGTCACAGTGAAAATTCACTGAGGCCGTGGGTTGTGAAAACCCACTTTTGAACGGGGACAAACTAGAGCTTGGGATTGATAGGGAATGGTCTAGGGATGGTTGTGAAGCTATTGGAAGTGGTGGTTGGCCGTGGGTGGCGGCGGAATCGCCGGAAAGAGGCTGGATTTCCCAAAAAGGAAAGCTAGCTCGTGGGAGCTGTTCCGGTGGTCGTTGGAGCCTGGAAATGGGTGGGTTAGGACGGCAAGGGATCGGTGATGAAGTGGTGAAGAAATGGTGGCCGGAGGTGGAGCGACGGCGGCGGATCGGGGCAAAATCCGTGCAGCCTTTGGAGAGCTTTTCCAGCCAAACGGCCTGCCGGATGGGGGTGGTTTTCGGTGGGGGGTGCGCTGGAGGGAGACGAACTGAACGGTACCGGCGGTGAGCCGTACGGTGGCCGGACGGCGGTAGATCGGGGGTGAGAGGTGTTCCGGCGTGAGGGAGAGAGAAGAGAGAGAGAGAGGCCGGGGGGGAGGGTCGAGCGGGAAAGAGAGAGGGAAAAAGAAAGGAAAGAAAAAAGAAAAGAAGGGAAAAAGAAAGAAGGAAAAAGAGAAAAAGGAAAAAGAAAAGGAAAAAGGAAAAGAGATGTAGGGAAAAAGATGAGGTCTAATCCTCATTCCGGGAAACAAAACTAAACTGCCAAAAAGAGATTAAAAACCACAAAACAACTAAAGGCAATAAAACACAACATCGAATAAATTAAAAACCAATTTTTTTAAAACGCAATTAAATTAAAATAAATAACTAATATATTAAATAAAATAAAAACAACCATATCAGCGAAAAAAAAATACTCAAAAACGGGTCATCACATAATATGTAAATAATAATATTTACGTTTGAACCTTCGTGTGTAACGTTCGGACGTTATAATAAATTCGGAGGGAAATTTCCCGCTCAAACCAAATTTAAACAGTACGTTCTAACGTTTATCTTAACGTTCGAATGTTATAGTCGAATACGTAGGCTGGAGAATTATACGTTTGAACGTACTGTATAATTGCTGGGTAGGATAATTATACGTTCAAACGTTACTGCGTGAACGTTTGCACCGAAAATTAAACGTTCAGACGTTCATTATTGAACGTTTGAACGTAATTGCATAACAAGCAGAATATAAAACTTTCACGACGGGAAAGCAGATTCATTTTTGCTTTCCTCCTTGCGTGTTAGAGTGAGAGACAGAGAGAGTTTTAGAGAGAGGGAGCTGAGAGGATGAAATAGACGGAGAGACAGAGAGAGTTTTAGAGAGAGGGAGAGAAGAAGTGGAGGGTTATAGTGAGAGAGAGTTTGCAAAGGTATAGTTTTAAGCATTAAGGTAAAAAAAAAATTTCTCATTTTTTATTTGTAATTTACACGATAATTATCAATGTTTTTTTCTTTTATATATATTTAACTAACTAGTATTGTGTATTTTTTGAAGGATCATTTGTTGTGAATTGTTGAAAATTTGTGATTTTTGAATAGGAATTTCTTTAAAGCACAATGTATATATACTAAACTCTATTGTTACATTTTATTGTGGATTACATTTTTTTGTGATATGGATTGTGTTGTTTGGATGAATTAAAATGAAAAATTATTGTTATTGGATATGTTTATTCTTAATGTGATAATGTTTTAGTATAGTGTATGTTTTTGAATAATAATTATTTGTAAATTTATGTGTCTATATTAGTAATATGTTGTGATTAAAGAATATATGTAACAATTTCGATAAAAATAAATAGTGTAATTATTTGTGTAAAAAAAAATAGTATATAATTATAATAACGATAATTATGAATTATAATATTATGATTAAAACTATTATCTATATAATTAGTTAAATAACTAATATAATAAATTAGATATATTACTAAGTGTCAATTATAAGGCATAACTATATAGTATATATAAAAATTCGTATTACTAAAATTATAATATAAATAAGTATTTATATTATATATTAACAATTATTAATATATAATTATTATAAAATAATAATTCCTAAAAATCTAATAGCTCAATAATAATAAATATTTTATCTAATAATATATAGTATAGTGTTATTAGTATCAATCCCTAATAATAATTATCATGTAATGTATAGTATTAAAGAAGGATTAATAAGAAATAGATAAGTAATTATAATAATAATTACTTATTTAATAATAAAAATTATTATAATAATTATAATAATTTTGGCAATAATAGTAATAATTATATAATAACTGATAACAATTAAGTGTTATCAATATATAGTATAACTAGTAATTATAATCTAATTTACTATATATTATATTAAATACGAAATAATATAAATCTACAAATAATATATATAAGTCTACAAATAATTTCTAAGTGTTATCAATCATTAATAATATAAATATTATTAGTACATCAGGATAATTCAAACAATGTGCGCTAATTTATTTGTAGACTTTTTTGTTAGATATTCTATAACATTGCACAATTAACCTTAGACCCGTTTGGGAATTAGTGTACATTTAGGTGTACATTAATTCCTGAATTGTCCAGTGTGGACAGTTTGAGATTATATTATCTGTATTGCACATAAACGTTATTCCTACTTTGAACGTTTAGTATGAAGTTTCAGTGTCTTCCTCATTTGTTCTTCGGGTATACTGTTCTTAGGGTCATAATCCCTATATGTGAACATGTATACTTGGAGAACTATGGGGAAGTGCTGTCGAAATTTTTACTAATGTTCAAAGTAGTAGAGTGATGGGACTTGTGCAATATGAAGAATATAATCTTGAATGGGATAGGACCAACTACCTTGAGAAAGAGTACTTTGAACATGATGTATCATGACATGCATGTGTATTTAACTCTTATATGTGTTACTAAAAAATTAGATGTTTTTAGAAATGGATAAAAGTTGGATGCGTCTACGCGATAGACTTGGAAAAGATTACATACCCTATGCGCATGGAGTAAGGGCCTTCATTGATTTTGCAAAGGCCTCTGCTGATAGTCATGGTTACATTAAGTGTCCATGTCGATGTTGTAAAAATTTGTGTGCGTTAGGATTGGATGAAGCTGAAAGTCATATATTTGAGAAGGTATGAATTTGGGGTATACTCGATGGGTACTGCATGGTGAGCCGTATGCAGAATTAGCGGATGACTTATTTAGTCAGCGGGAAAATTTGCAGCACGTGGATGATGATTATGAGCGAGATGAGATGGAGGAGATGTTGAATGACATTGGAGTTGGGTTGTTTATGGATGAGGTTGACGACAATGGCTCAAGTGGGTGATTGAATGATTCAGATAATTTTCCAGAAATGTGGGAAGATGCAAAGCGCGAGCTTTATCCAGGTTGTACAAAACATTCTAAAATGTCGTTTATTGTGCGGTTGCTTCACATAAAGTCATTGTGTGGAATGTCAACCATATTAGACTTATTTAACGAAGTGCTTCCCGAAGGATCTGCATTGCCGAAGAACTTTTATGAAGCAAAACAGTTGAGAAAGGGATTAGGGTTCGAGTATAAGTCCATACATGCGTACAAGAATGATTGTGTCTTATTTTGGAATGAGAACGAGGAAAAACAAGCATGTCCAGTATGCGGAGAGTCGAGGTGGAAGGATAAGAAAAGCGTGCCAGTTAAAGTATTGCGATATTTTCCATTGAAACCCCGGTTGCAAATATTATACATGTGTAAGGAAATAGCCCACGATATGAAGTGGCACAAAGAGAAAAGAGTTCAAAATGATGGATTTATGAGGCACCCTGCTGACTCACTTGCTTGGCAATCTTTCGATAACCAGTTTCCAGAGTTTGGGATAGAAGCAAGGAACGTGCGCCTCAGACTCACAACTGATGGATTCAACCCTTTTGGAAATATGAGTACAAGTTATAATACTTGGCTTTTAGTGTTGATTCCATACAATCTTCCACCATGGAGGTGCATGAAGGCGCCCAACTTTTTGTTAACTTTGCTTATCCCCGGCCCGAGATCACCTGGGAATGACATTGACGTATATTTGCAGCCGTTGATTGAAGAGTTGAAAGAGTTATGGGAAGCAGACGCCAGAACTTATGATGCATCCACATCAACAACTTTTCAGATGCATGCTGCGGTAATGTGGACGATAAATGATTTTCCGGTATATGGGAATCTTTCCGGCTGGAGTACTAAAGGAAAGTTAACGTGTTCGACGTGTAATAAAGAAACTACTAGTGAGTGGTTAAAATATTCTCAAAAGTGTGTTTCATGGGTCATCGACGTTATCTACCAACAAATCATGCATGGAGAACAAAATCTGCTAAGTTTGATGGACGAGTAGAAGATAGAATTGCGCCAAATGAGTTGTTTGGGGAAGAGATCCTGGAACAATTGGTACATGTGGCAGCGAACAATTTTGGCAAAGGTCGGGGAAAGAACAAGAGAAAACGAGGCGTATCAGAATTGAATTGGACAAAGCGTAGTATTTTTTTTGAATTGTCATATTGGTCGTCCTGCATGTTGCGACATAGTTTGGATGTAATGCATATTGAGAAGAATATTTGTGATAATATACTGGGTACATTGATGAGCATCAATAAAAAGACGAAAGATACGATTAAGACAAGGAAAGATCTTGAGAGAATGAGAATTAAACATAATTTGCATTTACGAGTGGAAGGTGAGAGGGTGGTTATGCCGCATGCATGTTTTACAATGACAAGGGAGGAGAGGATGGACTTCTACAAATGGTTGCAAGGTGTGAAGTTGCCAGATGGTTATGCTTCAAATATTAGTAGATGCGTAAACCATGATGACTGGAAAATTGGCGGATTGAAAAGTCATGACTGTCACGTATTTTTGCAGAAGTTATTACCGGTGGGAATTCGTGGGTAGCTAACATCTACTGTACATGTTGCCATAACTGAACTGTGTATATTTTTTAAGGATTTGTGTGCTTGGGTAGTGAATCGAGATATGCTGCAGAAACTGGAAGAAGACATTGCTATTATACTATGTAAATTTGAGTAAATCTTTCCACCGTCATTTTTTGATGTCATGGTCCATTTAGCAATACATTTACCCCGGGAGATCATGTTGGGTGGACCGGTACAGTTCCGTTGGATGTATCCAGTTGAAAAATATTTAGGTCGACTGAAGTGCACTGTTGGGAATAAAGCCAGAGCTGAGGGTTCAATAGCAAAGGCCTATATACATGATGAATGGTTGACATTTTGCTCTTTATATCTTCGTGGTGTTAAGACAAGATTTATTTGTCAAGAACGAAATGCTGATCTTGCTGCTCCGCCTCCTCGTGAGCTATCAGTGTTTTCTCAGAATATACGACTTTTGGGTGCACAAATGGGTTACGATTTACTTGATACAAAGTTGGGTAAAGTTCGATGGTACGTGCTAAATAATTGTCAGGAGATTGATCACTATCTCAGGTATGTCGTTGTACAAGGTTTAAATAATTCTAAAGATAATGAGGTTAACTTTAACTATTGTTATGTAAAATAATATGATAAATTATACTATACAGTGAGCACATGGACAAACTTAAGATGGAAGGTGTCGAGGATATAGTGGCAAGACACGAGTTAGAATTTTCTGGATGGTTTGAACTACGTGTATGAACTAAACTCTATAATATATGTTACATGATGAAAGTTTTAACTCTAGCTAATATTTAATAAATGACATTATTTAAATTGTTAGTTATTGGAACAACGTGCTCGTGATCCTGGATCAGTCTCTTTTGAATTGTATGTATTGGCCCTGGTCCATCAAACAGAGCACTTCGATACACTGTATGCACAGTTTGAGGTTATAGATTCCATACTCTGGACCATGAATGTAATAGAAAAACTCAAAACTGTGGTGTCTTGGTCGAGGGGAGTCGTGGAATAGATGATATTGATTATTATGGTGTCATTCGTGATATTATCAGATTGAAATATCTGGATGGGTCTATAACATATGTCTTTAAATGTGATTGGTGGGATCTAGGCGGTGGTCGGGATTCGATATATAGGGA
The DNA here is from genome assembly GCF_018687715.1 of Carya illinoinensis. NCBI lineage: Eukaryota > Viridiplantae > Streptophyta > Magnoliopsida > Fagales > Juglandaceae > Carya > Carya illinoinensis. Next base: position 27,689,435 of record NC_056759.1, read on the forward strand.
TAATCATTTTACGAGTGTCAATACTGCATCTAAATGGTACGAAGATGATCCATTTGTACTGGCTTGTCAAGCTACTCAAATCTATTACTTGATTGATCCAATGAAAAGTGCTGATGAAGATAGTGGAGAGATAACTTGGCGAGTTGTACAAAAATTTGTCCCTCGAAATATATATGAAGTAGGAATGAGTGCAGATTACGATAATAGTGGAGATGAAGATGACACTCCAAATGTAGAGGCTTACCAAGAAGATGGAGGAGGGGGTATTAACTTATTTGTTGACCTCGGTGCACTCGAGTTGCTCCCCTTATGTAGAGATGACGTCTCACTCATCCATCTTGACCCGTCTTCATTAATTTATCATTCAATTGAAGAAAGTGAGAAAAGTACAGAAGAAGAGTCAGAAGAAGAAGATGAACAAGAATCCGGGGGGGCAATAGATAAGGATGATGAAGAAGAGCTTGATGATGACGACGGAGATGTTATACAGAGAGAGTCTGAAACAAACATGGAAAATACATCCGAAGATGAAGACTAAAGTACTAAAAAGTTTATTCATATACAGCCATTATAGAATTTTATAATAAATATAAATTTATTCTAATAATATTTTTTTTGTTATATATAATCATTTCCAAGTATGCCGCCAAAAAGACAAAGGAGAAATGTGCCTCCTCCACCGAGTCCAAGTCCTGAACCCATTGAGGACTCCCCACCTAAGGAGTCCATTCCCGAAGATGAAGTTAACATTACAGAAAATGATGCACAGTCAACACCTACCGGTAAAGAATGTTTACGTTAATACTATATATAATCAAGAGGTTTGTTTCAATAAATAATATATATAACCTTCAAAATTATACTATCATCTATTAGTTAATGCATCTGTTTGTCGCGATCATGGCTATACACGTGGCATCTCACTTGAGAAAAATTAAAGGCATGGTAAATTGAAAATCACAATTCCTGATAATTCCACTAGAGGAGTAAATGATAGTGCAGCAGCGCTTTCCTCCTATATTGGCACAATAGTTCGAGCTTACGTTCCATTTTATGTGTGCTCCTGGAGAGATGTGCCGAATGAGATTAAGGAACACATTCGGAGTCGTGTGCTGGTGAGTTTACTGATTATATCATTTTTTTCACCTACATTAGTTTCTCATATTTTTAACGTAATTAATTTATAATTAGGATGAATTCGACCTCGACTTTTGTTGTAGCAAGGATTTGAGAACTGTGAATGAGTTAATGGCTACACTATTCTGACGTCACAAGTGACGATGTCACGTCCATTTCAAGAAATTTGAGACATTTGAAGAGGCTGCACAGTGCCCTTTCCAGCAGATGAAATTAGACGACTGGATAAAGTGTTGTGATCTTTTTGCCTCTCCAGAATATCAGGTATTCTAGATTTATTTTCTATAATTATTTACATTTATATTTGTTGTTTATATTATATGTATGTACATATATTACAATTAACGGTGGGAATTATTTTTGTAGCACTTAAGTTCTACAAATGCAAATAATAGATCTGCTCTGACTATTCACCATCGTTCTGGTTCAAGATCATTCCATCGTCTTGCTGAAAAATGGTAATTAATAAACGCAATAATTCATATTTTTTCTTATTATTCTTTTATATAAGTACTAACACTGTCTTTTTCCAATTGCTAATGTCGTTTTCTTACAAACGTGATGATCCTGAAAACTTTTCCCTCGTTCATGTCTATGCTGCTGCTCACACTAATGAGCATAGTGAGTAGATGCATCTTGCAGCTGCAATTAATTATGTAAGCGGTGTTCCTTTTATTAAATAAATTATGTAACATGTGATTAAATTATTTTTTATTTGTATTTCTTTTAATATGTTACTTATTGTGTGTTTTGATCTTTCAAACTGCAGGAAAAAATGATGGAGATGCAGTCAGCTTCTGGGGAATCCTCTCCTAGTGACTTAGACATTTTTACACAGGTGCTTGGGCCCAACTCTAGTATGGCAAGAGGTTTGGGATGATCTTTCAAACATTCCGGTTCATCTTCCTCAACCTCATCGATATCACAAATTAATAATCTTTCCAAAGATTTAGAAGCTGCACGACGCGAGAATGAGTATATGAGGTCTAGACAGCAAGAGTTGGAGTCTCTCTTAGAGCGACAGTCTCATTTAAAGACGCGTTTGCAGGACCAACAAAGAGACTAGGAGGAAAGAATCCGTAGTGAAGTCCAAGAGCAAATGCAGCGGAAGATGATGCTGCAAATGAAGCGTGTTATGTCATTGCAACAGAATCGTGCTGGGCGAGGAAAGAAAAAGAAATGAATTTTATTTGTGTATTACGTTTTTAACATCTAATTTGAAAACAGTTTCAAACAATGTTGGTTGTGAAATATGTACTGTAATATGAAACAATTGGTTTGTTTATTAAGTGAATGAGTTTAGCATTTCTGATATGTACGTTCGAATGTAAATAAAATACATTTCAACAGTATTACACGTTCAAAAATACGTTCGAACGTAACCATACAAAATAGTAACAAAACGTTCGAACATTTAAACCCAAGTTAAAAAACGTTCGAATGTCAAAAAAGTTTAACGTTCCAAACATCCAAACGTACACTTTACGTTCGAACTCTACTCTCTTAACATTCAAATTAACGTTCAAACGTTATGATACAAATGTTCGGACATTATTTCATTTTCGTTAGATTCAAGATTCGAACGTAACGTTCGCACATATAAACGTTTGAATGTTTACATTATACGTTCAAACTATAATCAACAAACGTTACCTTTTCTAGTTCAGATGTCAGCTCGTCTTTTTTACGTTCGAACGTAATTTTCTGTGACAGATTCTAACCGTCACAGAAAATGATACGTTCGAACGTTATTTCAAACGGCACATCCCCAACCGTCACTAAAAATATTTTTAGTGATGCTTGTACAGTAAACTGTCACCAAATGTAATCCATGACGCACATTACGTGACAGTGGTAGTGATGGTCAGAAACCATCACCAAATGTATTTCGTGATGTTTTTCCCATTTCTTGTGACAATTTCATCTGTCACTAAAACCTATTTTTGTTGTAGTAAATGGGTGTTGTATTGAGGAATCATGTGGGAGAGATGCTTATGGCAGTTAGTAAAGTTGAATTTTTTCATCTAGAACCAGAACAAGTAGAGGCTGTAGCTTTATTGAGGGGACTACAAGTGTGTATGAATATGGGCATCCTGAATCTGATTATTGAAAGTGATTGCTTGTTTCTAGTGAAAGAGGTTAATATCTCAACTGAGTCGCATGCAACTATCAAATCATTGGTAGCAGATGTCAAAAGCATGATGCAAACTTTCCCTCAATGCAGTATTCGGCATAGTAACAGATTAACAAATGAGGTTGCTCATCCACTTGCGTGACATGCATGGTCCATTGAAGATATGATCATTTGATGGAATAGTGTTCCTCCTATCATTGAGAATGTAATTTTCATTGAACAACACTATTGTAACTTGTCTTAAGGTGTTATGCCTTTATGAAAAGAAGTTTTTTCTAAAAAAAAAAGAAAAAGAAAGAAAGACTATTGAACGACGTTTTCGAAAAACCGAAACATAATTCCACAAAAATTAAAAGAAAAACCAAATGTAGGGGGGAAAGATTCATTTCACAATAGTTGAATTGAGATGAAAGTTGAATAAAATATTGTTAAAATTTGATTTTCTAATATTATTATTATTTTGAGATTTGAAAAAGTTAAATTGTTTATTATATTTTGTGTGGAAATTAATTGAAAAAGTTGTAATAATTAGATGAGATGATTTAGAGGCCTTTTTATATCCAAGCTAAGCTAATTTACCAGCTTTATTATATATATGAAAAAATTCTACTCATCATCTTAACTCACTTCACACACTACGCATAATGTTTTACTTTTTTGCTCTTACCAACTGTGTGATGTATGGATGATGTAGAGTAGAAGAACTCAATTAATTTAGAAAGAATAAAACTAAAAAAATTTATTAAGTGTAGTATGTGAGATGATGAGTAGCAAAGCTCATCCATTTAGCTAGCTAATAATGTTTTTCCTCTTGTAGTCATGGCGAAAATATAAATTAATTTGCTGCCTTAGTAATTATAAAAACCAAAACACAACATCATGAATTAATACGGTGTTAATTAATGCATGTGAATTAATCTTTAATCTGAACTACCTACTTGATTAAAGATGGAATACGATCTCTCATAATTCTTTAAATTTTTAGGATCATGGAAGAGAGAAATACATGACACTAGTATTTATTATACTTTGTTCGTGTAACTTAATTTTCTAGATGATCACAACAAGCAATTACATGTTCAATGATCAATAATTCGATCAGGAATTCTAAGAAATATTTATCAATTTAATTAAAACAATGATCAATATATCGAGAGAATTAATTTGTCTTTGATTATAAGATCTTAATTTGGAAGTTTCTCTCTTTTATTTTCAAACTTTGGGATTTTACTTAGTTTTCGGAGGTTTTCAACCTCAACTTTGCATGAAATTAGTTCGTCAAAGATCATGAGCTGAGTTGCAATTTTGCGTGCCATGATAGGCATCATTGTTGTCCTGAAAAGGAAGCCAGCTCGTTAGAGTCAACCATTAATTATACTAATTATTACTATCCATCCTGCATATTATTGATCATATTGTTGCATGCCATCTTTCTGCTCCATTTTCAAAAGCTTGAAAACAAAGCACTTTTATGGTTGGCCTTTAAAGCTTAAATACATGATATGCCCCGACCAAGACTCACACGTACACTATAAGCTTGCCATCTCTCCAAATTCTTTTTATTATTTTTAAAAATTTTATGCTGTTCAGATGATAATTCAACACTATCATGCACGTACATGGATGAACAATGCAAGAAGAAGATATATATATATATATATATGCATGTGTGATGCATCATGTGTTTGTGTGTGTGCACACACACACACATATATAATATGTATATGTATGCAGCTTCGGGAAAATGTGTTTTCCCAATAGATGTTAGCCCCCTTTTAGCATGCGTTATAGTATAAAAAGAAGTGTTACAGATACAAAAAGATTCTATAAAAATAAACTCACATGCAAATTGACATAACTTAATTATATGATAAGTTAAATTTACTTTACAATAAAAGTACATTTACATGTAATCTTCTTTTTGTTTTGTTTTTTTTTTTTTTTATAGGAACGTTTACATGTAATCTAATATAACACAAATCACATTACTTTGTGTAGTTTTTGTGGAATCTGTTTTTTGGGTAAAACATTTCTCTGTTACAAATTAAGCCGTAGTCGCAGCCGCAGCAGCCAGTACTAGTACTCTGATTCACACAAATATATGCAGGGTCCTATTGATTGAGGCAGATGGATCAGCAATTAAAAGTGAAATGCATGCATTTTTGTCACGGTTCCTAGTAGTACTCCAAGTATTACTACTGCTGCAATATTATTTGAAAGGAAAAATCTTTTTGTTATCCTCACAGTACTTCACACATTATATTTATTTTAATTTTTTTTTATTTTTTCTATAATAAATATGTAGTGTGTAGATGATAAATAGAATAATTTAATTAGTTTAATAAGAATAAAATAAAATAAAAAATAATATTTTAATATATAAAGTGTGTGGAGTGGGATGATGTATAACATTCCTCTATTTGAAAATGAAAAAAATATTTTCATTTATTTTAACCCGGTCCTACGTACACAGAATATGCGACACTAAGGAGTTATATATAATATATTGAAGTTGAAGTAGCAAGGTCTTAAGGATCGATCTCTCAACATTTTAATTCCATGTTGGCTTTGAGGCTCAAAAGAGAGACATGAAAGGCTAGACGTACAAGTCGTGTGTGTGTGTGTGTATATATATATATATATAGTCATCAGGGGATCAAAATGTAGTGCAAAATTAAAGACAAAGCATGCTGAGCGGGAGCCACGATGCACAGCGCATGCTAGACAGGCGATGGGCCCACCAAGAGCGAGCCAAGATCCGAAAGATGCGCCCATGCTGACCACGATCAATCTAATCCAATCAATCTGCAAAGTATAGAGTGAAAGTTTTCTGAGTAATTGAGCACTTCATTCATGAGGGTTTAGCATTCAAAGTCATAATTCTAAAAATATTCATCCATTCAAAGCTCCAATTGATCTTGATCTGCATGCTTTTTGTAAGTACGTAGCTCCATCGAAGAAATTAATCATAATATTGATCTACTTTCGTGTCATCGTTTTATTGATGTATCGTTTTATTGATGTGATGCTTTCAAAAACCTTGTATGCATGACAGCTTGATATGTATATAGTCAAGATCATCAAAGACGTTAGATATTGGGCCAACTGATCGGGATCGAATATGCAATAATTATTTACTCCGGCTAGCTCAAACTTAATTCGCCATCTTCTCTATCTTCGATAGTACAAAAGGTTAGTAATAGTTCTAATAGTGAAAGTACATTTTCCATTCTCATCACCTTCTTTTAACTTACTTCCAATTGTTTTCTTTTCCACAAACTTCCATTTCAAGAATTGAGAGTAAGAGACCGACAAAAACTCCCTAATTTATAGAAATTGTAGTGCATACAACAGAAAAATAATAAAACAGATAATGAGCCTAATATAAATTGGACTTGACCCTTTATTCCTTAGCTGAGACTGCTACAATAGAGGTTATAAAATCTAACAGGTGGATTTTTCAAATGTGATGGTGATCTGCATCCACGAAAGAGACGTTGCAACCATTTGCTCTGGAGTCGTTGACGAGGTTCTTTACGTCCATATAGATTCTTGGTTAGGAAAAGTTGAAATATAACCGGATAGCTAAAACTGGATGGTCCGAATCATTCTTGGGATTTCGGAGGAATGTGTGACAGAGCTGGCGTTTGAGCTACACGCATTGGTAGGGACAGAGCAAAGGGATCGAGATCCGAAGGATCTAGAGGTGGAAAATCAAATTGTGCCACACGTGGGGTAGAAGGATACCAAAAAACACGTCGGCATGTCAAAAAGTTGCACGGCTTGGGCGGCGCGTCCGAGTCACACAATGGTAGTTTGGCGGCTCCTTCACACGGGTTTGGAAGATCGGTGGCTACTGAGCATAGTGTTGGGGCGTGCGCGTGTGGCAATCCGAAAGCCAGAATGCGACGGGTTGGACATTTCTGATCTAGTGGAAAATGATAGAGAAAAAGGAAACCGGAGACTAACTGGAGAAAACTAATCGGAAAAGCTACTATGTAGTAACTATACCTAATTAGGAGGGAGGGGGACTCCCCCTCCCTGGGTGAAGGTTTAAGGTGGAGTTGGGTTCAAGCAGCTCTCTATTTCTCTCGGGCTCTTTCTCTGATCAAGAAAAGCCTGTCTCAAGGATTAAGACTGTAATTGCCTTTCTATTGGTTTCTAGATCTTGCCTATTCAATCTCCAACAACAAATAGGGTTACTGCTGGACCGATCTACTGTCTTATACGCAAGGGAATATATGTGATATATAGTCTAGGACATCAAAAACAACTTTAGCTTACAATGTTTCGCCAAGTGATTAGTATTGTACGTGTAGTACTACTGCGTACTTCCTAACTTCTTTTTAGCATCGGAGCTGCGCGCTTTCGTGTTGATCACTGCAATCCTATTTCATTCTAGCCAATTTTGAGCGAGTCCTTCAACTAGGGCATATATAGGCACATCTTCGATGTATATCATGAAGCTTAAGCTCATTATATATATATATATATAATATAGAAGGCTTCAAAGGACGAAGGCCGCAGGAAGTAATTGAATTTTATCTCTTTTTTCTTCTTGGGCAAGAATGATCAATGAATCTCTTTCATGCAACATGTTTTTCTTTGTTTCTTTTCAATTTCTTGGTGAAGGAGGGAAATCATTTTTATTAGATTAATTCATGCAACATGCTTATGAGCAAGTCTACCTAATTTAAGTCTTTTTCTCACTCCATGTTCTCTTTTGCTATCCACTATTTACTTTTGGCAGGTTCACTCATTATTTGTGTACCAATTTTGACACATGATTAGACAGAGAGAGAGAGAGACAGATGCATGCCTTGGTTCACAAACATATGTTACAAGAATCTCTCTCTCTCTCTCTTTCTCTCTCTCCACTCTCTCCAGGTCCATCAACCTGGCCTCATACACTTATAACACCAAAAATAGAAATATCTTCATCTCATCACCACGCATTCTTCATTTTTCAAATATGCATATCCCAATGTCACAAACATCTGAGCTTGAATCCAAGAACCCATTTAACTTCCCTTCTTCGTCCCTGCTACTCTGCAACAACAGTAATGACATGTCAGAGTCATGATCTGCGCCAAAGCTCGATTCTCCATCACCTTCAAACCTTTCTTCTTGACTCAATTGAGAAGCAACAAACTTGTCAAGGGCCCTCCAGTCAGTCACTTTCTTGGTGTTGTTGCACCCTCTACTAACTTGCTCTTCTTCTTCATTGTTTTCTGACACGAGAGATATTGAGCTTGGCCTCTTTATTAGTGGTATCGATGGGCTCTGTAACTGAGGAAGTTGAACAAACTTATCATGAGACTGCATGAAACACAAGTTATCCGCCTCTATCTCTTGCTTACACAGGAAACTCTGAGCTAGAAAACTTTGAGGTGGCCTTGAGATGAAATCAGTTGAATCCACGACTGAGCTAATCCCACTCGGTTCGTCATAGAAATAGCCTGTGTCCCACCCTTCAATGGCGCCCTTAGTTTGGGTAATGGTTCGCTTCCTGAACGCTCTGCATACCACCCATCCTTCTTCCTGCAAAAACCACAGTATTTTGAAAGGAATTCGAATGCTGTTTGGTAAGGAGAAGTACTGGATGCAGTTAAAGGTGATGAAAGAAGAGAAGATTCTGGAGTTTTCTTTTAACAAATTAACTGTATGAGGAGAAATCCCATACGCAGAGAAGGATCAGTTGAATAAAGAAAAACATGCGTTTGGTAGTATTAACTTTTAGACTTTTGAGTTATTGGTGGAAGTCATTTTCAGAGAAACCTTATGCGGTAAAATTGCACATATATAGAAGGGGTTTCTGCACTGAAAAGCAAAAGTGACTCAAGACTTTGAATAATGATCATAAGGTCGTAGAAAATCAACAAAAAAAACACTACAAATTAAACGAGGTTTTACGAAGATTTTAGGCATTTAAGAAGAAGAGAAAGAACTATTATTACCGAAACCACAGAACTTCAAAGCGTGAACTATTTGTAATGGCACGGCGAGAAAACAAGGAAAATAAGGGAATAAATTAAACTGGTAGTAATAGATAATTCCAAATAATTGTGATCTATCCAATCAGAGAAAGAGAATATAGGTCAAGACTGGATCGAAGAGAGAGAAAGAGAGGTCAATATATATGTAACAGCATGGGATGATGCTTGCCTGTGGAGGTCCATTTTCGTCAGATTCAAGCCTGTATTCATGCATGATCCAGTCAGATTTCTGGCCATTTGGTGCCCGCCCCTTGTAGAATACGAGGGTTTTTCTCATTCCAATCAGTTTTGCCTTATCATACACGGCTTTGTCTCTGCCCGTCGCTTTCCAAAACCCAGCCATGGTTGCTCTGTTAGTCCTCGTTCCCGTCGGATACTTCTTATCCTTGTGGCTGAAGAAGTACCACTCATTTTGCTCTTCATAACCGATCCGACATCTCTCTGCGATCCCTTGTCATTCAGATAGATCGATTCAAACACACACACACACACCAACATAAAAGCTAGCTAAACCTTTCATACTATACTAATTTATATGCATGCATAAACTTGAGAATGGGTGTTTGATGCAGTACGAGGAAGGAACTAAAAGCAGAAAACGGATCGTTATCCAAATGTTTAGGATTGGAAATTACAGTCAAGTCGTATTATACTCATCAAAAAGATTTTATATACATGCTGAATATGTCCCTGATCTACTGGATCCACTTAGGATCAGAAACATATATATACCATTTGCTTCATGAACACTTTATAAGTTGGATCCAGACGCAATATTACTGAGCTCAAACCACCATCTAGAAGTTGGTATATACCGGAAACCCTAATACTAAATATTGAACGAAGGAAAGGAATAGAACATGCTACATATGTTCATACCTTGGAGATCCCATGGTTCGATCCTGTACAGATCGATATCTCTGATAACGTCAAGATCGATCTTTTGCGATGCAATCTTCTTCCTCAGGTAATACCCAACAAGCTCTTCATCTGTTGGATGGAACCGGAAACCAGGTGGGACAGAAGACTCCATCGTCGTCTCCATCATATCCGTCAATGGAACTGCATCAAATTCACCACCACCACCCTTTAATTACTTCATCATAACGAATGTGAAGTTATAAAGAGAGAGGAGAGAAACAAAAGAAGCAGGCCAGCAAAAGAAAAGTTAATAAAAAAAGGACAAAGGTCGATTAATAGTGAAAAGAAAGAGAAATATAAAAATATATAGTAATAATAATAATCATATTGAACCCTCGAATCAAAAAAGGTGACAGGTATTATCGGAGATAATCATCAACTCATTTGGTGGTGACCGGTGAGCAACACCCACCATATAATTTCTGATAGGACATAAACGCGTGTTATAAACAAAACCCATGATTTCAGAAACAATGATTTTTCCTGGGGGTACCAAAAAGAAAGAGGCAGAGGGTGAAAAGGAAAGGAAAACCAAATCATGAGTTTGATAAGAATCGAGAGAATGAAGTTGGAGCTTAATTCTAAGCCTGCTCCTCTATGTGCAGCTAGGGTCTGTAATGAACGGGCAAGTAGAGGTTTGTGCTAATGATGTTGTCTTGTGTCGGTGAATGGTAGGAATGATGCATCAAAAACGGGGTTCCCATTAAAATATGTACTCATTAAAAATCAAGTACATAAAACTTTTCATTAATTAATTAGCTAGATATACTAACAAGACAAAACATAAAAAATGACAGTAGTAATGAATCAAAAACATACAAATTAAAATATAATTTTAAGAAAATACTACTAAAATTGAACGTCACGAAAATCAAGAAAAAACCAGCTGCAGGAACCCCATTTCGAGTTTGGAATTTTGACGGCCTTTTGGGTTTAAAAAAAGTTTGATTTCTGAACGGAAAGAGTGGATGACGTTATCACAATTTAGCACGCGTTTCTCGAAAGAGAAAAGGTTGGGAATTAAGCAAAAAGAGAGGCTCCGTTCCATTGGATCAAGCCTGCTGCCAAGTGCCATGGATGATAAAAAAGAAGAAAAGGTATCACTCTTTTAGGCCACTAATTCAGCCTCTGTCTCAATGCTGAAACGGGGTTCTGACCCTTTTGTCTGTCTGTCGAGAATTTCCATGGCACTTTCTGATCATCTCTTTCTTCGATACACTGAAATAAAATGCTGACACAAAAGAAGAAGCTGTACATGATATGGGTGTGCCCTCTTTCTGAACTCACTTTTGAATCAGTGTTCTTCTCTGAACTTCTAGAGGCTTAGCTTAACTTCATTTGTAATGTACGCACGAGAGAGAGAGAGAGAGAGAGGGAGAGAGATGGTACTTGATAGCTCAAACCTGGATCTAACCTGAACTCCAAGGGTTCTCAAGCTACCATATGCACCAGAAAGGGGAGATAGAAAATCTTCAAAGCATGCAAAGCAAAATCTGAAAAATAGGTTTAGGAGAATGGAGATGAGTCTTCTATGGGTGAACCTTTATCAATTAATTACAAATGACAAGTACATTCCAACCATTTTCCTCAAACCTTAAGCTTCTTCAGGTGTCTTCACTTATAACTACTTTTTTCCCACGCATAGAACCAAACAGAATATATAGATTGTAATATAAAAGGAGATCTAGGTCTGTGGCACTAACCCTAGACTCTTCTTGAAACTAAATTAAAGATGTAAGAAGCTAGAATTTTTTTTTTTCGAAAACTAATATCTAGACGACTAGACCTAGCTAGACATTTTCTTCCGGGATAAAAATTAAGTTTGAAGCAATGAGCTAGAGGCATATTTTTTATACAAAACTTTCCTTGAAATTAGGAAAACACTTGGCAATGAATTTGTCTCTAGAAATATTTGTAGGGATAAAGTCATAAAGATATAGAACGATGTATAAGTAGTTTTCCATGCAAACCACAATATAAGCTTGATTTACCTAATGGTGTCGGTCGTGTTTTTTACTCGTTTAAGACAGAATCAATGGAATTAATTATTAAGAAAGGGACAAATGAATTAGGAGATTGATGATGAAAGAAGATATTGGGAAGAAGCTTGATTTAATTAATTAGTAGTCTCGTTTGTTACACAAATTAATGAGATGAGCTGAGATCATGACAAATTTGTGAATATTATATATTAAGATAATTTACGAATAGTAGTGAAATGATTTGACTTAATATGTTTTTGGAGTTTTGGGAAATGAGAGAAAATGTTGAATAAAAAAAATTATAAAGTTAAAAGGAGATTATAATATAATTTTTTAATATTATTTTTGTTTTAAAGTTTTGAAAAGGTTAAATTATTTTTTGTATTTTATTTGAAAATTTGAAAAGATTATAATGATTAATTAATAATTAAATGAAAAAATTGAATATTTAAAATTTAAAAATATTTGTGTTTGTGATGTTTAAAGGTTGACATGAGATGAGATAGAATGAGATGATTTAAAAAGTTTGTGAAACCAAACCAGGCCTAACCCTACCCTTAGGCCTTGTTTGGTTAAAACCAGATCAATTTCTTTTTCTTAAAATGTAGCAAAATATCTTTAAACCTAAAAATAATTTTCTATTTTCAACTTCTCATCTAATTATTACTTAATAATTACCTAAACATATATGAATAAATAAAATTTTTACGAACTCTAAAAAAAAATTATTCTTGAGATCTAGAATATCATTCAAACAACTTTTAAATGCTAGCTACCATCTATTCACTTTTACATGCTTATTTATGCTACCATATAAACACAAAACTTATCTTAAAAAAAAAAAAAGATTTACGCAACTTTTTCTTTCATTTTCCAAAATCTCAATTTTAAGAAACTCCTCAAATATTTTCAAAACTTTTCATAAAGGAACGTACCCTTAAAATCTCTCATTCCCATCATTCTCCTTCTCTTGTTTAGTATGCAATTAACAGGGCAACTCATGAGATTCTATAAGGTTGCTTTTAATTAAAGTAAGTAAATGATATTAGAGCTAGTTAGGTTAAACGTACGTATTTTGAAAGTGAATTATCTTTCATTTGATCGATTAATGTATATAGTACCCAAATGTTACATATTGATTAAGATAAGATATATAACAAAACAATTGGTAAGGTAGTTAATTTAAGATCTATATCATAGATGTTTGTTTTTTATGGTGTACATGGCCGTGAAGATGGTGATTGTAATTAAGTGTCCAAAATGCAATTTTCCCTGATATTAATTATATATATATAATTTTATGCCCCCCCAAAAAAAGAGAAAAGGTTGTATATATAAATTTGTGACAATTCATGATTAAATGCTACTGTTCGTATATTTTTTTTCAAATCAATCTAAATATCATTGAAATTAAAGCCTTAGGCCTTATTTGATTACACAGATAGTCTCAACTTATTTTATCTTATCTCAACATCCAAACATCATTCAAACAAATATTTTTCAATTTTAAATTTTCAAATTTTCAAAATTTTCATCTATTAATTACTTAATTATTACAATTTTTCCAAACTTCCAAACAAAACACAAAAAAAAAATTTCAAATTTCTCACAACCTAAAACAAAAATAATATTAAAAATATTGTATTTTAACAATATGTTAACTTTATGATACTTTTATTCAATCTTTTTTGTCATTTCCTAAAACTCTATAAAATATCTTAACTCAAACCATGTTATTACTATTCACAAACTATCTAACTACTATTAATAGATTTACTATCTTATTTTATCTCATATGTATAACCATATAAAGACTTAAACTTCCTTGTCATACACTAATTTTTTGCTTCCAAAACTAGTTACTATCTAACACATCTGCCACACTAGTGAAAATGTCAAAATGCTACACATTGTTGCCAAATGACCGCTCAACTAGGCTGAGCTCTTTCATGTTCTATTAGCGGTTTACAGGAGCCGATGAGACTGACCGTCGCCAATAGGAATCCGCTGTTAGAGTCAAGAATCGGTCATAACCAATGGATAACCGGTCAGTTGTTAATAGAAAATACAGAAATCGGTGTTGGCCAGTTCGGTCTTATTTTGAATCAGATTCAAACTACCAAACCGGCCATATAATATATATATTTTTATATGTATCTTAGGTAAAACAACCCTTCCCCTCCCCTCTCCTCCCCCTTCTTCATCTTGATCCTCTTTTTTTCTTCTCTCTCCTCTCTCACCCTGCAGCGTAGCCCTCCCCTCCTCCTTCATGCCACTTGGCACTCAACCTATTCCTCATCTCTCTGAGATCTCTCATCTTTGGCCTATCCCTCACCTCTTTGAGCTCTCTCATCTCTCCTCTCTAAATAGTCTCTCTGAACTCTATCATTCACGGTTGATTGTTCACCTCTCTTGTTCTCCTCTCATCTTTCCTGTTCATCTCTCCTCCTGAGGTTTTGTGTTATGAATTTATAAGTTTGTGATGTAAATTTGGAAATATGTTAGCAACTGACGGATTGAGCATTGAACCAATCAATACCAATCGTAAGATTCCGACCAATTCTCTCTTTGTCCTTGTTGGCCAATTTCGGTTGGCACCACCCTCTTAAAAAATTATTGGTGTGGATTCCGTTTTAGATAGGATTGATTTTCAGTCCTATGTTCTATTTAGCAAAATATCGTCACTCTTCGTTGTTACATCATATCATGTGGGCTTGCACTTGCACTGATTTCAATTACATATGTTGTAGAGAACAGTATTGAGGATGATCTAGAATGACACGTGTAGGTTTAGGGTTGGTGGATAGGCATCCTTCTTTCCGTAGAAGATAAACAAAGCAAAGACAAAAAAATATCCTATAGGCCCAGCCACCCCCAGCCTTTAATTATGAGGACCCGCACTAGCTCCCAAGTCCCACCAGCTTTCAAAATCAGACTGAGGTTACCTATTTTTTAAAAAATAAAAAATAAAAAAAATTAAAAATAATTTTCCTCATTAATTAACTCTTAATTAACCTTTAATGTATACATGGTCGATGCGTGTTAAATGTGATATACTAACTCTTAATTTATTCAGCGCTAGCTTTAACTCTGTTATTAATGTTGTGAACCTTTTACCTGTCAATTGTTATAATTAATTTTCCCCCAAAAAAACTCCAAACAGTACAAGCAAAGCTTGAAAAATCAAAACGAGCTTAGAATCGGGTAGGGACCAATTTATTGAATCGGGCAACTCATAACAAGCTAGTTTGAATCAATTATTTCAATGTTGATAAAAGGTATTAAAAATCATATATAATGAAATTTAAATATTTAATATCATGTATGGAAGTGTATAAAATATAGTTTTATTGACTAATTTCAATAAAAATACAATATGAATATAGATATTTTTAATAAACATGTCATTTATATGTTTAACCTTAATTGTTGGCCTTTTTTGCCTCAAATATGAAGAAGATAAAAGTACATTAAGTTATAAGCTGGCAAATATAGTATTTTATGCACAACCACGAATTTAATACAAAACACTCATTATCTCTTAATCTTTTTGTTCAACTAAACAAAATAAAGAACTATATATCTCATCTTTTAAATATTCTGTGATTCTTATTGATTACAATAATGAAAAAATTAATATATATATTTAGTTTTATCATATTTTTGTATGAGAAATTAAAACAAAAACTCAATTGTTAGACAACTTAAAAATAAATTAATAAAGCTTCAAATAAGTTCAATTTGGTCAAAAATCGGTTTGAATTGGCCTAAATCGGTAGATTAAAGTGGTTCAATGAAGGCTCGTAAGGACGTTGGGTCTTCTAACTTAGTGAGAGAAACTCTAGCTTCTCTCTAACCTGAGTTGAGAAGTGTTGTCTTACTTTAGGTAAGATTGTCCTCTAATCTGTGCTCTGCTCAGATTGAGAGGGAAGGAGATGACTTCAGCACTGCTTGAACAATGGGGCAAGCTTCGACTTACTGAGGCAGAACAGGTGGGGATTCAAGTTGACTTTACAGCAGAGGAAATGATCTCAAAACGAGGCAGAATGTGCCTCCTGGGACTGATAGTGGTGGACAAGCAAATAAACAGAGAGGCCTTCCAGGGTACAATGGTGAGATTATGGAAGCCACGAGGGGTGGTCCTCTTCAAAACTGTCGGGGACAACCTGTTCTTAATAGAATTCAGTAATGCTCATGACATGAACAATGTCAAACAAGGGAAGCCATGGACATTTGACCGTAACTTAGTCTGCCTCAAGGAGTATGATGGGATGATGGCACCTAAAGATATAGCATTTGATTCAGAAACAATGTGGATCCAGCTCCACAATATTCCTCTGGGTGGAATGACTAGGCAGGTTGGCGTGAGGATAGGAAACAGCATGGGAGAGGTAGTAAATGTGGATGTGGATGAGGAAGGGATAGGTTGGGGCCCTTATTTGCATGTCCAGGTTAATATTAATATCACACAACCTCTTATGCGAGGTATTATTAGCTCCTTCAATGGGAGCAAGGTCTGGGTAGCATTCCAATATGAAAGGCTCCCAAACTTCTGCTTTGGCTGTGGTACAATTAAGCATGGCATGGCTGGGTGCCCTGAACCTGCAGCAACCAGGTCACTACATGGCAAATATGAAGCTCAATATGGTGCCTGGCTTCGTGCAACCAACCAGAAAGAAGGCACCAAACTGAGTCCGATTGATAAGGAGGTACATGGCCATAACCAGGATAGCTACCCAGCAAGAAAGGTTGATGATGATGACGTGGAAACATCGACCAACCACACAGGAAAGCAACCTGACACGCCTATAGCTGTTGCAGAATCACAAGGAGGAACCTCCTTTCCAAGGCCAGACCATGCTCCTGTCAAGTCTGGCTACAGGAAGGACAGATGTGTGGAACGGCCAGGTATGGCTCCAATTACTTTATCAGAGGCTCTTTCTAGGGAATGGAACACTACTAGACTTAGTGAAGGGGGACCCTTAGATGCCAACTCACCACGGACCCTCGGTCCAAAGGACCTACCTTTTGATCAAGGGGAACAAACATCTCATAACCTGAGGGGTATTAGAGTCAAGGGGCTTGAGCAAGCAAAAGGGGCTGGTAATGGCACTGGTGAACAGAATAGAGAGGAAGTAAGGAACCAAGAACATATTCTCGAGGAGATTGACTTCAATATACCTCCAAAAGAACAACCTAGGAAATGGAAGAGAAGGGCCCGAGACATAAGCCTAATGGACCATGATACTTCACTGGACATAGGAGAGAATACAAATGATCTGGACACAATTGGCACCCAGACTAGAGGCAGAACCAAAAGGAAGGGGATTATTAAGGAATCAACTAGGAAAAGAGGGAAAGTGACACTGCAACATGAGGGGAGAGATACCAAAGGCATGGCAGAGGCTGACTTTCAGCCCTGCCAATTCAGATGAGTATCATAAGCTGTAACTGCCGAGGGCTTGGGAACCCTCGGACAGTTAGGATCCTTAACAGGTTGGTTAAGGATAAGTGCCCCAATTTGGTTTTTCTCATGGAAACCAAATGTTCCAAGGCCATAATTGAGACTATTAAAAGGTGCATCAAATTTGATAGTTCTTTAGTTGTGAACAGTAAAGGGAGTAGTGGAGGACTGGCCATGTTATGGAAGGATGATGTTGAGGTTCAACTTTTCAACTTTTCTAGATGGCATATCAGTGTGTATGTTAAAACTAGTGCTAGTGAGACCCATGGATGCTAACTGGCTTTTATGGCCACCCAATGACATCTAAAAGGGCACAGAGCTGGGCCCTTCTAAAAGCTTTGAAACCAACAGCCCCTACAGCATGGATGTGTATAGGTGATTTCAACGAAATCACCAGTCAAAGTGAGAAAATGGGTGCTTTAATTAGATCCTACAAGCAGCTGGAAGCCTTCCGTGAGGCCATTGAATTTTGTGATCTAACTGGACTCAATACAAGGGGTCTGAAGTTTACATGGTCAAACAGGAGACATGGAAGGGGATTCACAAAGGAAAGACTCGATAGGGGGCTTGCTAATGAAGAATGGAATAGGAGGTTTCATAATGCAACATGTATGGTGCTCCCTGCAATAAAATCAGATCACTCTCCTCTAGTAGTATCATTAGTCAGTAGGTCTTTGGAAAGTGGCAGGAATTTCTCAAGATTCAGGTTTGAATCTGCCTGGTCCTTAAAGACAGAATGCACTGCTATTATTCAAGCTGCCTGGTCAAAGGCAACAGGAGGTAGTGGTGCTAGTTCAGTAATCAGTGGCAAACTGGCCAACTGCTCCAAGGCACTGCAGCATTGGAATTCAACCCGAAGGAAAGAAGAGCAAGGCTCTCTCAGGCAGAAGATGAAGAGGATTGCTGACCTACAAGATGATGACATGGGCAACCATGGCCCAACAATCAAACAGCTGCAGGAAGAGGTGGAACAGGCCCTAAATGAAGAAGAACAAAAATGGAAACAAAGGGCTAAGCAACATTGGTTAAAACATGGTGACAGAAATACTCAATTCTATCACCATCAAGCCAATCAAAGAAGGAAAACAAACTCCATTACACAGATTCTGGACCAACTTGGGCAGACAGTTGAAGGCAAGAAGGAGATAGCATCGGTTTTTCATGAGTATTTTACTAACATTTTCTCCTCCACAGGTCCATCTAAATTCCAGGAATGTCTCCAAGGGATGAATCCAACAGTTACCAACAGTATGAACTCCCAGTTGCTGGCCAAGTTCACAGAGCAAGAAATTAAAGAGGCTGTGTTCCAGATGAACCCACTTGGATCCCCAGGTCCTGATGGATTTCCAGCCCATTTTTACCAATCTCAGTGGGATAACATAGGCAAAGAGACCTGCCAATTTGCTCTTGCCATCCTAAACTAAGGTGGTACCTTATCTAGTGTGAATGATACATTCATTTCACTGATACCAAAGGTCAAGAACCCAAAGAGAGTCACGGACTTCAGACCAATCAGCCTGTGTAATGTCAGCTACAAAATAGTTGCCAAGGTGTTAGCAAACAGAATTAAGGTTGTTCTTCCTAAGATAATATCAATGAACCAGAGTGCATTTGTTCCCGGTAGACTTATCATTGATAATGTACTGGTTGCATACGAGACACTCCATTCTATGCAAACAAGAATGAGGGGTAGAATTGGTTATATGGCACTCAAGCTAGACATGAGTAAAGCCTATGATCGAGTAGAGTGGGACTTCCTTAAAGCTGTTATGGTAAGGATGGGATTTGATCAAAGATTGGTTGGTTTAGTCATGGCCTGCATCACCTCAGTTTCTTATTCTATTCTGGTTAATGGAGAGGCCACCCTTTCTTTTAATCCATCAAGAGGAATTAGACAAGGAGACCCCCTCTCTCCTTATCTTTTTATCATGGTAGCAGAGGCATTTTCATGCCTTTTGAATCAAGCTGAATTGAAGGGCAGCATCTCGAGTATACCAATTGGAACTGGGCCCACTCGTGTTAACCATCTGTTCTTTATAGATGACAATTTGCTTTTCTGTAAGGCCAACTCCTTGGAGTGGAGCAGGATGCTGTACATACTAGAAGTCTATGAAAAGGCCTCGGGGCAGGTGATAAACAAGGATAAAACCAGCATCTACTTTAGTAGCAACACTCCAATCGAGATCCAGACCAACATCTTGAACATATCAGGAGTTAAAGCATCTGGCTCTTTTGAGAAATACCTCGGCCTACCTGCTGTTTTGGGCAAATCCAAAGGGGCAGCATTCCATTCTCTTATCGATAGGACATGGCAAAGGATTGCAAATTGGAAGACTAAGTTTCTGTCAGCAGCAGGGAAGGAAATTCTTATGAAGGTTGTCCTACAAGCTATCCCAACCTACACTATGGGCATTTTCATGCTCCCAATGTCAATATCCAAGAGAATTAACCAACTGTTAAGGAAGTTTTGGTGGGGTTTTGAGGAGGATCATACTAAGGTTCAGTGGGTTAAATGGGATCAGTTGAGCCTGAGAAAGGAGAAGGGTGGTCTGGGATTCAGGGACATCAAGAGCTTTAACCTTGCTATGTTGGCAAAACAAAGCTGGCGCCTACTACAAGTTCTAAGCTCACTGCCAGCTCAGATTCTCAAACAAAAGTATTTTCCCAATGGGGCACTCTTGGACTCAATGCTGGGCAGCAGGCCATCCTATGCATGGAGGAGCATCCAAAGTGGCCTACAACTCTTAAAGGAGTGACTGGTGTGGAGAATTGGTAATGGGATACGGGTAAGCATATGGAAAGACAAGTGGATCCCTCAACCTCATACATACAAGATACAATCCATCAAGCCTGAGGAAACACCCTTTTCATTAGTAGCTGACCTTATTGACCCGGATCTGAAGCAATGGAAAGAACCAGTCATCAACAGCTTGTTCTCTACAAATGAGGTGGCTGCCATCAAGTCTATTCCAATTAGCATAGGAGGAAGAGATGATCAATTAGTGTGGAATGGTACTAAAAACAATAAATTCTCTGTCAGCAGTGCCTACCACCTTCAGAGAGAGATGGAGTCCAGGCTAATGGGGGGGTCCTCATGCATTGATCCTTTCTCTAGTGTTTGGAAAACCCTGTGGAAGCTACCAACTACCCCAGCAGTCAGGATGTTCATGTGGAAAGCATGTAATGAGGCCTTACCTACCATGGCAAACTTGATGAGAAGACACATTGTCACAGGAAGCTACTGTCCAATTTGCAAGCTGGAATGTGAGACAACTGAGCATGCCCTTTGGAGCTGTGAGGCTGCGAGGGATGTGTGGAGTCAGTGCAGGAAAAAGATCCAAAAGCTGAACCTAAACTGTGTTTCCTTTAAGGAAACCTGGGGCATTCTTAGTCAGCAACTACCAGGGGAGGAGCTCATGGAAGTGGCAGTAATATGTCGTTCTCTATGGACCAGAAGAAATGGATTTATTCATGGGAAGGGTTTCATGCACCCAAACCAGGTCCTAAGCAAAGCCCTGGATGAAATAGAGGCTTACAAGTCTAGTCGAGACCATCAAAGCTCCAGTCCAGCCAGTCATGGTAAGGGGTCAGCTAGTGTCTGGATCCAACCTCCTGCAGGCTACTACAAGTTGAACTGGGATGTAGCCATCAACACTGCTCGGGGACTAGTGGGGGTTGGTGCCATTTTGAGAGACCACATGGGAAGAAGCATCGGTACTATTCAGGCCAGAAGAGAGCTGAATTTGGATCCTTTTAGTGGGGAAGCTTATGCCTTAATGATGAGTGTGGTCTTTTGTAAGGATATTGGTGTTTCTAGGCTGGTAGTCGAGGGAGATGCAGTACAAGTCATCAGGCTTCTTAGTGGCAGTGTCCTTGACTGTAGTTACGGTGGATTGGTAGTGAAAGATGCCAAGAGGGAGCTGAACTCTTTTGCTACATGGTCAGCAACTCACACGAGGAGGGAAGGCAACAAGGCAGCCCATACTTTGGCCAGAAATGCTCTCACTCTTTCAAATGATTTGTTAGAACTTGAACTTACGCCAGTTTGTATTCAGCAGATAGTAAGAAGTGAAATGTCTGTAATGTCTTTTTAAGGAAATGAAGTATCTACTTACCAAAAAAAAAAAAAAAAAAAGTGGTTCAATGAATGATTGATCATTAAGTTCACGAAAATCGGTTCAATTTTTGACCGATTCAATTTGAATCAATCTAAATTGAATTGTGTTTTGATTTGAAGAGTGGCAAATGAAATTAATGGCTAAAATTCAATATATATTCCATTTAATTAATTATTTATAAGTATTCATGGCTCACAATGGTGCTTAGTTGAATTAAATATATATATATATATAGATAACTCTACAGCGCTTTGGCTTGAGTCCCAATTAGTTTACTTAATGATTGGATAAATATCCGGGGATTAATTAAGTAAAACATTCTACGTTAAACTATGCATTAGTTTAATTAAATTGCATATTTTGAATTCAAGATCACTTCTCCATTCCCTGACATTGACATCCTGGTTAGGCTATTCCATCATATATAGGTTGTATAATTCACGTTCGACTACTCCAAGTATCTATATAATAAAGGTACGTAATGCAACATCTTCATGGCTTAAAGCTTAGAGAACTTAGTTCTCTTCTCGAGCTTAAAGCTTAATTGTTTGGAAATAGATTTCATTCCAAAATTCTCATCTCATCTCATCCAATTTTCTTCCCAAATATAATTCAAATACAAAATTTTCAAACTAATCATTGCAAGTTTTTTAAACTAATCATTACAACTTTTTCAAACTTTCAAACAAAAAATAGAAAATAAAAAACAATTCAACTTTTTCAAATTCCTAAATAAAAATAGTATTACAAAACTATATTCTAACAATTTTTTAACTTTATAATATTTTTTTTTCAACATTTTCACTCTAATTTTCCAAAACTCAAAAAATACTCAACTCAAACTATTTTACTACTATTCACAAACTATCTTACTATTATTCATAAAATTCTCATCTCTCTGACTCCCCAACCAAGCCCAATATTTTCTAAACTTAAAGATCTAATATTACTATTCTCAAATATTTTCTTCCTAAATATCACTCAAATACAAAATACTTTTCAATTTTAAATTTTTAACATTTTCATTTAATCATTAATTAATCATTATAATTTTCTCAAGCTGCTAATCAAAACACAAGAAACAATACTATTTTTCAAATTTCAAAATAAAAACGTATATTCAAACAATATTTAATTTTATAATATTTTTATTCAATTTTTTTTTTCTCATTTCCTAAAAATCATTAAAATATCTTAATTCAAGCCATTTCACTAATATTAAAAAATATACTGAGATATTTTAAGTATTCAAACGAACTCAATCTCTAAGTCTAACATTTCCATGCTCGAGGATATGAGTTTTCCTCAGATCACCCTTAAGTCTAGAAGACGCTTTCTAGTTAAGTGTATCCTTCATTCCATTGGTGCTTTAGGTTAAATATTGATGGCGTCTCCAAATATAATCTTGATCCAGCTGGTTGTAGAAGTATTTTACGATTTTCTACTTTTCTATTATTGTTCAGTTCTTTTTTTCTTTTCTAGGTTTTGGTATTAATACCTTTGTAGAATTATCTGCAATTTGAAGATTGGTTTAACTTGTTGTTATTAACTTGGTGTGTCTAAGTGTTTGGTTGAATCTGATCCCCTTTTTGTGGTTAATTGGCTTGAGAACAAATCTAATGATCCCCCTTGGCACTATCATATGCATGATATGGGGGTGATATATATTTTACAACTTAAGAACTTCTTTCCTATTAATTTTAAGATAATATTGCATTGAAAGATACTCTCTCCTCTTTTGGAATTATGAGAAATAAAGTAAGGGCATTTTGGGAACTAAATTGTTCTAAGATATTTTTAGACTACTTCAGCACTATTCACAAACTATTCACTACTATTTTTACTACTATTTATAAACTATTTCACTGCTATCTACAGATCATCTGAGATACTCTTAGTATCCAAATGGCACTATTTGGAAACACAACTGTTTTGAGTGTTTTTAGATATTCTCAAATAGTTCATTATTATTCACAAACTATTTAACTATTATTCACAGATGATCTGAGATACTCTTAACATCCAAATGAAGCCTAAGTTTCTCCTCTCTTTTATAACTTTCTAACCATATAATTGGTCTTTTTATTTTAGATCATGTAAATATTCCTTATATTTGACATTAGGGCTTGCTTTGCTTCCTTCTTGCTATTTTTCTTAGGAACTTGGTTTTGGTATTTTGGATGTAACTCTTGAGTTCCTCTTTGTATAAGGTATTCATCTACCATAAGTAAGGGTTAATAATAAAATGGAGGTACCATCATCTTCCTAAACAAAAAATAAATAAATAAATAAAGTTTTACCACTTCTGGTTGGTATTGACGTTGGGGTAATATGTGACAATTAAAGAAAAGCTCATCCAATGTTTAGACCTAAACTCCAAAAGAGCTAATCAAATATTATAATTGAAATTTTATGAAATCATATAATTAAAGAATGTGTGTGTTTATACACACACACACACACACATATATATAATATGACTAATCTAAATCCACTTAGAGAGCATGTATACATATGGGGGACTAATGGGGTTGCGCTCAACTTCGGAATATATATATATATAATAGTAATGCAAATAATTCAGACTTAATTACCTCATTTAATTAACAAACCTAAAAGATTGTGTCCTTCTTTTCTCTCTGGAGAAAAGTAAGGTTTTGTACTCTTGCCCATGCAAGAGTTGTAGTCTCTCGTAAGTAGAGGTTTGGAGTGTATCTAGGGGTGTTTGATGATGGCTGTAGAAGAGTTAGCATCAAGATGGGAAAAGTTGAATCTATCTAAGGAAGAGGAGACTGTTTTCCATGTCAAGTCTGAAAGTGTCAAGGAGGGGGCAGCTGAGGGAAGCACTGTATTATTGGAAAAGTTTTGTTTGACAAAGGAATCAACAATGAGGCTTTTAGGACTACTATGTCACAAGTGTGGAGGTTAGAGGGATGGGTGAGATTCAAGGACTTGGGTGAACAAAGATTCTTAATAGAGTTTCAAAAGTTGACAGATAAGGAAAAAGTCCTAAGTGGTCGTCCATGGTTTTTTGATAGAAACCTATTGACTCTATTGGAAGTGGATGAAACTGTCTCCATAGCTGGCCTACAATTCAAATATGAACCTTTTTGGGTTCAATTTCATAACATGCCTTTGGTAGCAATGACAGAGGAATTGGGTGAGGCTTTTGGAACTTCTATTGGTCATGTCATTCGAGTGGAGGCTGAATCTGATGGCCTGGCTTGGGGAAAATGCCTTCGAGTAAGGGTTGTTGTTGACCTTTATAAGCCATTGTTAAGAGGGAAGTGGCTGCAATTTGAGGAAAACATGTATTGGATCTCTTTCAAGTATGAAAGGCTTCAGAACTTTTGTTTTCAATGTGGGGTTTTATTCCATAAGAGGAGGGGATGTACAAGACTCAGTGTGGAGCATCAAGGTGAGGGGGTGAAGGATCAGTAGTATGGTCCTTGGCTTTGGGCATAGCCTATGCACACCAACATTTTTGATGCTCGGAAATATGGTGGTTCTCCTGGCCATAACCACCATACACGGTGGCAGCAAACTGAGGCAACAGGTAGGGAGGAGGTTGAAGCTAATTTAGGAAAGAAGGATCAGGAGGAGGGTCTTACGGCTGACAAGCAGGATTTACTCTCTGAGCAGCAGTTGAATATGCAAGGTGAACCTGATATGGAAAGGAAAATCTGTCAAGGTGCTAAATCAAGGGCCAAGCAATCAATTAGTGATCCTGAAGCCTTTCAGAATAGTTCCCTTGTTGGGAAGTCCCACGAGACTATTTGGGAGAGTTCTCCTTCTGAGGAAGAGTTGCAGAATTGTCTCATTGAAGTGCCTATTGCCTTATATGACTCTGATGCTATTTTTAAAAGAGATTTTTGTTGCCATATGGAGATAGAAAGTGCTAAGTCAGATATGGAAGGGGTTTCTAAAAAAGAGATGATTCACAACTCTAGCAGCTGTCATGGATAGATTCTCTCTGCAAATGATTTGGTGCCAAGTGGCCCTGTTGCAAGGGGGCTTCCAAAGAGATCCATGTGGAAAAGAAGGGCTAGAGGGACTAGTAAGAGTCCATTTTCTGGTGGGGTGGACCATAAAAAAGCTACTAAAAGAGGAGAGGTTGCTACACAGTCTGAAAGTGAAAATGCAATTAAGAAGAAAAAGAGTGAAGGTGGGTTGGTTATTGATAGTTATGAAACTGGGTTGGTGGAGGCTGCTGTGCAGCTCCACCAACAGCAATGATAGGCCTAAGTTGGAACTGTAGAGGGCTTGGGAACCCTCGTACAGTTAGGGAGCTTCACATGTGGGCAAAGGCAAAGTGGCCCAGGTTAGTTTTCTTAATGGAAACTAAATGTGGAAGGGAGAGAGTAGAGGCAGTCTGAAATGCAATTGGTTTTGATAGAAGCTTTATGGTGTGTAGTAGAGGACTTAGTGGGGGCCTTGCTTTTTTCTGGCATAGCTCTGATGAGGTTATGTTGGATTCTTATTCCCAGCATCATATTTCAATTACAATGAAGAGTGAAGAGAACACTGTAGCTATGTTGATCACATGTTTCTATGGGCATCCTATAACTGCCTAAAGAGAAAGTTGTTGGCAACTTCTAAGGATGTTAAAGCCTAGAGAGGATAAAGCTTGGCTCTGTGTTGGGAGTTTTAATGAAATTTTATATCAACATGAGAAGCACGGGTCAGCTATTAGACCTTATCAGTAGATGGAAATATTTAGAGAAGCTGTGGAGTCTTGTGGGTTGAGTGACTTGGGCTATCAAGGGACTAAATTTACATGGTGTAATAACCGTGAAGGTCACTCCTTCACTAAGGAGAGGTTGGACCGTGCCTTTGGCAATATGGCTTGGACTAGGATTTTTAATCAATGTTGGATTACTGCACTGGCTGCACAGATATCTGACCACTGCCCCATCCTTTTTTCAATTAATAGTGGAAATGAGAGGAGATCTCTGGAAGGAAGAAGGAGGGTCAGATTATTCAGATATGAGGCTAGCTGGGATCAGAGGGAAGAGTGTAGGAGTATTATTCAATCTATCTGGGAACAACAGCAGCACTTGCAAGGCTCTTTCTTGGGCAAAATGAGGTCGAACCTGAGGAGATGTAGGAATTCTTTGCTGCACTAGAACAAAAACTCTGTTGGTAAGCATAGAAAGGAAGTCCAAGACAAGCTCAAGCAATTGTCTAAGCTTCAAAATGTTAATGAGGGGGCCCATACAATGGCTGTTAAACAGATTCAAAAGGGAAGTTGATCTTATATTGGAAGAAGATAATATAAAATGGAAGTAAAGGGCAAAACAGTTATGGATTAAGGAAGGGGACATAAATACTAAGTATTTCCATCGAAGTGCAACTCAGAGAAGAAAAGTAAATGAGATTAGAAGAATTTTAAAGGAGGATGGAAGTGTGGCAAGCAATGAAGAAGATGTTGCTGACACTTTCTATAAGCACTGCCAAAGCCTTTTCTCTTCTTCTAACCCTATTAACATTGCAGATTGTTTGGCCCGTGTGGATCATAAGGTAGATGAGAAAATGAATAGCTTGTTATCAGGAGTATTTACACAAGAAGAAGTCAAGGCAGCCTTATTTCCAATGAACCCTCTGGGGTCTCCTGGCCCAGATGGTTTTTCAGTTGTTTTCTATCAACAGCACTGGGATACAGTAGGTGTTGACCTTACTAAATCTGTGCTCGAGTTCCTAAACTCCATGTGTGATATTGGCAGCATTAATGAGAAATACATAGTGCTTATTCCTAAGGTCAAGAAGCCACAAACTGTTTCTGACTATTGACCCATTTCTTTATGCAATGTGCTGTACAAAGTGATTTCTAAAGTATTGGCCAACAGGCTCAAGCTGATTCTTCCTCGAATTATTTCCCTTACACAAAGTGCTTTTGTGCCAGGAATGTTGATTCTTGACAATGTTATAGTGGCTTTTGAGACCTTACATTCTATGAACTCCAAGGGGATGGGACAACAAGGATATATGACTTTAAAGTTGGATATGAGTAAGGCTTATGATGGAGTAGAGTGGAGTTTTTTGGCTGAGATCATGCATAAGATGGGATTCAATGATAGATGGATCAAGTTGGTCATGCTATGTGTTACAACAGTTTCTTATTCTCTGCTCATTAATGGCTCTCCTCAAGGTTGGTTCCAACCTTCTAGGGGCATAAGACAAGGGGATCCCATCTCCCCTTATCTTTTTATTCTTGTTGCTGAAGCTCTAAGTGCTCTTCTGAATCATGCTAAAATAGCTAAACAAATACATGGCTTCTCCTTTGGCAGGGGCCAAATTAGCATCAACCATCTTTTCTTTGCTGATGAAAGCTTTCTGTTTTTTCGTGCAAATGCTATGGAATGGGCTAGAATTCGTGAGATGCTTGGTCTTTATGAAAGGGCATCAGAGCAGAAATTAAACACTAAGAAAACATCGATTTTTTTCAGTAAAAACATTAGATGGCTACTAAGGAGTACATTTTGGAGTTGGCTGGGCTCAGATCTACTTTTTGTTATGAAAAATACCTTGGCTTACCTGCTCTCATTGGTAAGTCAAGGTATCAAGCTTTTAAAGGAAACTTGATAGAGTTAGAACCCGTATTAGCCATTGGAAAACAAAACTATTGTCTCAGGCAGGGAAGGAAATCCTCTTAAAGGCTGTTATATAAGCTCTCCCTACTTACTGTATGGGAGTGTTTAAATTGCCTAAGGCTTTTCTAAGAGAGATCAATAGGGTCATGCATAGATTTTGGTGGAACCGGTAACAACAGGAAAATAAAGTTCATTGGGTATCGTGGCAACAAATGGGGAAATCTAAAGCTGTGGGAGGTTTAGGATTTAGAGATTTGGAAAGCTTCAATTTGGCTTTGTTGGCAAAACAAGGGTGGAGGATTCTTCAACACCCCAATTCTTTGGCTTCACAGGTGCTGAAAATGAAGTATTTTCCCTCCTCTGATTTTTTTCATTCTAAGGTGGGGGTGAGACCATATTTGATGTGGAGGAGTATCTGGGCTGCTAAGATTTTAGTTGAGGAAGGGTCTTTTTGGCGGATTGGTAATGGTGCTGACATTTTAATCTGGAAGGACAGATGGCTAGCTATTCCTATCACCTATAAGCCTCAGTCTCCCATTACTCATCTACCAGAATCTGCAAGGGTTGTTAAACTTATAGATGCTGAAACAAAGCAGTGGAAAATGGAGTGGGTTAATACTATGTTTAGGGAGTATGAAGCTGCTACTATTCAAAAAATTCCTCTCAGTTTAGTTGGAGCCAATGACAAGTTGATATGGTTGGGCACAAGAGATGGCTCTTTTTCAGTAAAGAGTGCCTATCATTTGTAGAAGGAGATTGTTTATAGACCTAAAGGACAATCATCATCTGGATATCATAATAAGGAAGAGTGGACCTCATGCTGGAAATTTAGAATTCCCAATGCTACAAAAGTATTCCTATGGAGAGCCTACCTTGAATCCTTGCCAACAAGTCTGAATCTTTATAAGAAAAAGATTGTTGAATCACCTTTGTGTCCTATTTGCCTCAGGGAAGAAGAAATTGTGACTCATGCTTTGTGGTCCTGTGTTTCAGCTATGGATGTATGGAGTCAAGGGCCCACTGTACTTAACAAAAAAGCTCTATTAGACCAGGTTGTTTCAAAGAGCTGGTGGAGAAGCTGATGCCTATTTGTGACCAGGAAGCATTGGATATTTTTGCTGTCATAGCCAAGAGTATATGGCATCGGAGGAATCAATTCATTTTTTAAGGCTTATTTGTTCATCCTTCTGTTCTGTGTAACAAGGCTAAGGATTTGATATCCCAGTTTCAAGCTGTTCAGGTTGGTTCTAAAGTTCTGCCTAGTGAGTGTGTGGTTGACAGTACAAGATGGTCTCCTCCTCCAAATGGTCAAGTCAAGATTAATTGGGATGTTGCCTTATCTGAGTCAAAAGGAAGTGCAGGGTATGGAATTGTGGCTAGAGACCATGAGGGTCGGGTTCTTGCTACTTAAAAGTTGTCAAGGCCTAGTCTTTTTGATCCACTTTTAGCAGAGGCTCAGGGAGCTTTTTATGCTGTTGGTTTGGCCCTGGAGCTTGGATTGGATTCTGTTATACTGGAAGGTGATTCCAGCCAAATTGTTCTTGGTCTTCAACAGGATAAGGACAGAGGAGATAGGGTGGGAATGATCCTCAGTGATACTAAAGTCCTTCTTTCAAACCTTAGGAATTGGAAAGCTGTTTTTGTTAAGGGTAGTTGCAATGTTTTTGCTCATTCTCTTGCTAAGGCATCTTTAGAATTGGCTTTTAATGCTGTAGAACTGGTTGTTCAACCAGATTGTAGGCAGTCTTCTGCTATTTCATCGATTTAATGAAGTTCCTCATTTTCTTTCAAAAAAAAAAAAAATCAGACTTAATTGGAATCACTAGTTCAACAATAATTTGGTCAAGAGTTCATAAAATTACTATTAAAAAAAACAGAAACCCTCGCAGCACATTAATTTGGATGCAATGGAGGTTGGATTTTGAAACTTTGTTGAAATAAATGAGAGAGAGAGAGAGAGAGAGAGAGAGAGAGAGAGAGAGAGAAGGTTATGAGTACCCAGTATTTTAATTATTATATCATGCACTATTCGAAACTAGGCGGCTAAAAAAGGTGATATTCTTACGACTCATCTTCAAATTATAAATTTGAGTGTTGCTATGCCACAGACACTTACAACTACAGTAAATATGTGAAACCCCATGTTATTTATTTATTTATTTTTAATTTTTTTTATAACAACAAGCTCATCTTCATTTCATTAGAGTCAATCATAAAAGTTATAAACTGGCATCGTGCCAAACAATTTGGGAAATACACTCGGGAATTGAATCCCATCAAACTGTTAAACTCTCTACAAAACATGCTAATTTTGCCATGCCATCAGCTGCTGCATTGTGCCCTCTACCTACATGTTGAAACCGCACCCTTGGCATTTTTTTTGACAGGTCCTATATAGAGGAAATCAGGTTGCCTGAGGTAGATATGAACTCCCCTTCTGCTACTATGGCATTGACACTTAACAACGAGTCAATCTCCACAATTAGATCATTGATGCCCATTGGGACACAAAGTTGAAGGCCTCTCAAGATAGCAAGTAGTTCTACTTCCATAGGTTCAGAGAACTCAGGCTCTTTGTTGCATGTTGCCATTACTACTTTCCCATTCTCATCTCTCAAAATGACACCCACTCCTATCTTGCACTGCTCCTGAAACATGGCTCCGTCTGTGTTGAGTTTTAAGACCCCTGTGGGAGGGGGTCTCCATCCCATATTCCTTCTCAAAAGCTGCTGGCAGCCACCTTGAATTGCTTGTGATTCCTTCAACATGGAAAGAGCATGGTCTACAGTATGTTGTGGATGCTGAATATGTCCCTCGAATTGGAACTGGTTTCTTCTATACCAAAAGGACCAGGCAATGAGGAAGAATTTCTCTAGGTCCCCTGCCTGCCCTTCTTTTTTCACCTTCATTGCTAGTTCCATAAAATCCATGGGACCCCCTTCCAAGTGTAGGTAGTTGAAAATTGTCTTCCAAAAAGGTAAGATAGATGGGCAATAAATCAGTGCATGACTTATTGATATAACTAGGTGAAACCCCATGTTCAGTATTGATATAACTAGGTGTATGAGATCCCACACAACTTGAAAATGAGAAGTTTTTGCTCTTGATAATAATTCCAATAGAGCTGCAATTAATGTATTATTGACTAGTTCTTTTAGAGTATAGACCTAGATGTGGCATGTCCGTTCTTTGGGATGTTACAAATGGTATTAGAGATAGAGTCTATCTCAACTAAAAGTGTTAAGACTCGAGTCATGTCACTTAGTTATGATAAGGGTAGGTGATGTATGATATCACATATTGCTTGAGAATGACATGTTCTTTTGCTCTTTATAATGGTATATGTACGCCCAACACTATTCTATATATTTTAATAACATTAATTCTATTTGAAAGCTTTCTTTCTTTCTTTTTTTTTTTTTTGAAAATGAAACACTGTTTCCTTCATTCAATAAACGGACAATTACAGCTTCTGACTTGAAAATACAAGTCAAATTCTAACAATCTCTCGCTCTCCAACCTACAAATTTCTTTGCGGTTGATACGGTCTTGTCCAAAGCCTCCAGACTAAAAAGTCTGAGAGACAGGCCTCCAAACTAACAGTCTGAGAGACAACACTATCTTAGACCTCCGTCTAAGATAGACCACACAACTCCCCCTCCAAAGAGTGGAGTACAAACTCTACGAACCCTAGGTCCTAGAAACAAAATTTCCTAATGTTCCACTAATTAAACTAAATAAACTAAAATATAGAAAACCATTCCAAAAACACAAAACAGAAAACTAAAAACAACTGGACTGGAGAAAACACATGGGCCCAGCCCAAACAAAAGGTCCAGCCTATATGCAGGTGGGGAACACGTGGGCCGAACTGGCTGAAGGAAACAAGACTGCTAGGGTTTCATATCTTCACCTCCCGTCGCTCCCCTTCTTTCTTTCTTTTCTATTGTTGAGCAGCAGCTACTCTGTGCCGACACTCGACGCCAAACCACCTCCGAAAGCAGAGAAAGGGAGGCCAACAGAGCAGCACGCCTGTCGAACGGGCATCCCTACTGTAGCCTCGCCTCGCCTCACCTCAGACCTTCACCGTCAGCCTAGTACCATCAAAACAGGGTAGCCAGCCTCGCCCCTATCTAGATCGTTCGTCCTCAGTGAAACCACCATGCATCTGTTCGCGTCTCCTCCGCAAAGTGCCACCCAAATACAGGGTTGCACTCGGTAGCATTTACTTTATGGTAGCAGGTGTTCCTCGCCTTGAGACAGCGCTATAGCTAGAGAGCAAAAGCTAAGCCACCCTAACCACAAGCATCGAACTGAAAAAACCAAACAAAAAAACCAAACGCAGACAATAAACTAGATGAAAACGAGAAAACATGAAACTAAAAGCTGGGGGAGGGAGGGAGGAGCCGAGGCTCCCACCTCCCTCTAGGACGGTTTTCTGCTTGGCTATTTAGAGAGAAGGGAGAGTTCTCACTCCTCCCGATATGCTGAGTTTTCTCCTAGACCCTATCGATATGCTGAGTTTTTTCTGAAAGCTTTCAAATAACTCTACTTTTACAATAATTAAGTACTACTTGTGTTGTAAAAGGTCACATGAGTTCATGGCTTGAGAATTTGTTAGTTTTTTTATTTTTATTTTTATTATTATTATTTACTGAAAATCACGAGCAATTTTGTTCACGTACCATTTTAAGGCTACGTTTGGATGTTAAGGTGATCTCAAATGATATGTGAATAGTAGTGAAAAAGTAATGAATAAAATTTAAAAAGTATGGAATAATTTGTAAATAATAGTGAAATAGTCTGAGATAATCGCATAACACCCCACTAACCAAATATAGCCTAAAAGTACTCCATTTGGTTATATATATATAGATAGATATAATCTATATTTCACTTTTTCCCTTTTAACTTCGTGGGATTTCAATAATCGGTCAGATTGTGACGCCCCCAAATCCCCACGCCCGAACACGGGGAAATCGAGACGTCTGGATGGTGACAACCCGGACCACCATCCTAACGACGTGTGCCAAGTGTGTGCAAGAGCGACAAAGTGCACAAGACAAACGCAGCGAGAAGCAAGTCAATAAATAAGTACCAGAATTTTTCTTAATGAAATACAAACTGTTTAAAACATATTTAAATAAAATATTACAAGAAACACAAATACAAGTTTGAAAACAGATAAAAAGCACAGCATCAGCAACCCGGCGGAGCCGCATCCTCGGGCTCAGCCTCCTCCTCCTCTTCCTCGATCTCTGCACCAAAAGGTACGGAACCAAGAAAGGTTCCGCAGGTAAGTATGACCCAAACACTACCAGATGAAAATACATACAACCCAAACAACAAGAAAACAAGATCAAACAAACACACGCCCCGCTACACATATATTTTAACACGCACGCCAAAACCCAAAAGGCCCACCAACCTCCATAAAGCCACACCTCGCCATTATCCCAGATAATGGCCCAAACCACCATTTTTCCCAGAAAATGGATCATAACTGAAAAACCATACCACAACCCGCTCCGTATGCACCATGATCTCCCCTAGGGATCATCCGCACACCCTGGCTCAGTGCCACACCGTAGAGAATGGCTACGCGTGCGACACCTAAACGAGCGATGCCCAGACTCGTGCCATGCACGTACCGGGCCGGGCCATCCTCTAGCCCTCGCCAGCGAAGGGCCACAGGATCGGTGAATAGAACGATGCCTGGACTCGTGCTCAGCACGTACCGGGCCAGACCCATCCTCTAATTTCCACTCCCGGAGTCAGTGAGTAGAGCGATGCCTGGACTCGTGCTCAGCACGTACCGGGCCAGACCCATCCTCTAATACTACTCCGTCATCGCGCAGGGCCTCAGAATCGGTGAATATAGCGATGCCTGGACTCGTGCTCAGCACGTACCGGGCCAGACCCATCCTCTAGTACCGAACTCGTCAGCGCCCAGACGACTACTCAGGGGATGTCACTCAGTATTGACCGCTCCCGAGTGACCAGAGGAGCTCCACCGTGATAATAACCCATCACGGCTTGGGCTCGTGAGACACACGCACCCAAACGCCAAAACGCCGATAAACATGATGCACATGCACGCGATATGCAACGCACACAAATAAAATGCAACGCACACCACACGGCCCAATCGAAACAACCAATAACAACCAACCAAACAAACACTCCGTCCTCAATCCATCCGACCCCCGAAACTCCTCGGACTTAGTCCGGAATCAACAACCAACAACAAACAATTAAATAAATAATTAAATAAATAAATCAATTGGATGAGCAATATATATTAAAATCTGAAAATAGGGTTTGGAAAATACTTACAGCGCTATACGGTATTTTTAGAAAGCTCGCGGCGATGCGAACGGCGGAAAAACAGCAACGTCACAGTGAAAATTCACTGTGGCCGTGGGTCCGAAAAACCCACTTTTGAACGGGGACAAACTAGGACACGAGATTGATAGGGAATGGTCTAGAGGTGGTTGTGAAGCTAAAGGAAGCGACGGACGGCCGTGGGTGGCGGCGGAATGGCCGGAAATGGCAAATCGGAAAACAAGCTCGTGGGAGCTGCTCCGGTGGTCGATGGAGGCCGGAAATGGGTGGGTTAGGACGGCAAGAGGTCGGTGATGAAGTGGTGAAGAAATGGTGGCCGGAGGTGGAGCGACGGCGGCGGATCGGAGTGAAATCCGTGCGCCCTTTGGAAGCTTTTTCCGGCCAAATGGCCGCCGGTTGGGGGTGGTTTTCGGTGGGGAGGTGCACCGGAGGGAGGGGAAGAAAATGGGACCGGTGGGAGGTCGGGAGGTGGCCGGACGGCGCTGGGCCGGAGGAGAGAGAGAGACGACGCGGGAGAGGGAGGGAAGAGAGAGAGAGCACGGGGGGGGGAGCCGATCGGGGAGAGAGAAAGGGAGGGAAAAAAAAGGAAAAAGAAAAAGAAAAAAGAGAGGAAAAAGGGAAAAGATGTAGGGAAAAGATGAGGTCCAACCCTCATTCCGGAAAGCAAAACTAACCCGCCAAAAAGATTAAAAAAAACACAAAACAACTAAATAAAACACAACACCAAATAAAATAAATTAATTTAAAAACCAACATTAAAAAAACGCAAATAAATTAAAATAAATAGCTAATATATTAATTAAAATAAAAACAATTATTTCAGCGAAAATACACTCAAAAACGGGTCATCACATCCTCCCCTCCTTAAAAACAATTTCGTCCTCGAAATTGCAAGATCACCACCAACTTAAACCAAGCCACACAAACGCACATGAACCAACTGAGACCAAGATTAAAAAACATACCTTCATCATTCAAACAAATATGGATACTGCTCTCTCATGTCTGCCACTCGCTCCCAAGAGAAGTCTTGTGCTAACGGATCTCCCCAAGCCACTTTAACCAACGGTATCGTCTTGGACCTCAATTGTTGCTCCTTCCAATCCAAAATCTGCGACGGAACAACTTCATAAGTGAGATCCGGTTGCAACTGAATACTTGCTGGGTCGACGAAGCGTGGCTCTTGCTGTCCAAAGCTTTTCTTCAGGGATGATACGTGGAAGACATCATGAACATCCCCAAAATAATCTGGCAAAGCAACTCTGTAGGCGACGGACCCTACTCTCTCCAGAATCTGAAAAGGGCCGACATACCTTGGATCTAGCTTCCTCTTTTTACCAAAACGCTTGACACCTCTCATGGGAGAGACTTTAAGATAAACCCAATCACCAACTTCAAATGACAATTCTCTCCTCCTGGTATCAGCGTAGCTTTTCTGGCGACTCTGAGCTGCCGCCATTTTATCTCTGATGATCCGGACTTGGCTTTGCATCTCTTGAATTATTTCGGGTCCAATCACCCTACTCTCCCCAACTTCATCCCAACACAAGGGCGACCTGCACTTTCTCCCATAAAGAGCTTCGTAGGGAGCCATCTGAATGGTCGCATGGAAGCTGTTATTGTAGGCAAACTCAATGAGCGGCAAATGATTTTCCCAACTTCCTTGGAATTCCATGACACACGCTCGCAGCATGTCTTCCAAAGTCTGAATGGTGCGTTCTGACTGGCCGTCTGTCTGCGGGTGATAGGCAGTACTGAACTTCAATTTAGTACCCAAAGCTGCCTGTAAACTCTTCCAGAACTGCGATGTGAACCTCGGGTCCCGATCCGACACTATACTCTTTGGTATGCCGTGTAGCCGCACTATCTCCTTGACATACAAACGGGTTAACTTACCCAAAGAGTCGGTGTTATTAACAGGCAGAAAATGAGCACTCTTCGTTAATCGGTCCACAATCACCCAAACAGAATTCTTCCCACTAGGCGTTCTCGGCAAACCCACAACAAAGTCCATCGTGATGTCATCCCATTTCCACTCAGGAATAGGGAGGGGTTGGAGCACACCTGCAGGTCTCTGATGTTCGGCCTTTACCTGTCGGCATGTGTGGCATTTTTCAACATGTAAGGCGATGTCCTTCTTCATTCCATCCCACCAGTAATTCTTCTTCAAGTCCCGATACATTTTTGTACTGCCTGGATGAACAGAATAAGGGGCCGCATGAGCCTCCGCCATGATCCGCTCTTTGAAATCTGAGTCCTTTGGAATCACTCTGCGATCTCGGAACCGTAAAATCCCATCACTATCCAAGCTATAGTGCAACGGCCCTCGAGACTTTCGAACTCTTTTCCTGATGTTCAGCAGCTTCGAATCCTTTCTTTGGAGAGCTTTCAATTCTTCAAAATCGGTTACCCGAATATCAAGAACTGATGATAAAATCTCCACTTGCTGCGAACTCTCTAGTAGGAGCCTTCTCATCCCACAAAGTAACGAATCCACTTCCGACGGCTCAGCTTCGTCTTCCAAATGTGACTTCCGGCTCAAAGCATCAGCAACTATATTAGCCTTTCCTGGATGGTACTTGATCTCACACTGATAGTCACTGATTAGCTCCAGCCACCGCCTTTGCCTCATATTCAAATTTTTCTGGGAAAACAAATGCTTCAAACTCTTATGATCAGTAAATACCTCACAAGCTTCCCCATACAAGAAATGCCGCCAGATCTTGAGTGCAAAAACAATCGCAGCCAATTCTAGATCGTGCGTCGGGTAATTCTTTTCATGGTCCTTAAGCTGACGAGATGCATAGGCTACAACCCGTCCTTCCTGCATAAGGACACAACCCAACCCAAACTTGGACGCATCGCTGAAGACTACGAAAGGCTTATGCGGTTCAGGGAGTGCTAACACTGGTGCCGTCGTCAACCTGTTCTTTAATTCCTGGAAGCTTCTCTCACATTTATCTGACCATACAAATTCTGTATTCTTCCGAGTCAAGGCTGTGAGAGGTCCGGATAGGCGAGCAAAACCTTCTACAAATCTTCGATAATAACCGGCGAGCCCCAAGAAACTCCTGATCTCCCGTACTGTAGTCGGGCGTGGCCATGACAAAATGGCTTCTATTTTACTAGGATCAACTGCCACCCCGCCCCTGGAAATTACATGCCCGAGAAATTTAACTTCTTCCAACCAGAACTCACACTTGCTAAGCTTGGCATAAAGCCGGTGTTCTCTCAATCTTTCAAGTACCAGACTAAGATGATACACATGCTCTTCAACATCTCGAGAATAAATCAGTATATCATCAATAAATACCACCACAAAAGAATCCAGATAAGGTTGGAACACCCGATTCATTAAATCCATGAAAGCAGCAGGAGCATTAGCTAGCCCAAACGGCATCACCTTAAATTCATAGTGTCCATACCTCGACCTGAAGGCAGTTTTAGGCACATCCTGCTCTCTGATTCTCAGCTGGTAGTATCCCGACCTCAGATCAATTTTAGAGAACACGGCTGCTCCCTGAAGCTGGTCAAATAAATCATCTATCCGCGGGAGAGGATATTTATTTTTGATGGTCACCTTGTTCAACTCCCGATAGTCAATGCACATACGAAGAGTTCCATCTTTCTTTTTAACAAATAAAACTGGGGCACCCCACGGCAACGTACTAGGCTGAATAAATCCCTTCTCTACTAATTCTTGCAACTGAGTCTTCAACTCTTTCAATTCAGCCGGTGCCATGCGGTAAGGAGCCTTATGCACAGGAGCCGCTCCAGGTTCCAAATCTATAACAAACTCCATCTCTCGCACGGGGGGTAGTCCGGGCAAATCATCCACAAACACATCGGGGAACTCTTCCACAACTGGAATGTCTGCCAAGGACTTCTTCTCAGACGGCGTGGATACCATCTGGACCAAGAATGCATCCGCTCCCCATGCAATTTCTCTTCTTGCCTGTATCGCCGATATAATCATCGGTTTTTCTTTCAATTTACTCCCCGCGAATTCCAGACAATCACCATCCGGAAGCTGAAAGCTAACTGTCCGACTTCTGCAATTAATAGTCGCAGAATATCGGTATAGCCAATCCATCCCTAGGATGATATCAAAACCCAACAGCTTGAACACTACCAGATCAGCATCCAAAAACCTTCCCTCAAAATTTAACGGGCATCCCGAAGCAACTTTGGAACACCACACCCTCTCACCATCGGGTAGGGCCACTACCATAGCCTTCGGCAACGGTTCCGTGACCAAGTTACACACCCGAGCAAACGTGGAAGACACAAACGATTGTGAAGCACCGGAATCAAACAAGGTACAAGCATAAAACTCATACAAACGAACTCTTCCTGTGATTACTCCAGCATCATGGGTCGCTGGTGCCTCATCATCTACCTCTCCGGGTGTGACAGCATAAACCCGGGCTTGAACTGGTTGTCTCGGGTTGGTTCTTCCACCGCGCCTACCTCCACTGTTCCCTTGAACCATTCTTGGACATTCTCGGGAAAAGTGGCCCGGCTGGCCACAAGTAAAACATCGAGCTCCACCAGAAGAGCACTCGCCCGCATGAGCTCTATTGCAAATTCCACATACAGGTACACGTCCTCCCATGCGAACACTTGAGGATGCTTGCGATCGAGTCCCAGACCGCTGTACAAACTTCTGGGGCGAACCCGAGCTACTTCCTTCACCAGAAAAACTCCGCCTCTTTTGTCCTGGAGGGGAGCCCATACCCAGATTATTTTCCCGCTCTATAAGGGTGGCCACATCCACTAACTCCTGAAAAGAGGATATCCGGTGGCTGACCACCAAACGACGTATATCAGGGCGTAGTCCCTCCTGGAAACGCTCTGCTCGCAACTCCTCAGTGGCAACAAGATGAGGAGCGAATTGCTCAAGTTCTATGAACCTTCGGGCGTATTGTTCCACTGTTGCGCCCCCTTGGATCAAATTAGAGAATTCTCTTGCCTTTTGTTTTCTTACCGAGGCGGGAAAGAAGCGGTCATTGAACTCCTTCTTGAAACGCTGCCAGGTCACTGCAGCGAAAGATCCCAACTCAGCTTCCAGCATCACCCTCCTGGTATCCCACCAATCAGAGGCGATACCCTGCAAAAGATAGCTGGCGTAGAGTACTTGCTGAGCTTCAGTACATCCACACACCTCAAAGGTTTTCTCCAGGTCTCTGATCCATCTTCCAGCCTGAAGAGGATCCTCATTTCCAGTGAAGTGTGGAGTCCGATGCGCTAGGAAGCGCTCATAGGTGCATCCGGCTTGCACCATGCTACTTGACCCGCCCGGATACATCCAAGGCCCTCCCTGATATGGCCAAGGACCTCCTGGTTGTGGCCAATACACTGCCTGTGGCGGACAAGGCCCTCCGGGTGGTGGACAAGGCCCTCCTTGTGGTGGCCAAGGACCTCCTTGTGGTGGCCAAGGCCCTGTCTGTTGTGGCCTAATATTCTGTTGCATAAACTCCGTCATCTGCCTTATTGCCTCGGCTATGGAGTCATCTCTGGAGGTATTGTCCTGCGGTTCCTGAGTATTTTTCCTTGGTCTTCCTAGTCTTCCCATTTCCTGTCACAACACCACACTTGACCCTCCTTTAAGAAAACAGATAAAACCATCACAAAACCAACATAAACAAAAACAACACAACACATCAAGAAACAAAAGAAACCGGCATGTTAAAACATAACTAAATAAATAAAAACAAGCAAACAAGCTCAAACAAATAAACAAAGGAAACAACTATACTTAACATAATTTTTAAAACACAACTTTAAAACATTCTGGTACTACCTACGGGACATGTGGTTTTACCCAGAGCCAAACCGCTCTGATACCACCTGTGACGCCCCCAAATCCCCACATCCGAACACGGGGAAATCGAGACGTCCGGATGGTGACAACCCGGACCACCATCCTAACGACGTGTGCCAAGTGTGTGCAAGAGCGACAAAGTGCACAAGACAAACGCAGCGAGAAGCAAGTCAATAAATAAGTACCAGAATTTTTCTTAATGAAATACAAACTGTTTAAAACATACTTAAATAAAATATTACAAGAAACACAAATACAAGTTTGAAAACAGATAAAAAGCACAGCATCAGCAACCCGGCGGAGCCGCATCCTCGGGCTCAGCCTCCTCCTCCTCTTCCTCGATCTCTGCACCAAAAGGTACGGAACCAAGAAAGGTTCCGCAGGTAAGTATGACCCAAACACTACCAGATGAAAATACATACAACCCAAACAACAAGAAAACAAGATCAAACAAACACACGCCCCGCTACACATATATTTTAACACGCACGCCAAAACCCAAAAGGCCCACCAACCTCCATAAAGCCACACCTCGCCATTATCCCAGATAATGGCCCAAACCACCATTTTTCCCAGAAAATGGATCATAACTGAAAAACCATACCACAACCCGCTCCGTATGCACCATGATCTCCCCTAGGGATCATCCGCACACCCTGGCTCAGTGCCACACCGTAGAGAACGGCTACGCGTGCGACACCTAAACGAGCGATGCCCAGACTCGTGCCATGCACGTACCGGGCCGGGCCATCCTCTAGCCCTCGCCAGCGAAGGGCCACGGGATCGGTGAATAGAGCGATGCCTGGACTCGTGCTCAGCACGTACCGGGCCAGACCCATCCTCTAATTTCCGCTCCCGGAGTCAGTGAGTAGAGCGATGCCTGGACTCGTGCTCAGCACGTACCGGGCTAGACCCATCCTCTAATACTACTCCGTCATCGCGCAGGGCCTCAGAATCGGTGAATAGAGCGATGCCTGGACTCGTGCTCAGCACGTACCGGGCCAGACCCATCCTCTAGTACCGAACTCGTCAGTGCCCAGACGACTACTCAGGGGATGTCACTCAGTATTGACCGCTCCCGAGTGACCAGAGGAGCTCCACCGTGATAATAACCCATCACGGCTTGGGCTCGTGAGACACACGCACCCAAACGCCAAAACGCCGATAAACATGATGCACATGCACGCAATATGCAACGCACACAAATAAAATGCAACGCACACCACACGGCCCAATCGAAACAACCAATAACAACCAACCAAACAAACACTCCGTCCTCAATCCATCCGACCCCCGAAACTCCTCGGACTCAGTCCGGAATCAACAACCAACAACAAACAATTAAATAAATAATTAAATAAATAAATCAATTGGATGAGCAATATATATTAAAATCTGAAAATAGGGTTTGGAAAATACTTACAGCGCTATACGGTATTTTCAGAAAGCTCGCGGCGATGCGAACGGCGGAAAAACAGCAACGTCACAGTGAAAATTCACTGTGGCCGTGGGTCCGAAAAACCCACTTTTGAACGGGGACAAACTAGGACACGAGATTGATAGGGAATGGTCTAGAGGTGGTTGTGAAGCTAAAGGAAGCGACGGACGGCCGTGGGTGGCGGCGGAATGGCCGAAAATGGCCAAAAATGGCAAATCGGAAAACAAGCTCGTGGGAGCTGCTCCGGTGGTCGATGGAGGCCGGAAATGGGTGGGTTAGGACGGCAAGAGGTCGGTGATGAAGTGGTGAAGAAATGGTGGCCGGAGGTGGAGCGACGGCGGCGGATCGGAGTGAAATCCGTGCGCCCTTTGGAAGCTTTTTCCGGCCAAATGGCCAGCTGGTTGGGGGTGGTTTTCGGTGGGGAGGTGCACCGGAGGGAGGGGAAGAAAATGGGACCGATGGGAGGTCGGGAGGTGGCCGGACGGCGCTGGGCCGGAGGAGAGAGAGAGACGACGCGGGAGAGGGAGGGAAGAGAGAGAGAGCACGGGGGGGGGAGCCGATCGGGGAGAGAGAAAGGGAGGGAAAAAAAAAAGGAAAAAGAAAAAGAAAAAAGAGAGGAAAAAGGGAAAAGATGTAGGGAAAAGATGAGGTCCAACCCTCATTCCGGAAAGCAAAACTAACCCGCCAAAAAGATTAAAAAAAACACAAAACAACTAAATAAAACACAACACCAAATAAAATAAATTAATTTAAAAACCAACATTAAAAAAATGCAAATAAATTAAAATAAATAGCTAATATATTAATTAAAATAAAAACAATTATTTCAGCGAAAATACACTCAAAAACGGGTCATCACACAGATCAATGATACTTTCATTAATATTTGAAAAGAAGGTCAAGCAGAATGTACGCATCGATATTATTTTGAAGCATCGTATAAGTTTGAAAGGAAATAAAAAATAAAAAATAAAAAATAAAATCCTAAAGTAGTTTTGTTTTTCTTTCATTTTTTTGTAAATGGTTTGTGATATAGCAACTCAATTTCTAATATTAATTTTGTAACGCCTAATGGAAGAATCAAGCCACATGGTCTATACTCTAAAAGGACTAGTCAATGATATAATTGGAGTCCCATTAAAATATTATAAAGAGTAAGAACTTCTTCTTCTTCCTTTTTTTAAGAGCTGACGTAACATGTCCAATAGTGACCATTTCTCACTTTTATTAAAAAAAAAACCCTCACTTATAGCGGAAGAATACCAAGAAACAAAGTACCTGAGATCATAAACCCTCAGGTATCAAAAAATCCCCAACAAACCCAACAAACAATCCCTTGAAACCAAAATACAAATCAACATCTAATAAAATGAATGCCAAGTTTATCCATACGAATAGGGCCATGAAAGAAAGTATCATCACCAAAATCTAAATTGACCCCTCAAGTCCCCTGCTGAGCTAGAAAGTCCGCTACCATGTTTGCTTCTCTAAAAATGTGGCAAAAACTAACATTGAGCTCCCCAACAATAGCTGTAATTTCCTCCCAAAAATTCAAAAGAAACCAATATTTACGCACTCCTGAAGCCAATCACCCAACTATGACCATTGAATCTAATTCTACCAAAACATCTCTCAACCCCAAGTGCCTGCACAAGCAAAGCCAATCAAGGAGATCTCTACACCCAGCGATGGTATTAGTAGCATGACCATAAGAATGGGCAAAACTCGCTACTACTCCACCTTGAAAATTTCGAATAATACCACCCCCACCTGAATTTCCTGGATTACCGCAAGAGCCTCCATCTATATTCAATTTTACCCGTCCTCTCTCCGGTGGTTGCCATGCAATTAATTTAATTTTCATTGTAACAATAGGAATAATTGGACAGCCTAACTCCTTCAGAATCACCCGCTCAAGGGAGCCTTGCCACCAAAATATTTTTATCTTGCTCGACATTTCTCAATTAAAATTTTAATAGATCGAATAATAACATCCAGGTTAAAATTCGTACCTTCCATTTGAGCCGCACAACTAGCTCTCCATAATGCCCAGGAGATTACAATAGGGATAATCCCTCGAAGCTAGCCAACTTGGGTGGACATGGAAGCTCGCTGCCACCAGAAAATCATCATCCCCTCCCAGTTTCGAATCTGTGGTGCTCTCATTCAACATGTATTCGCAAACAATTGCCATACTTTTTGAGCTCCTCCTTCCCCACATAAAATATGATTCAGAGTCTCCATTTGTGACTATTCACAACACTCACGCTTAGATACAATCAAAATGCCTAACTGCTGAATAATGCCATCCACCGATATTGCATTCCTCTTAGCTCTCCAAACAAAGAAAGACATCTTCTTTGGAAGCCAATTCTTCCACAGCCATT
Source organism: Carya illinoinensis (assembly GCF_018687715.1). Taxonomy (NCBI): domain Eukaryota; kingdom Viridiplantae; phylum Streptophyta; class Magnoliopsida; order Fagales; family Juglandaceae; genus Carya; species Carya illinoinensis. Next base: position 27,733,771 of record NC_056759.1, read on the forward strand.
TTTTCCAAGGGCATATTTCACCATGTTGTCAAACCAGATGCCAAGCGAACTTGGTGCTAAACTCACCACTAATTGTTGGCTACCAAACACATTAATTGTCCACTCCCGATCGGAGCTTGATATTCGCATCACAAATTTTTTCAAAAATTTCTTCTAGAATGAGCTCCCACAATGCATGAGCATTCGACCCTGTTTCCGTGAATGCGTTCGCCACTTGCAAGTCTACACTTCCAATAACAGGTTAGCAATTAAAGTTCCCTCTCCTAACTAGTTGTCCTGCCAAAAATTTACTTGGCCTGCCCGAATAATCCACAATGAGTTCTGTAAAACTTGAGGCAAGAGATCCAAGATCCCTTTCCAAAAAGGAGACACTGTTCTACATTGTCTCACAGAAAATATATAGGAGTTTCCCATATATTTGGAAGTAAAAAAATTCGACCACATCAACTTATCATTAATAAACTTCCACGCAAATTTCGTAAGTAAAGATGCTTGCACCTCATGCAAAGCTCGAATACCTAGCCTACCCTCTTCCACTGGTATAAATATTCTCTTTATCTCCGAAATCACTCCTTTTGGTAAATTCAAGATAGAGAGCATATGTATAGGCATGTTATTCAAAACATATTTAATTAGAACAATTTTACCTACAAAAGAAAGAACCTTGCTCTTCCACCCAACCAACTTTTTTTGTATTTTTATCAAAAGCGAATCAAACACTTGGATAGTCATGCGACCCATGATCAAAGGTACGCCCAAATACGTGCAAGGCCAAGTACCTTCCGCAAAACCCGAAATCAACTTCAAATCATTTTTACGGACAGCCAAGATAGAGGAAGAGAAAAACATTGAAGACTTACTCGGATTAATCAATTGATCAGACATCAATTCATACCTGTGCAATACTTCTATAAGATTCTGAATATAATACTTTCCCCCATTAGCAAAAATCAGTATATCATCTGCATAAAGCAAATGGGAAATCAAGGTACCTCCACCAGGATGGAACGACTTAATTCGACTCAGACCAAACTCTTTATGAAGCATTTGAGAAAGGATCTCCTCTGATAAAATAAATAGATAAGGAGAAAGATGGTCACCTTGATGAAGCCCATGTGACGACTTGAAAAGACCTTTGGCACACCCATTTAATAGAACTGAGTAAAAAGGAGAAGAAACAACATTAAAAATAATATTTCGCCACTTCTCTGAAAAACCCAACCTACGTGTGATCTCTAAGAGAAAATTCTAGTTGACTCGATTATAGACTTTAGCCATATCGATTTTCATCAAAACATTTCCCCCTCTCACCTTCCTATTGATGCCTTGAACCAGTTCTTGAGCCAACGATATATTCTAAAAAATGCTTCATCCTGGTATAAACATTGCTTGCTCAGAAGAAATAATTTTATCCAGGATTGGCGCCAAACGAAAAACCATAATTTTTTACATAATTTTATAGAAAACTAAACAATGGCTGATCGATCGAAGCTAACCAAAACCAACGGCTCATGGATCTTCAGAATCATAACCAAATTCGTAGCCCCCAAAAAAGTTGAAATCGTCTGACCTTTAAAAAAATCTGTAGCCATTTCCAACAAATCGTCTTTCACAATGTCCCAAACAAGCATGAAAAAACTAGCTGAAAAATTGTCTGGACCCAAGCTACTATCCGCCAGAATAGACCATAAAGATTGCTTGAGTTCATGTAAAGTCAGAACACATAGGGCCTCATTATCCTCCCTGGACACCATTGGCTGTATAAGCTCCATCTCATCCCTATTCCTCTCAATCGGCGTCACCGTAAGCAAATTATGGAAGAATGAAATTGCCCCCTAATGAACCGCCTCCCTCGAAGTCAGCGTGCTACCATCGTCCAGTTGCATCTTCTCAATTTTTTTATTCCATCTTTTGAGTTGCAAGGTAGCATGGAAGAAACTTGAATTCGCATCCCTTTCGGCAAGCCATTTAACTCTTGACTTCTGACAGAACTCTTGACTTTTGACAGGCCAAAACCTCCTCTCTATGAACCCACTGCAGGTGGTCTTATTTACAACTTAACAACTCATTCTCGGTATGAGATGAGTAAGAACGGGACAGGCTTACTTTCAACCCAGTGATGTGATCTTCCAGATTTTTAATCTCAACCTCCACTTGGCCAAATACCTCTCGATTCCACGTTCGTAACATTTGTTTCATCTTCTTTAATTTTTTACTGATTCTCACCGTGGCACACCCTTCAACTCACTCATTCCAAACCTCCTGCACTAAAGGAAGAAATCCCTCATGCGATCCCCACATACAAAGGAACTTGAATGGCCGAATAACATTCACTTTGTCTCTATTGAGCTGAACCAGCATTGGCACATGATCTGAAGAAGTCCTAGGCAGATACGAAACCGTAAAATCTCCAAAGTAGTTCATAAAATGCACATTCACAAGAATTCGATCCAATCGAGCCCAAATTCTTCTACCCCCTAATCTTCCATTACACCACGACAAACGATTACCTACACAAGAAAGATCCACCAGCGCACGCACATGAATACAATCATTAAATTCCCTCTTCGCTTGAGAAGCTTGCAAGAGTCCACCCACCTTTTCATTATCGTCTCGAATTATATTGAAATCCCCTATAATAAACCAAGGAAGACCACAAGAATTTTGAGCCTTTAAAAACTCCCATAATTCCACTCTTTTAACCTGAAAATAGCTCACATAAATGAAAGTTGCAAACACCCGACAATTTTCATGAACAAACCATACATTAATAGCTTGATCCAACATTGAGACCAAATCGAACTCAACATTAGTAGACGAGAAGAGCCAAATTTTTCCAATTACCTCTGCATTATTAACACAATGCGGCATCTTCATCCAACATGTCCTTCTACTGCACTTATTAGAATTTAAAAATGGTTCTAAAATGGCCACCACAGAATGGTGACTTTTATTTAGAATACACTGAAGTCTACTCTTCGATGAACAAATCCCCCTAATATTCCAGGTAAGAATATACATAAAAAAAATTAGAGAAATTTTTTGGAGCGAGTAGGATGCTCCAACAACACAATCGATTTTTCTTTTCTTACCCCTTTTACTTTTTTCAAAGGGACATGCATATTTGGATTTGAATCAAAAGATTTTACCGCTAACTCATTCAACTCCTCTTCGAACTCACCTTCGGACCTTGCCTTGGACATAAAATCCAGATGATGCAAATCTTCCACAGCAAAAGGATCCTTATCTCCCAACCCACCTAACTCAAATTCCAAAGCTTCATCCACTAGCCTCAAAATACTTCTTGGTTTAGATTTTTCCAGATTTTCCTAATCATCATCCTCATCCTCCGCCTATGTAATTTCAAACCAATTGTCCCATTTCTTAGACGTCACCTCTGGCTTATCAGACACTTCCAGCTCCTCTTCAAACAAAGGATCATTAGCCAGATGCAACGCTTCAAAAGGCAAGACCTCTGAAAGTTCAACTCGAGCCTCTTCCATACATTTATCAACAATTCTTCCTTTGGTGAAATGAAGCAAACACCATTAACTGCCTTAGTGACCTCTTCCCTTCTCATATGGATGGCCTCTAGAATGATATCTCTTCTAGATTTTGAAGATTCCCTCACCACCTTCTCTGTAACAGGCATGGACTTCTCACCATCATGGTTGCCTACTACTTTCCACTGATTTTTTTAGGCCTTTTTTTTTCCTTTGTTCTACAGTGAAACCTGTTTCTTTTTTTTTTCAACCACCGGATGTTCCCTTTTGGAGCATCAAGCCCAAGGTGCCCCTATTTTTTGCAGAAAACACAAAAAGACTGAGTCGATTCAAATATGACCTCTTGAAAATGACTCAATGCAAGGCCCAAGGGACCTAGCCAAAAAAATTTGTGCAAAGGCTAGGAGACATCGACTTCAAGGCAAATCCACGCGTCCTTCGGATGAGTCACACATGCCGTAGCATTATCCCTCTTTAGGTAACGACCAAATCCATTCCCCATACTTCGTAACATTGATTCCCGAAAATAAATAGGTGGTAATCCCAGCAACATAATCTATACACTACAAAAAAAAAAAGACAGAATTGCCGGCTTTGGATATGCACTGGTAACTATCCCAAAAAACACCACTAATTAATTTGCGGTGTTTTTCTACCGGCGTAACCGTCTGTCGTTACTAGAGGGTCGTTATTTCCCATGTTCCAGCATTTGCGCAACAGCCGGTATTGGTAAACCTCATTAGTGGCGTTTGTATACAATTTAGTGGCATTTCATGAAACGCCGCCACTGTATCTACATTAACAGCGTTTCTCAAAACGCCACTACTTTATCGTTGCCATTAACTGGCATATAATAGCGGCGTTACCATAAACACCACTGCTACTACATTACCAACGTATAATATAAATTGGCGGCATTTATTTAAATGCCACTAATGGTATATTAGCGGCAGCACATTGAATTCTTTTAACGGCATTTTTCTAACCGTTGCCACTTTTTAAAATAGCGGCGTTATAATAAATGCCGCTATTAATAATTCACTGACGCATCATATAAATTGGTTGCATTTATTTAAATGCCAATAATAGTACATTGGCGGCGGCACCTTAAATAATTTAATGACATTTATCTAAACATCGCTAATGACCTAATTTAACGGCGATTAGATAAACGCCGCCACTAGTACGATGCCGACTCATCATACAATTTGGAGGCATTTATTTAAATGTCACTAACAGTATTTTTGTGAAGTTATTAACGGTGTTTATTTAAATGAAGGTATTTTTTAAAATAGCAGCGTTAACATAAACGCTGCCACATTACGTTGCCAGCACATCATACAAATTAGCAGCTTTTATTTAAATGTCACTAACAGTACATTAGCGACACCTTGAATTTATTAATGGTGTTTATCTAAACCTCACCATGAGTTTGTTTTTTTCTGCATTGCGGTTTATTGTAAACGATGCTACTAATTTGCTGCCAACATATTTGTTTAAATTAACAACATTAATATAAACACCGCAATAAATATATTACTTGTGCATTGCATTAATTAACTGTATTTACTAACGCACCAATAATATGATATCCCACAATAAAAAAAATATAATATATCAATTAATAATAAATATGATATAATGGGTCACTATTCATATAATAAAAAAAATTACAAATCAAAGCACATTAAAGGTCTTCATGAATAATTCTTCGTCTTCACATTGTGTTTGTCATTAGCTTTAAGACCATTTCTTTCATGGGTACTTCTTTTTCACATTTATCCAATAATTTTTTAGAAAATGTTATGCAATCATTGAGCCTGGAAAAGATCAAAAAAGTTATATTAAATTAATAAAGAGTAACTGTTGGAGTATTGCATCACATATTGATAATATGGAGTTAAAATCCAAAGTAGAAAAGGCTAAAATAGTCAATGAAATATAGTTAGTTAAATCTGTTATTTTGCTATAAATAGAGTACCATATCAGACTTGTAATGTACTTCTTTTCATTAATACAATTCAGTATTCTCTTCTTTTTCTATGTTTTTCAAGTTCCTCTCTCACTTGATTGAGTTCTTATCAGTAACCATAAATCAATAGCTGAAACTTCTAATCGATAACCAAAAAAGTTATGCAATCGTTGAGCTTGCAAAATGTTTCTTTGGATCATATTCAATATCATACAATCAGTAAGCTGGAGAGCTTCTAATCTAGTAGTTGGAAGCATAATAGTCGAGATTCAAACAGTGGGTAAAATTAAAATGATCTGCTCGTTTATATATCCTACTCAAAATACCAAAAAACAGAGTGTACCTTGGGCATGGCATTTGAAAAATGTAAATCTTGTTAAGTACATAGAATTAGATCAACTTTTCATATATTTTAGAAAACATAGAGATTAAAAATGTAAACTATTTTGTAAATGCAAGAGACCTCTAATGCAAATGCAAAAACATAGAGATTGAAAATCTGGTTGATTACAAGTGACCTCTAATGCAAATGCAAAAACATATATAATCAATGCAATCTAATAATAAATATACATAGGATTTGCTTTATGAACTCAAGCTATTGTACAAGGCTCTTCAACCCCCACCCCACGCCACCCCACCCCCTTCTTCTCCCCCACTTGCATTATTATCCCTCTCAATAAACATATTGTTGGGTTTGTGGCAAGCACGACTTTTTTTTTTTTTTTCTAGCTTCACCTTTTCCAAGGAATCCCTTAAGATTTACTCAGTCCTCAAAGTGTAACTTGCAAGTCTATTTGAAAATGTTCATGTGAGAATTTTGGATGGCAAAGAACATGGGTTCCATTGTACCTGGCCTATTTTTCTAGTCCTCTATTTAGCTGTGTTTAAAAGTAAAACTAGCATAACCACTAATTTCTTACTTGTCAAAAAAGGAAAAAAAAAAAAATCCTTGCACAGACCAAATTATTCAAAACATAGTGATCTATGATAAATTGATACAGTCCTAAGCATCTTAAGAAAGAATGTCAATATTGTGTATATAGTTGGGTCATAAACATCACAAGAAAGAAGCTCAAATATGTGCATATAGTTTGAGAAGCCTTTACGGACCAGAGTGCATATTAGATGATACCTCTGTGCCATTATAAGACCAAACACAGCTAAATAGAGGACTAGAAACATCGACTTATGTCATTGTGACTTGATTTGTTTGGCTTATGTTAGTTTGTGGAAATTTCAAAGACCAAACAGAGGAGTACGAAATCGGTAAACCGGCAATTTCTTGTAACCCACAATTGGAATGGCACCAATGAGGACAAACATCCAACCCAACTACAAGCATTTGACGCCATGTCAAACTTCAAGAACACAAGACACATACAAGTACTGCAAAAACAAATCTTCCAAACACAAACCTTGCAACCACATTCATCCATAGTCAACTGTCCAAACAGGTAAGATTTATGCATTTTAAGTTTAGAAAAACCTCTTCCAAATGGTTGGTGAAGAGTAATGAACTCATAACTTCTCCTCTCTTCCATTTTTTTTCCTATAGAGCAAGTCAATGAATTAAATCGAACACTTTACATGAATATCAATACCTTGAATCAAACAAAAAAAATAAGCAAAACTTAAATAGAAGATGTAGAAATATGTGTGAATATCAAAACTAAAAAATAGAAAAAAAAATGAAAACACAAAGAACCAAACAAGAGTTGTGCGACCGAGACTCTCAATGAGAGCAGCTACGAAGCGACGGCAAGGTGGTTAGCAAGCGGCAGTGTACTGTGGAAGGGAGAAATATTGTGATAAGAAAGAGAGAGAGAGAATGGAGAGAGAAAGCATGGTGTGAGGGAGTTTACGCATAAAATGGCGTGGGAGTTGCGGACGGTGATGCATGATGAACATCAACTGGGCAGTGGAGGCTTGTTTTCCAGCATCTTCTGTTGCTCCTTGCGGTGGCATCGTGGCCCAACTACAACAAGCCATGGCCCTCGATTTGGAGAACAATGCTTGTTCTTGCTTAAAATAGAGGCTACAGGTTCAGTACTTGTATTGGTGGTTGTTGGTTCTTGGCGTCTCACATGTGGCTTCTGATGCAGCTTTCCGAGTGTGGAGGAGTCAGTGCATACTCTAATAGGAGGGTGGTGGCGTTGGTTGGAGGGACTTCCATTGTTTGAATAAAAGGCGCTGGAATATCTTTGTATACCATCTGCAGCGTACTCAAGCAGTGAGAGGGAAATTTAAATTACATGAAAATTTTGAGGCAACGTAGAGGCAGCAACTTAAGTTTCAATATTTTTTATATGCATTTGAGGGAAATTGTATATGGTAAGTGGCGGTCCCGGAAACACTTTGAGCTTAAGGGAGGACATGCTAAAATTATGTAAAATTCAAAATAGTCCTATGATTTTAAGATTTTATTTAACATAATTTTATAAATATAGAACATAGCCCTCCCAAAATATTTATGATTCTCATATACTTTTTAAAATTTTAGCCAATTCTAATATATTTAAAAATGTCTCTCTCAATTTTTTTTTTCTTATAGGTATTAAATTTTGTATAATTTCTATATAATATATATTTTCAAGGATGTGGTCTCATCAAAATTAAATTAAAATTAATACGAAAAATAATAAACTTATTAATTTCTATTTATATTAACCGCTAAATGTTTCATACGGTTAAAAAAAATCAGCCCCTCTTCAAAGAAATTGTTGGCTCCGCCACTTTGTTTCTAGTTTGTTGACTAAGATGTACGCCTCTTTCTTTATATTAGATATAATTATATTATATTTATAATAATATTTTATTATATATTATATAAAAGATAATGTTATTATAATTTTATGTTAATATAAAAAATATATGTAATAAAATCATTATCATCTCAAACATGAATATTTATTTTGATCATATGCTTTAAATATAATATATAAATTAATAACATTTTATCTCTTAATTAATAAATTCTCTATATATTCATTTTAATGACTACATTTGTGACGCCCCCAAATCCTCATGCACGGACACGGGGAAATCGAGACGTCCGGATGATGACATCACGGGTCATCACCCTATCAACGTGTGCCAAGTGTGTGTATAAGCGACGAATGTGCACGAGAAATACGCAGCGAAAAGTAAGTCAATAACTAAGTACCAGAATTTTTTCTTGTTTAATACAAAGCTGTTAAAAAACATATAGAATAGAATATTACAAACACAAATATAATTTTAAACCAAATACAAAACATAACATCAGCATCCCGGCGGAGCCTCATCCTCGGGTTCAGCCTCCTCCTCTTCAATCTCTGCACCAAAATCTACGGTACCAAAAATGGTGCCGCAGGTAAGTAAACTCCAAATACCACTAGATAAAAACATATAAAACTCAAACAATATGCATGAAATAAAACCCAATGCACATGCGCCATAAAACCATAATTTCTCCCGCGCAAGCCAAAAACCCGTTTGGCCCACAAAAACATATCCTTAAAACCAAGCCTCGCCATTATCCTAGATAATGGCCCAAACCTCCATTTTCCCAGAAAATGGATCAGAAGCCTCGAAACCAAACCTCGCCATTTTCCCAGAAAATGGCCCACATCCGAAAACCATAAAAACAATTCGGTTATGCATGCACCATGATCTCTCCTAGGGATTATCCGCACACCCTAGCTCTGTGCCACACCGCAGGTAACGACTATGCATGTGACACCTAAACGAGCGATGCCCAGACTCGCGCCCCGCGCGTACCTGGCCAGGCCATCCTCTAGTCCCCGCCACTCTAGGGACCACAGAGTCGTCACGACAGCGTTACCGTATCGTGCGATCCGGTCGTCGCCCTACGACAACGCAGGGGATGTCACTTAGTATCATCCACTCCCGAGTGACCAGAGGAGCTTCATCGAGATAATAACCCATCCCGACTTGAGCTCGTGAGACACACGCACCCAAAACCATTTACGCCAATAAAACGGAATTTTCTCGATTAAAACAAAATGCACATAAACACAATATGCAACTCACGCCTCATGGCTCAAATAATCAAGCAAACACAAACAAGCGAAACCAAGCACTCCGTCCTCAATCCATCCGACCTCCGAACTCCTCGGACTCAGTCCTGAATCAGCCAACCAATAATAATTAATTTATTGAATGAGCAAAATATATTTAAATCTAAAAGTAGGGTTTGGAAAATACTTACAGCGCTATATGGTATTTTTAGAAAACACGCAGCGTTGCAAACGGCAGAAGGAAAGCAACGTAACAGTGAAAATTCACTGTGGCCGTGGGTTGTAAAATACCCACTTTTGAACGGGGACAAACCAAGGCTCGAGATTGATAGTGAAGGGTCTAAGGATGTTTATGAAGCTAGTGGAAGTAGAGTTTGGCCGTGGGTGGCGGCGGAAACGGCGGAGGAAGGGCGAAATGCCCAAAACGGAAACTAGCTCGTGGGAGCTATTCCGGTAGGTGTTAGAGGCCGGAAATGGGTGGGTTAGGACGGCAAGGAGTCGGTGATGAAGTGGTGAAGAGGTGGTGGCCGGAGGTGGAGCGACGGCGGTAGATCGGAGCAAAACTTTGTGAGGCTTGCTGGGCTTTTTCTTACCAAACGGCGGCTCCGTTGGCGGTGAAAATTGGTGGGGTGGTTCACCAGAGGGAGGGGAAGATTTTGGTGGGGGTGGTGTGCCGCACGGTGGCCGGCGGCGGTGGGTCTGGGCAGAAGAAGCTTCCGGCCGTGAGGGAGAAGAGAGAAAGAGACGAACGGGGGGGTATCGTGCGAGAGAGGGGAGGGAAAAGGAAGAAGAAACAGAAAAAGAAAAAAGAAAAAAGAAAGAAAAGAGAAAAAGAGAAAAAAGAAAAAAGGAAAAGAAAAGATGGAGGGAAGAAATGAGGTCCAGTCCTCACTCTGGAAACCAAAACGGATCCACCGAAAACGACATTAAAAACCGTAAAACGACTAATTAAATTAAACACCGCATCAAATAAATAAAAACCAATTTAAAACACAATAATTTAAAATAAATAAACCAATATATTAATTAAATTAAAAACAACACTTCAGTGAAAATACACGTAAAAGCGGGTCATCACATCCTCCCCCCTTAAAACAAATTTCGTCCTCAAAATTTGCAAGATTAACCACCAACTTAAAACAAGCCACATAAAATCACATAAACCAATTGTGACCAAGATTAAGAAACGTACCGTCTTTACTCAAACAAGTATGGGTATTGTTCCCTCATGTCCGCTACTCACTCCCAAGAGAAGTCTTGAGCTAACGGATCTCCTCATGCCACCTTAACCAAGGGTATTGTCTTGGACCTCAATTGTTGTTCCTTCCAATCCATGATCTGCGACGGAACGACCTCATAAGTGAGATCCGATTGCAACTGAATACACCCTGGATCGACAAAGCGTGGCTCTTGTTGTCCAAAACTCTTCTTCAAGGACGATACGTGGAAGACATCATGAATATCCCCAAAATACTCTGGCAAAGCAACTCTATAGGCGACGGACCCTACCTTCTCTAGAATCTGAAAAGGGCCGACATACCTCGGATCCAGCTTCCTCTTCTTACCAAAATGCTTAACACCTCTCATGGGAGAGACTTTGAGATAAACCCAATCACCAGCTTCAAAAGACAACTCTCTCCTCCTGGTATCAGCGTAGCTTTTCTGGCGACTCTGAGCTGCCGCCATTTTATCCCTAATGATCCAAACTTGGCTTTGCATCTCTTGAATTATTTCGGGTCCAATTATCCTACTCTCCCCGACTTCATCCCAAAACAAGGGCGATCTGCATTTCCTCCCGTAAAGAGCTTCATAGGGAGTCATCTGAATGGTTGCATGGAAGCTATTATTATATGCAAACTCTATGAGTGGCAAATGGTTTTCCCAACTCCCTTGAAATTCCATGACACACGCTCACAACATGTCTTCAAGGATCTGAATGATGCGTTCCGATTGGCCGTCTGTCTGTGGGTGGTAAGCAGTACTGAACTTCAACTTAGTACCCAAAGCTGCCTGCAAACTCTTCCAGAACTAAGACGTGAACCTTGGGTCTCGATCCGACACTATACTCTTTGGTATGCCATGTAGCAGCACTATTTCTTTCACATACAAGCGTGTCAACTTACCCAAGGAATCGGTGTTATTAACAGGCAAGAAATGAGCACTCTTCGTTAACCGGTCAACAATCACCCAAACAGAATTTTTCCCACTAGGCGTTCTCGGCAAACCCACTACAAAGTCCATCGCGATGTCATCCCATTTCCACTCAGGAATAGGGAGAGGTTGGAGCATACCTGCAGGTCTTTGATGCTCGGCCTTCACTTGACGGCATGTGTGGCATTTCTCAACATACAAGGCAATATCCCTCTTCATTTCATCCCACCAATAATTTTTCTTCAAGACCCGGTACATCTTTGTACTGCCAGGATGAACTGAATAAGGGGCCGCATGAGCTTCTGTCATGATCCGCTCCTTGAATTCTGAATCTTTGGGGACCACTCTGCGATCTCGGAACCGAAGTATTCCATCTTTATCCATACTATAGTACAATGGCCCTCGAGATTTTCTAACTCTTTTCCTGATATTCAGCAGCTTCGGATCCTTCCTTTGAAGAGTCTTCAATTCTTTAAAATCAGTTACCTGAATATCAAGAACTAAAGATAAAATCTCTTCTTGCTGTGAACTTTCAATAAGGAGCCTTCTCATCCCACAAAGCAAAGAATCCAATTCTGACGGCTCGGCTTCATCTTCCAAGTGCGATTTTCGGCTCAAAGCATCAGCAACTATATTAGCCCTCCCCGGATGATACTTGATCTCACACTGGTAGTCATTGATTAGCTCTAGCCATTGCCTCTGCCTCTTGTTCAGATTTTTCTGGGAAAACAAGTGCTTCAAGCTCTTGTGATCGGTGTATACTTCACAAGTTTCCCCGTACAAAAAGTGCCGCCAGATCTTGAGAGCAAAAACAATCGCAGCCAATTCCAAATCGTGTGTCGGATAATTCTTCTCATGGTCCTTTAGCTGACGAGATGCATAGACAACAACCCATCCTTCCTGCATAAGGACACAACCTAAACCAGATTTAGACGCATCGCTGAAGACTACGAATGGCTTATGCCGTTCTGGAAGCGCTAACACTGGTGTCGTCGTCAAACTGTTCTTCAATTCTTGGAAGCTTCTCTCACACTTATCTGACCAAACAAATTCTGCATTCTTCCTAGTCAAAGCTGTGAGAGGTCCGGATAGGCGAGCAAAACCCTCCACAAATCTTCGGTAATATCCGGCAAGTCCCGAGAAACTCCAGATCTCGCGCACTGTAGTCAGACGCTGCCAAACGGCATTAACTCCATAAAAGCAGCAGGAGCATTAACTAACCCAAACGGCATCACCTTAAATTCATAATGTCCATATCTCAACTTGAAAGCAGTTTTTGGGCACATCCTTGTCTCTAATCCTCAGCTGGTAGTATCCCGACCTCAAATCAATCTTCGAGAACACGGCTGCTCCTTGAAGCTGATCAAATAAATCATCTATCTGCGGGAGGGGATATTTATTTTTGATGGTCACCTTATTTAATTCCCGATAATCGATGCACATACGGAGGGTTCCATCTTTCTTTTTAACGAACAGCACTGGCGCACCCCACGGCGAAGTACTAGGCTGAATAAATCCCTTATCTACTAGCTCTAGAAACTGAGTCTTCAACTCTTTTAATTCAGCTGGTGCCATGCGATAAGGAGCTTTATGTAAAGGAGCCACTCCAGGTTCCAAGTCTATAACAAACTCCATTTCTCAGACGGGGGGTAGTCTAGGCAAGTCATCCACAAACACATCGGGGAATTCTTCCACAACTGGAATGTCTACCAAAGACTTCTTCTCGGACGGCGTGGACACCATCTGGACTAAGAAGGCTTCCGCTCCCCATGCAATCTCTCTTCTTGCTTGAATTGCCGATATAATTACCAGCTTTTCTTTTAACTTACTCCCCGCAAATTCCAGAAAATCACCATCTGGAAGTTGAAAGGTAATTACCCGACTTCTGCAATTAATACTCGCAGAATATCGGTATAGCCAATCCATCCCGAGAATGATATCAAAACCCAACAACTTAAACACCACCAAATCAGCATCCAAAAACCTTCCATCAAAATTTAACGGGCATCCCAAAGCAACCTTGGAACACCACACCATTTTACCATCGGGTAAAGCCACTACCAATGACTTTGGTAAAGGTTCCATGACCAAATTACACATCCGCGCAAACGTGGAAGATACAAATGACTGTGAAGCACCCGAATCAAACAAAGTGCAAGCATAAAACTCATATAAACGGACTCTCCCTGAACCAAACACATTAACCCATGAAATCCAAAAACAAAGGAGAAACCAAATACACCAAAAATTAAATCCAACATAAAATTAAATTAAATTAATCCATACCTGTAATTACTCCAGCATCATGGGTCGCTGACGCCTCATCATCCACATCTCCGGGTGTGACAGCATAAACCCAGGCTTGCACTGCTTGTCTTGGATTTGTTCTTCCACCGCGTCTACCTCCACGGCTTCCTTGAATTGGTCTTGGACACTCATGGGCAAAGTGACCCTGCTGGCAACAATTATAACATTGAGCCCCACCAGAAGGGCACCCACTCGCATGGGCTCTATTACAAACTCCGCAAATAGGCACACGTCCTCCCATGCGAACACCTGAGGATGCTTGCGGTCCAGTTCCAGTTCGCTGAACAAATTTCTGAGGCGAACCCGAGCTGCTTCCTTCACCAGAAAAACTCCGCCTCTTATGCCCTGGAGGGGAGCCCATACTCAGATTATTCTCTCGCTCCACAAAGGTGACCACATCCACTAAGTCCTGAAAAGTGGATATCCGGTGCTGACCACCATACGACGTATATCAGGGCGTAGTCCCTCCTGAAAACACTCAGCTCACATCTCCTCTGTGGCGATGAGGTGGGGAGCAAACTGCCAAAGTTCTATAAATCTTCGGGCGTACTGTTCCACTGTCGTGCTCCCTTGAACCAAATTTGAGAACTCTCTTACCTTTTGCTTCCTTACAGATACGGGAAAGCAACGGTCGTTAAATTCTTTCTTGAAGTGCTGCCAGGTCACAGCGGCGAAAGATCCCAATTCTGCTTCTAGCATCACCCTCTTGGTATCCCACCAATCAGAAGAGGTGCCTTGCAACAGATAGCTGGCGTAGAGTACTTGTTGTGCCTCGGTGCAACCACACACCTCAAAAGTTCTTTCCAAGTCCTTGATCCACTTTCCAGCTTGAAGTGGATCCTCTTCTCCAGTGAAGTGTGGAGTCCTATGCGCCAGAAAGTGCTCATAGGTGCATCCGGCTTGCACCATGCTACTAGATCCTCCCGGGTATAGCCAAGGCCCTCCCTGATATGGCCAAGGACCTCCTGGTTGCGGCCAAAGTCCTCCTTGTTGCGACAAGGCCCTCCTTGTGGCGGCCAGGGACCCCCTTGTTGTGGCCAAGGTCCTCCTGGTTGTGGCCAAGACCTTGTCTGTTGTGGCCTAAAATTCTACTGCATAAACTCCGTCATCTGTCGTATTGCTTGGGCTATGGAGTCATCTCTTAATGTATTGTCCCGTGCCTCTTGAGTAGATTTCCTTGGTCTCACCATTTTTTTTCCTGCCACCACAACCTTTGACCCCCTTTAAGAAAACAAAAATAAATAAAACCAACAACAAACAAAAACAAAAACCAAAGACCAACACCACATAACAAGAAAAAAAATGAAACCAGCTTGCAAAAACATAACTAAATAAATAAAAACAAGCAAACAAACTCAAACAGATAAAACAAATAAAACAAATCAAATAGCAACTTTACTTAACATAATTTTTAAAACACAACCTTAAAAACATTCTGGTACTACCTACGGGACATGTGGTTTTACCCAGAGCCAAACCGCTCTGATACCACCTGTGACGCCCCCAAATCCCCATACACGGACATGGAAAAATCGAGACATCCGGATGATGACATCACGGGTCATCACCCTATCGACGTGTGCCAAGTGTGTGTATAAGCGATGAATGTGCACGAGAAATACGCAGCGAAAAGCAAGTCAATAACTAAGTACCAGAATTTTTTCTTGTTTAATACAAAGCTGTTAAAAAACATATAGAATAGAATATTACAAACACAAATATAATTTTAAACCAAATACAAAACATAACATCAGCATCCCGACGGAGCCGTATCCTTGGGCTCAGCCTCATCCTCCTCAATCTCTGCACCAAAATCTACGGTACCAAAAATGGTGCCGCAGGTAAGTAAATTCCAAACACCACTAGATAAAAACATATAAAACTCAAACAATATGCATGAAATAAAACCCAATGCACATGCACCATAAAACCATAATTTTTCCCACGCACGCCAAAAGCCCGTTTGACCCACAAAAACATATCCTTAAAACCAAGCCTCACCATTATCCTAGATAATGGTCCAAACCTCCATTTTCCCAGAAAATGGATCAGAAGCCTCGAAACCAAACCTCGCCATTTTCCCAGAAAATGGATTAGAAGTCTCTAAAACCAAATCTCGCCATTTTCCCAGAAAATGGCCCACATCCGAAAACCATAAAAACAATCCGGTTATGCATGCACCATGATCTCCCCTAGGGATCATCCGCACACCCTGGCTCTGTGCCACACCGCAGGTAACGACTATGCATGTGACACCTAAACGAGCGATGCCCAGACTCGCGCCCGGCGTGTACCTAGCCAGGCCATCCTCTAGTCCCCGCCACTCTAGGGACCACGGAGTCGTCACGACAGCGTTACCGTATCGTGTGATCCAGTCGTCACCCTGCGACAACTCAGGGGATGTCACTTAATATTATCCACTCCCGAATGACCAGAGGAGCTCCACCGAGATAATAACCCATCCCGGCTTGGGCTTGTGAGACACACGCACCCAAAACCATTTACGCCAATAAAATGGAATTTTCTCGATTAAAACAAAATGCACATAAACACAATATGCAACACACGCCTCATGGCTCAAATAATCAAGCAAACACAAACAAGCAAAACCAAGCACTCCGTCCTCAATCCATTCAACCCCCGAACTCCTCGGACTCAGTTCGGAATCAGCCAACCAACAACAATTAATTTATTGAATGAGCAAAATATATTTAAATCTAAAAGTAGGGTTTGGAAAATACTTATAGCGCTAAATGGTATTTTTAGAAAACACGCAGCTTTGCAAACGGCGGAAGGAAAGCAACGTAAGAGTGAAATTTCACTGTGGCCGTAGGTTGTAAAATACCCACTTTTGAACGGGGACAAACCAAGGCTCAGGATTGATAGGCAATGGTCTAAGCATGTTTATGAAGCTAGTGGAAGTGGAGTTTGGTCGTGGGTGGCGGCGGAAACGGCGGAGGAAGAGCTGAAATGCCCAAAACGGAAACTAGTTCGTGGGAGCTGTTCCAGTGGCTGTTAGAGGCCGGAAATGGGTGGGTTAGGACAGCAAGGAGTCGGTGATGAAGTGGTGAAGAGGTGGTGGCCGGAGGTGGAGCGACGGTGGCAGATCGGAGCAAAAATCCATGAGGCTTGCTGGGCTTTTTCCGGCCAAACGGCTGCTCCGTTGGCAGTGAAAATTGGTGGGGTGGTTCACCGGAGGGAGGGGAAGATTTTAGTGGGGGTGGTGTGTCGCACAGTGGCCGGCGGCGGTGGGTCTGGGCAGAAGAAGCTTTCAGCCGTGAGAGAGAGAGAGAGAGAGAGAGAGAGAGAGAGAGAGAGAGAGAGAGAGAGAGAGAGAGAGAGAGAGAGAGAGAGAGAGACGAACGGGGGGGTATCGCGTGGGAGAGGGGAGGGAAAAGGAAGAAGAAAAAGAAAGAGAAAAAAGAAAAAAAAAAGAAAAGAGAAAAAGAGAAAAAAGAAAAAAGAAAATAAAAGATAGAGGGAAGAAATGAGGTCCAGTCCTCGCTCCAGAAACCAAAACGGATCCGCCGAAAACGACATTAAAAACTATAAAACGACTAATTAAATTAAACACCGCATCAAATAAATAAAAACCAATTTAAAACGCAATAATTTAAAATAAATAAACCAATATATTAATTAAATTAAAAACAACACTTCAATGAAAATACACGTAAAAGCGGGTCATCAGAATATTATTACATTAGTAATACTAGTATACATTAGTATATAATGTATATTAATTATAGTTTATACTTTATGGTCTTATACTAATACGTACTCTAACACTATTAGTAATATAATTTAAGTCTATATATAAATTATTATATAAATCACTATCTAATACTATATCACTTATGATAATGCTTGTACAAGGCTAATGCTTGTAAATCGAATGATTAAGAAATTGCTTAAGATCTTCGATAGCAAATATATAGAACTTAATCACTAGACCTTAAAGAAACTCTTAACTCCTAGTTTTAAATAATAAAATGTAGTTCGATTAATGCAAAAACAAACCTTGAAACAACTTGACCACTAAACCTTAATATATGAAATATAATTCACTCAAATTTACTAGAACCATTTATTTGTCTAAAACTAAATTAAGCCAATAACTAATGACAGGAAATAAATCCTTATAATAAAGTCCACTAAGCTCTACTTATAGAAAAATAAAGAGATTCTTAAATTTTTCCTAAGTATAAATTTATTAAAATGTAAACCGAACTTTTGAATCCAAGGTGGAAGGCCTAGCAAAGTGGCATTATAGGTTGGCGTGAGGCTGCCAACTGTTACTTTTACCAACTCTCTTCTTCTTCTTTTCATTTCTTATATACTGAAACCCACGGAGAATTCTCATCTACAAAATTCGGAGTCCAGTGAAAAACCCAAAAATGAACTCCATGAATTTCAGAATTGCCTCGCGCCATCACACTAATGAAATACTCCTCCTTTGCCATCCTAACCAGCACATTTAGTGGGTTACACAATTTCCCAACCACCAAAATCGATTGCTATCCTCGATGATTTTTTATAAAAGCTTGAATATGATCAAGGGAAGGTCATCGATGAAGGAATTTCAAAACCACTAAGAACTGAAAAGGCTCTGTCGACTACTGAATCTCCACCTTTGAAAACATGAAGAACATAGTACCATCCTGAAACTGAGGCTCACTTGGAGGTATAAACCACATTAGGCAAAATCTGTGTCTTCACATCCACCACATCCACAAACCCTGTTACACCACTAACAGACGCACGCTTAGCGTACGACAACAACCCCATCGTCGTCCCCTGATCCTTGGCCACCCCAGCCTCCTGCCTTACCATTAACGGCAATGAGCTGCTAGCTAGCACCATGAAGATGCCCTAGTCAGTGCCCAAACGTAGAGAGAAAAATAATCCCTTGCCACGTCAGCAGACACGCACTCTTGAATCCAATAGCAAGAACTTCTCATTCTTAAACAATATGATATCTCATACACCACATACCCTTATTAGAATGAAGTATGACAAATTACTTGTGATAATGAAAAAAAATATGATCACAATGTAAAATTATAGATAGAAACCATACAAGTAATGTACTCTTCAATTGTCCCTTATTCGAGAATCTATTCCGTACTTGAAATGGATATTTTTAATTTATTTCTATTTATAAAACAATATGATCAATGCCCATGCATTTTTATTAATTCTTTGTAGCCATTACTATATAGGAATGACAAGTATATAAATTATAATTAAAAGGTAAGAACATACAATCTATTTACTTATATAAAAGCCAAGTTTAGCCAAGTTCACTTCTTGACTTGGCATGTGTACAGCATTAGTCAATTTTAAACTTGATTCCTGTCGCATTACTTGGGTACTCAAGCATCAACTGGTATTGCTAAAGATTGTTTATGAAGCGGTGCTTTTATGCAAAAAGGAAACAGGACAATCACACAAATGGGCAATCAGTGCTTCTATATTCTACACCATTTTACAAACAAACTCTCCACTATAAGTACTTACTGTCTTGCCCATTTGATTCAATATTAGTATTCATCACTATTTTACAGACAACCAAGCGGTGTAAAAGGAAATCAAAGAGGCAAACAAATGTCAAGCAATGTAAAAATTAAGAAATCGAGGCAAATAAACGGGCATATTTTCCATTGAAAACGTCTTGAAGAGGCATGAATGTTCTCTAATTTATCTTTTTATAGTCAACTCATTATATTTTCATCCCTATTTTACATTCTCTCCAATGACAATAGGTGTTCATAATCAGTCTATTTAGGTAAATCTCTACCAATTCTCATGAAGTTTCTATATTTTTTTTTCCTTGATCTTGATTTGGTGTTGTTTTATGCATTCATTTTATTTTATTTTTTCGATTTATTGCTTTGTGAGTAATAATTATATTTAGGTTTCTTTATATGGGTAATTGTTGCATATCAATATTGAGTATGGTTTTTACAGAACAAAGAAAAATGAGTGTTAGATTAAAGGAGAAACATAACAAGTTAGTTGTTAATCTTAATGCTTTGAATAGGTTAGCATATATGATTGTTATTGAATCTATGAATGGTGAAAATGATGGTTTTTATTTTTTATATGGATATGGTGGTACAAGAAGAATTTATTTTTGAAAAACATTGATATTTTGATTACATTCAGAAGAGAAAATAATACTATAGTTGCTTTATAAATTCTATTTTTTGTTTATGTAATTTTAAGAAATGGTGAAAATTTTGGTTTCGGTTTCCCTATTTTGGTTGTTATATTTTCGTATTTAGTTTTTTGTTTTAATGGAAAAGATAACTTGGCTAGATTTGGTTGGTACTAGAAGAATCCAAAGTTTACGAAAATAATAGAACGTGTTTTTCAAATCCTATTAAAATCTATAGATAAATTATACAACTTTTACTCTGTTCTGTTTGTGTTCAGTGAAAAATTTAAAAAATTATCTTAAAACTATTTATAGATTATTAAAAGTGTAGTTGTGTGTTTGTATAGAATTGTATTTTTTATTTAAATTCGGTGAGTGACTTATGTTATAGTTGTTCTTTGGAATCCCTTGTTGGTGAGAAATTTTTTTGTTGATATTGTTTGAAACTGATGTAAATTTCATTCTTGTGCAGATTCGTATAATAGTGTGGTTTCCATAAAGATATATTGAAGACAAACATTAACTTGGGTAGGTACGCAATGTTTTGTTTGTTTATTAATTATACAAACGAAAATGGAAGTTATGTTTCAACAATGTTTAGATTGTTTTAGATTGATGGTTATGCTTTTGTGTGAAGGGTATGGCTTTAATAATATTTTGGTTTTCAATACCATAAAAATGGAAAATGCAAGTTTTGTCTTCACTCACTATGCATGGGAGCATGCATTTCAGAACTAATATATTTAATGTCTTCATTCCTATAGAGATTTTAAAAGAGTGTGGTTGCAATATTGGAGTGCTAGATTGGTTATGAAATTGAGAGGAAGCCAATCTATATGAGTTCTTCCTGTTGATTGTGGATAATAGAGCACAATTTGTTTGATGAAATAATTCAATTAAATGTCTTACAAAATGTTTGCATAATATTTCTTGGTATAGAATTTGCCGAGGAGGATATATCAGTGAGTGTGTCACTAAAATGGAGTTTGAGGAAAATTAATCTTGGGTATGCTTTATTGATTGCAATGTTAAATTTAGTTTATTTCATTTTTCACGTTTGACAATAATGGAATTTCTACATTTTGGCCAAATTTTGACAAACACAAATTACTGTTGAAATGTTATAAAGTAGTTTATATATAGTTTAATAGTTTTACTCACATACCTGCTTATTCACTCAAAGCTTAAAATAAAATATATGCATGCTTCATTTTAAATAGACATACATTTTTTTGACATTTTTGACATATTTATATATTGACCAATTATTATAATTATAAATTTTGAATAGTGTAATAGCAGTAATGTATAGTTTATATTAAAATAGAATAATTCTATTTGAAGGTCTTTCCACCACACATTATTCACTTGGTATAATTTGACTTAAAAGATACATTTTAAAATTTAAATTTTACAAATCAAATTATGTCATATAGATAATATGAGGTGTAAAGGCTTTTAAATAGCACTAATCATTTAAATATAAATCTATAAATTCATGCATAAATAATCAGTCCCTGCATTGCACAGATTATAGGCTTTTGTATATAAATAATGAGTATAGTTTAGAATGCCTAACTTACAACTGCCCGAAATTATAGCGATCACCTATCACACTATCACAAATGGAATCAATTTTGTGATGCTCCCAACTCCCACGTACGGATATGTAGAAATCGAGGAATCAGGATGATGACAATACGAGTCACGCATCCCGATACTTCAATTCCCGCATTTCTGTACGTGGGAATTGGAGGCATCACAAACTTGGCAAGCAATCTTGCTATATTTGGCTGTGGTGTGGCCTAAGCAGCCTGTTGTGGCAACTGTGGCCCAACCAACTTTGATGACCACTCCTAAACGTTGATGAGGTGGCCTTGCCACTTTCATATATGGTCATGCATGTAGATAGGCTGAGTGTTCTTTTAAAATATTATATTTATATATACAAAGAACAACCATCCTTCCTATTTTTAATAATTGCATTGAAACAATTATTCATCCTAATAGAAAATCAAACCAAATTATTGAATAGTTGTCTTCCATTTCAATGGCATATTTCATGAAAATAATATATGATCTTATAGGGTCAATTAATATATTCGGATTTTGTGTTTTTTAACTATATATTTATATACAGAGAAATGATATTTACAATTATAGAGTGGACAAGCTCCACGCACTCAATTTGACAAAAAAAAAAAAAATAGTAAATATGAGACCACCATAAAAAATATAAATAAATAAAAAATAAAAAATTAATTTTTTAATGATGAACCCAACTCCTTTTCAAAATGAGTGCATGACTCATGTATGACACTTGCTCAACTCATAAGTATTGTATCTAACATTGCTCTTATATATGTAACGGCAAAATGAATTTTTTTAGCACTCAGGTATACAGTGGGGACATATGATAAGAGCTTAGCAAAAACTTGAAAATCTGAGTACGAATAATCTGCACCACCAAAGATGGAGTAGGATTTTTTTTTTTTTCTAGCCAGAGTTGGAAGTGTTGTCTAACTGACTCTCTGACCAACCGCTCATTTTCCTCTCAAGTTGGTCATTAGCCTCACCTAAACATTTTAAATCTCATATACTTATTTTAAATCTAGTATATGATTTTTAAGTGAGTTAAGTATTTAAAATATTTCAAAGGTTTTAAATGTCCCAAAACATCTTAAAAGGGTTAGTTTTAGTGTTATTGGATCAAACATAATTTTGAAAATAAGCCTCTTTAATTTTGGAGCCTCGAAATAATATAGTTTGACAAATTCATTTTATTTAAATGACTTTGTATCATAGAAATATTTATTAAGATTAATTATCTTATTTACGTTAAAACTTTATTTATTTAGATGAACTTATTTCTCTTAGAAATATTTATTAAAATTCATCATTTTATTTTATTATGAAAAAATATTATTCTAGATCAAGAATAAAAGTTTGATTTTGCACTTAGTGTGATGACCCGCTTTCGCGTGTATTTTCACTGAAGGGTTGTTTTTATTTTAATTAATGTATTAGTTTAATTATTTTAATTTACTGCGTTTTAAAATTGGTTTTTAATTTATTTGATGTTGTGTTTTATTTATTTTCATCATTTTATTTTATTATGAAAAAATATTATTCTAGATCAAGAATAAAAGTTTGATTTTGCACTTAGTGTGATGACCCGCTTTCGCGTGTATTTTCACGGAAGGGTTGTTTTTATTTTAATTAATGTATTAGTTTAATTATTTTAATTTACTGCATTTTAAAATTGGTTTTTAATTTATTTGATGTTGTGTTTTATTTATTTTAGTCGTTTTACTGTTTTTAATCTCGTTTTGGTGAATTTGTTTTGTTTTCCCGGAATGAGGATTAGACCTCATTTTTTTCCCTACATCTCTTTTTCCTTTTTTCTTTTTTCTCTTTTCTTTTTCTTCTTTCTTTTTCTTTTTCTATTTTTTCTTTCTTTTCTTTTTCTTCCTCCTTCTCCTCCCGATCGGCTCTCTCCCTCTCTCTCCTCACCCACGCCGTAAACCACCCAAACGCTCAACCCACCGCCGTCCGGCCGCCGTGCGGCACACCGCCCCCACCGTTCGAACCCCCTCCCTCTGGCGCACCTCCCCACCAAATTCCAGCCCCATCCAGCCAACCGTTTGGCCGGAAAACGCCATCAAAGCCCCCACGGTTTTTGCTCCAATCCACCGCCGTTGCTTCACCTCCGGCCACCATTTCTTCACCACTTCATCACCGGTCCCTTGCCGTCCTAACCCACCCATTTTCAGCCTCCAATAGTCACCGGAACAGCTCCCACGAGCTAGCTTTCCATTTTGGGAAATCCGGCCATTAACCTCCATTTCCGCCGCCACCCACGGCCAACCACCACTTCCAATAGTTTCATAATCATCCTTAGACCATTCCCTATCAATCCCAAGCCCTGGTTTGTCCCCGTTCAAAAGTGAGTATTTTACAACCCACGGCCACAATGAATTTTCACTGTTATGTTACTTTTCCTCCGCCGTTTGCAACGCCGAGTGTTTTCTAAAAATACCATATAGCGCTGTAAGTATTTTCCAAACCCTATTTTCAGATTTAAATATATATTGCTCTTTCAATTATTTTATCTGCTGGTTGGTTGATTCCGGACTGAGTCCGAGGAGTTCGGGGGTCGGATGGATAGAGGACGGAGTTGCTTGTTTTATTGATATATGTTAGTTGGTTATTTTTGTGCATTAATATGGCATTACATGGTGCATGTATGTGTGTTTTTGTTTAAGTGTGAAAAGCCTGTGTATTGGCGTAAGTGGACTTACGGGTGCGTGTGTATCACGACCCCAAGCCGAGATGGGGTATTATCCCGGTGGAGCTCCTCTGGTCACTCGGGAGCTGAATAAACTGAGTGATGTCCCCTGAGTTGTCGCTGGGCGACGAAGGGAGTGGGGGCTAGGGGGTGCTTGGCTACGAACGCGCCGGGCGCAGAACTGGGTATCGCCCTACGCACCGACTCCGTGGCCCTTCGCTGGTGAGGGTTAGAGGATGCTTGGCTACGAACACGCGGGGCGTGAAACTGGGCATCGCTCGTTAGGTGTCACATGCGTGCTGGTACTCTGCGGTGTGGCACTGGAGCCAGGGTGTGCGGATGACCCCTAGGGGAGGTCATGGTGCATACGGGTTAAAATGGATAATAGTTTGAGATGAATAAAGGCCAAATGTGACTTTTGGCATGATTTTGGAACGGGTTTGTTTTTGGGCCAAATGGGATTTTTGGCGTGTGTGGAAAATGTGATTTTATGGGTTTTACGCATTGGCATTAATTCATGCATATTGTTTGAGTTCTATATGCTTTTATCTGGTGGTGTTTGGGTTTTACTTACCTGCGGCACCATTTTTGGTTCCGTAGATTTTGGTGCAGGATTCGAGGATGAGGAGGAGGAGGCTGAGCCCGAGGATGCGGCTCTGCCGAGTTGCTGATGTTATGCTTTATAAATTGGTCTAAAACTATATTCGTGTTTTGTAATATTTTATTTATGTATGTTTTAAATAGCTTGTATTACATTAAGAAAAATTTTGGTACTTGGTTATATGACTTTCGTTATCGGTTGCGTGTTTCTTCGTGCACATATGTTGCTTTTGTACACACTTAGCACTCGTCGATAGGGTGGTGACCCGGGTTGTCATCATCCGGACTTCTCGATTTCCCCGTGTCCGTGCATGTGGATTTGGGGGCGTCACAGGTGGTATCAGAGCGGTTTGGCTCTGGGTAAAACCACATGTCCCGTAGGTAGTACCAGAATGCTTTTAAAGCTATGTTTTAAAATTATGTTAAGTACAGTTATTTGATTTGTTTTATTTGTTTTATTTGTTTGAGCTTGTTTGTTTGTTTTTATTTATTTAGTTATGTTTTTGCAAGTTGGTTTCTTTTGTTTTCTGTGATGTGGTGATGGCCTGTGGTTCTGTTTTTGTTTGTTGTTGGTTTTATTTGTTTTTGTTTTCTGAAAGGGGCTCAAAGGTTGTGGTGGCAGGAAAAAATGGGGAGACCAAGGAAATCTACTCAGGAGCCACGGGGCAATACCTCAAGAGATGACTCCATAGCTGAAGCAATACGGCAGATGACGGAGTTCATGCAACAGAATATTAGGCCACAACAGACAGGGCATTGGCCACAACAAGGAGGACCTTGGCCACCACAAGGGGGTCCCTGGCCACAACAAGGAGGGCCTTGTGCACAGCAAGGAGGGTTTTGGCCACAACCAGAGGTCCTTGGCCACATCAAGGAGGGCCTTGGATGTACCCAGGAGGGTCCAGTAGCATGGTGCAAGCCGGATGCACCTATGAGCGCTTCCTGGCGCATCGAACCCTACACTTCACTAGAGAAGAGAATCCACTCCAAGCTGGAAAATGGATCAAAGACCTGGAAAGAACATTTGAGGTGTGTGGATGCACCGAGGCGCAACAGGTACTCTACGCCAGCTATCTGTTGCAAGGCACCGCGTCTGATTGGTGGGATACCAAGAGGGTGATGCTGGAATCAGAATTGGGATCTTTCGCTACTGTGACCTGGCAGCACTTCAAGAAAGAATTTAATGACCGCTTCTTTCCCGCAGCGGTAAGGAAGCAAAACACAAGAGAGTTCTCAAATCTGGTCCAAGTGGGCGCGACAGTGGAACAGTACGCCCGGAGATTCATAGAACTTGGGCGATTTGCTCCCCACCTTATTGCCACAGAGGAGATGCGAGCTGATCATTTTCAGGAGGGACTACGCCCTGATATACGCCGTATGGTGGTCAGCCATCGAATATCCACTTTTCAGGAATTAGTGGATGTGGCCACCCTTGTGGAGCGAGAAAATAATCTGAGTATGGGCTTCCCTCCAGGACATAAGAGGCGGAGTTTTTCTGGTGAAGGAAGCAGCTCGGGTTCGCCTTAGAAATTTGTTCAGCGGACTGGAATTCGACCTCAAACGTCCTCAGGTGTTTGTATGGGAGGACGGGTGCCAATTTGTGGAGCATGTAATAGAGCTCATGAGGGCGAGTGTCGGCTGAGTAGTGGACCCCAGTGTTACCAGTGCGTCCAAGTGGGACATATTGCTCGGGAATGCCCCGTCAGAGTTCAAGGAAGCCGTGGAGTTAGACACGGTGGAAGAACCAACCCGAGACAAGCAGTGCAAGCCCGGGTTTATGCTGTCACACCCGGAGAGGTGGATGATGAGGCGCCAGCGACCCATGATTCTGGAGTAATTACAGGTATGGATTAATTTAATTTTAAGTTGGATTTAATTTTTGGTGTATTTGGTTTCTTCTTTGCTTTTTTGGATTTCATGGGTTGATGTGTTGGTTCAGGAAGAGTCCGTTTGTATGAGTTTTATGCTTGTACTTTGTTTGATTCCGGTGCATCGCAGTCATTTGTATCTTCCAAGTTTGCGCGGGTGTGTAATTTGATCACGGAACCGTTGCCGAAGTCTATGGTAGTGGCTCTACCCGATGGTGAAATGGTGTGGTGTTCCAAGGTTGCTTTGGGATGTCCGTTAAATTTTGAGGGAAGGTTTTTGGATGCTGATTTGGTGGTGTTTAAGCTGTTGGGTTTTGATATCATCCTCGGAATGGATTGGCTATACCGATATTCTGCGAGTATTAATTGCAGAAGTCGGATAATTAGCTTTCAGCTTCCAGATGGTGCTTGTCTAGAATTTGCAGGGCATAAGTTAAAACAAAAGCCGATAATTATATCGGCAATTCAAGCAAGAAGAGAGATTGCATGGGGAGCGGATGCATTCTTGGTTCAGATGGTGTCCACGCCGTCCGAGGAGAAGTCTTTGGCAGACATTCCAGTTGTGGAAGAATTCCCCGATGTGTTTGTGGACGACTTGCCTGGATTACCCCCTGTGCGGGAAATGGAATTTGTTATAGACTTGAAACCTGGAGCGGCGCCTGTGCATAAAGCACCTTATCGCATGGCACCGGCTGAATTAAAAGAGTTGAAGACTCAGTTGCAAGAGCTGGTAGAGAAGGGATTTATTCAGCCTAATACTTCACCGTGGGTTGCACCAGTTTTGTTTGTTAAAAAGAAAGATGGAACCCTCCGTATGTGCATAGATTATCGGGAATTGAATAAGGTGACCATCAAAAATAAATATCATTTCCCGTGGATAGATGATTTATTTGATCAGCTTCAAGGAGCAGCCGTGTTCTCTAAAATTGATTTGAGGTCGGGATACTACCAGCTGAGGATCAGAGACAAGGATGTGCCTAAAACTGCCTTCAGGTCGAGGTATGGGCATTATGAATTTAAGGTGATGCCGTTTGGGTTAACTAATGCCCCTGCTGCTTTCATGGATTTAATGAATCGAGTATTTCGACCTTATCTGGATTCATTTGTGGTAGTATTCATCGATGATATTCTGATTTATTCCCGAGATGTGGAAGACCATGTGTATCATCTTCGTCTGGTACTTGGGAAATTGAGAGAACACCAATTGTACGCCAAGCTCAGCAAGTGTGAATTCTGGTTGGAAGAAGTTAAATTTCTGGGGCATGTAATTTCCCGAGACGGAGTGGCTGTTGATCCTAGTAAGGTAGAAGCCATTTTGTCATGGCAGCGCCCGACTACAGTGCACGAGATCCGAAGTTTCTTGGGGCTCGCCGGATACTACCGAAGATTTGTGAAGGGATTTGCTCGCCTATCCGGACCTCTCACAGCTTTAACTCGGAAGAATACAGAATTTGTTTGGTCAGATAAGTGTGAGAGAAGCTTCCAAGAATTAAAGAACAGGTTGACTACGGCACCAGTGTTAGCGCTCCCAGAACCGCATAAGCCATTCGTAGTTTTCAGTGATGCGTCTAAATTTGGTTTGGGTTGTGTCCTTATGCAGGAAGGACGGGTTGTAGCCTATGCATCTCGTCAGCTAAAGGACCATGAGAAGAATTATCCGACGCACGATTTAGAATTGGCTGCGATTGTTTTTGCTCTCAAGATTTGGCGGCACTTCTTGTATGGAGAAGCTTGCGAGGTATTTACTGATCACAAGAGCTTGAAGCATTTGTTTTCCCAAAAAAATCTGAATATGAGGCAGAGGCGATGGCTAGAGCTAATCAGTGACTATCAGTGTGAGATCAAGTACCATCCGGGGAAGGCTAATATAGTTGCTGATGTTTTGAGCCGAAAGTCGCACTTGGAAGATGAAGCCGAGCCGTCAGAATTGGATTTGTTGCTTTGCGGGATGAGAAGGCTCCTTATTGAGAGTTCCCAGCAAGAAGAGATTTTATCTTCAGTTCTGGATATTCGGGTAACCGATTTTGAAGAATTGAAGACTCTTCAAAGGAAGGATCCGAAGCTGCTGAATATCAGAAAAAGAGTCAGAAAATCTCGAGGGCCGTTGCATTATAGCATGGATAAAGATGGGATACTTCGGTTCCGCGATCGCAGAGTGGTCCCTAAAGATTCAGAATTCAAAGAGCAGATCATGGCAGAGGCTCATGCGGCCCCTTATTCAGTTCATCCCGACAGTACAAAGTTGTATCAGGACTTGAAGAAAAATTACTGGTGGGATGGAATGAAGAAGGATATTGCCTTATATGTTGAGAAGTGCCACACATGCCGTCAAGTGAAGGCCGAGCATCAAAGACCTGCAGGTATGCTCCAACCCCTCCCTATTCCTGAGTGGAAATGGGATGACATCACGATGGACTTTGTAGTGGGTTTGCCGAGAACGCCTAGTGGGAAAAATTCTGTTTGGGTGATTGTTGACCGGTTAACGAAGAGTGCTCATTTCTTGCCTGTCAATAACACCGATTCCTTGGGTAAGTTGACCCGCTTGTATGTCAAGGAGATAGTGCGGTTGCACGGCATACCAAAGAGTATAGTGTCGGATCGAGACCCGAGGTTCACGTTGCAATTCTGGAAGAGTTTGCAGGCAGCTTTGGGTACTAAGTTGAAGTTCAGTACTGCATATCACCCGCAGACAGACGGCCAATCAGAGCGCACCATTCAGACCCTTGAAGACATGTTGCGAGCATGTGTCATGGAATTTCAAGGGAGTTGGGAAAACCATTTGCCGCTCATCGAGTTTGCATATAATAATAGCTTCCATGCGACCATTCAGATGGCTCCCTATGAAGCTCTTTATGGGAGAAAGTGCAGGTCGCCCTTGTGTTGGGATGAAGTCGGGGAGAGTAGGATAATTGGACCCGAAATAATTCAAGAGATTCAAAGCCAAGTCCGGATCATTAGAGATAAAATGGCGGCAGCTCAGAGTCGCCAGAAAAGCTACGCTGATACCAGGAGGAGAGAGTTGTCTTTTGAAGCTAGTGATTGGGTTTACCTTAAAGACTCTCCCATGAGAGGTGTTAAGCGTTTTGGTAAGAAGAGGAAGTTGGATCCGAGGTATATCGGCCCTTTTCAGATTCTGGAGAAGGTAGGGTCCGTCGCCTATAGAGTTGCTTTGCCAGGATATTTTGGGGATATTCATGATGTCTTCCATGTATCATCCCTGAAGAAGAGCTTTGGACAGCAAGAGCCACGCTTTGTCAACTCAGCGGGTATTCAGTTGCAACCGGATCTCACTTATGAAGTTGTTCCGTCGCAAATCATGGATTGGAAGGAGCAACAGTTAAGGTCCAAGACGATACCTTTGGTTAAGGTGGCTTGGGGAGATCCGTTAGCTCAAGACTTCTCTTGGGAGTGAGTAGCGGACATGAGGGAGCAGTACCCGTACTTGTTTGGGTAATGAAGGTACGTATCTTAATCTTGGTCACAGGTGGTTTATGTGTTTTTATGTGGCTTCTTTAAGTTGGTGGTTGATCTTGCAAATTTCGAGGACGAAATTTGTTTTTAAGGGGAGGAGGATGTGATGACCCGCTTTCGCGTGTATTTTCACTGAAGGGTTGTTTTTATTTTAATTAATATATTAGTTTAATTATTTTAATTTATTGCATTTTAAAATTGATTTTTAATTTATTTGATGTTGTGTTTTATTTATTTTAGTCATTTTACTGTTTTTAATCTCGTTTCGGCGGATTTGTTTTGTTTTCCCGGAATGAGGATTAGACCTCATCTTTTTCCCTACATCTCTTTTTCCCTTTTTCCTTTTTTCTTTTTTCTCTTTTCTTTTTCTTCTTTCTTTTTCTTTTTCACTTTTTTCTTTCTTTTCTTTTTCTTCCTCCTTCTCCTCTCGATCAGCTCTCTCCCTCTCTCTCCTCACCCACGCCGTAAACCACCCAAACCCCCGACCCACCGCCGTTCGGCCGCCGTGCGGCACACCGTCCCCACCGTTCAAACCCCCTCCCTCCGGCGCACCTCCCCACCAAATTCCAACCCCATCCGGCCAGCCGTTTGGCTGGAAAACGCCATCAAAGCCCCCACGGTTTTTGCTCCGATCCGCCGCCGTCGCTCCACCTCCGACCACCATTTCTTCACCAATTCATCACTGGTCTCTTGCCGTCCTAACCCACCCATTTTCAGCCTCCAATAGTCACCGGAACAGCTCCCACGAGCTAGCTTTCCATTTTGGGAAATCCGGCCATTAACCTCCATTTCCGCCGCCACCCACGGCCAACCACCACTTCCAATAGCTTCATAATCATCCTTAGACCATTCCCTATCAATCTCAAGCCCTGGTTTGTCCCCGTTCAAAAGTGGGTATTTTACAACCCACGGCCACAGTGAATTTTCACTATTACGTTGCTTTTCCTCCGCCGTTTGCAACGCCGAGTGTTTTCTAAAAATACCATATAGCGCTGTAAGTATTTTCCAAACCCTATTTTCAGATTTAAATATATATTGCTCTTTCAATTATTTTATCTGCTGGTTGGTTGATTCTGGACTGAGTCCGAGGAGTTCGGGGGTCGGATGGATGGAGGACGGAGTTGCTTGTTTTATTGATATATGTTAGTTGGTTATTTTTGTGCATTGATATGGCATTACATGGTGCATGTACATGTGTTTTTGTTTAAGTGTGAAAAGCCTGTATATTGGCGTAAGTGGACTTACGGGTGCATGTGTATCACGACCCCAAGCCGGGATGGGGTATTATCCTGGTGGAGCTCCTCTGGTCACTCGGGAGCGGAATAAACTAAGTGATGTCCCTTGAGTTGTCGTTGGGCGACGACGGGAGCGGGGGCTACGAACGCGCCTGGCTACGAACGCGCCGGGCGCGGAACCGGGCATCGCCCTATGCACCGACTCCGTGGCCCTCGCTGGTGAGGGTTAGAGGATGCTTGGCTACGAACATGCGGTGCGTGGAACTGGGCATCGCTCGTTAGGTGTCACATGCGTGGTGGTACTCTGCGGTGTGGTACTCTGTAGTGTGGCACTGGAGCCAGGGTGTGCGGATGACCCCTAGGGGAGGTCATGGTGCATACGGGTTAAAATGGATAATGGTTTGAGATGAATAAAGTCCAAATGTGACTTTTGGCGTGATTTTAGAACGGGTTTGTTTTTGGGCTAAATGGGATTTTTGGCGTGTGTGGAAAATGTGATTTTATGGGTTTTATGCATTGGCATTAATTCATGCATATTGTTTGAGTTCTATATGCTTTTATCTGGTAGTGTTTGAGTTTTACTTACCTGCGGCACCATTTTTGGTTCCGTAGATTTTGGTGCAGGATTCGAGGATGAGGAGGAGGAGGCTGAGCCCGAGGATGCGACTCCGCCGGGTTGCTGATGTTATGCTTTATAGTTTGGTCTAAAACTATATTCGTGTTTTGTAATATTTTATTTATGTATGTTTTAAACATCTTGTATTACGTTAAGAAAAATTCTGGTACTTAGTTATATGACTTTCGTTATTCGCTGCATGTTTCTTCGTGCACATATGTTGCTTTTGCACACACTTGGCACTCGTCGATAGGGTGGTGACCCGGGTTGTCATCATCCGGACGTCTCGATTTTCCCGTGTCCGTGCATGGGGATTTGGGGGCGTCACACTTAGTCTTTTTTTGTTTTTTGCTTACTAATTTCTCTACTAGTTCCTTTTTGTTTATCTATGTTTCAAATATCAACCATTGGATTTAAATTAGCTCCTTTCCAATTGTATGGTCCAAATTTCTTCTTATCTCTTCTCATCCATTTCCCTTTAATTTTAGACACACACACACACATTTAACCCAAAATATCTCAATTGAGTCAATCGGTCAACATACATATAACTCTCACTCTCCCATCCTCTTGATCCCTTTTCCCCTCTTTAGCTCCTTTGTACAGCAGCAATGCCACCACCAGCTGCCTTGTGTAGCAGCCACTGTTGATAGTACCACTCATTGAAAAACCCCAGCCGCTAATACCTCTCTCTCTGTCTCCCTCTGTCTCTCTCTCTGTCTCTCTCTCTATTCTCTTTCTCTCTGACTACCTTGTTCTCTCTCTCTCTCTCTCTCTCTCTCTCTCTCTCTCTCTCTCTCTCTCTCTCTCTCTCTCTCTCTCTCTCTCTCTCTCTCTCTCTCTCTCTCTCTCTCTCTCTCTCTCTCTCTCTCTCTCTCTCTCTCTCTCTCTCTCTCTAACTACCTTGTTCTCTCTTTCTCTCCATTCTCCCCTCTCATGTCTCTCAGTGTCCATGGGTTCTACAATTGAAGGTCAACCCATAAGCATACTAGCCACCATCGAAGAATTCACCACCACTACAAGAAACACTACCAGAAGTTGAGAGCTACACACAATAACCCAAGTCTCACCTACACCTACACAACACACATCAATCCAAGCATGATCTACCACACAATAGCACCTCCCTTACCCCTAGATCACCGCAAGCCATTGTAGGCTCCCTTTTGTCAAGAGCTCAGTCCTCTGTCAGCACTTACAACCATGGTAGGCCAAGGACACTCACCCTCTTGCTCATGTAGATCGGCCAAGCAACTGTAATCCACATCATGATGTCCTCTCCTCCATCCTCCATTGCTTAGCCGTTCAATTTTGGTATAACCCTTAATTCCATATCTCTCATATTAATATGCTTACTTGACTAAATAGAGTTATGTCCAAATACATGGATAGATTTTATGTATATATTGAATGTGTTTATTGTAATAAACTGAGAAGTGATGGAGTTAATGTGTATTTGTGATGTGGCCGTGCGTTGTGTGAATAGAGGAAGGGTATTGTAATTGTAGTTTGGATCTCATTCCCTTGTTGAGTGATGCTTTAGAGGTTAAAGTGAAGCATGAGAGCTCAAATGAAGTTGGGCTTTTAAGTTCATAGATAGGCTTAAGATTAAATGGAAAGGCCGGCTATGTTTCAAAGATCGAATGATGACAGCTTGTACAAGTGAAATGAAAGTAATGGATGGAGGATGGATTTGGATAATAGCCTATGTCTAAGTAAAGGAAGTTTAACTAAATGATATTTTTATGCAAGTTTTAAGACTACGTTGCATACATAAACGAAAAGGAAGTGATGTAAGGTTATGTATAAATGTAGGTCACCATCTGACACGCAAACGAATTGACTATATGAAATGAAAATGGCATGTAGTTCAGGTAAGCATTATGTTTATACTTCTATAAAGTTTTCTAATAATATCAAAAAAAAAATGTTCTCTTTGTGAAAAGGAAATAAAATACTTTTATGAAAAAAACTATTATTTTTAAGCAATGAAGGAAAATGAAATATTTTTTTTAGAACTGAAATCATGTTTATGAAAGTATGCTATAGCTAAGGTATTAATGTTTTAAAGTATACATATCTAATGGTCTTTTTTGGCAACCCATTTTCATGCACCCCAAGAATAGTTGTATGCATGTGAAATAAATGTTATATGTAGTAGTTCCATTAAATGAAATGATAAGGTTTTATGCTTTGACTTATGAAATGACGTTTTAAGAAATGAAATGATATGATGAATGAAAGGAATTAAAAGGAAAGAAATAAAATGAATGAATGAAAGGAAATGAAAGAAAATGAATATTTTAATGTATGAAGCTACGTAATGGCTATGAGGAAATGAATGATGGTACAAAGAAGAAAATGGCAGGTTGTAATGCCAAACTAGTTCCGTTGGTAGTGCACTAGCCTAGTGATTTTATCCTAATGGATTGATTCCTAACCCGTGGCCAAAAGGAAAGTCTAGGTTCAAAAGATGCTAACTGTAACACACGAGATGTAACTGTGATACCCCATATTATAAAAATAAGGGTAGGTGGTGAATGAAATCTCATATTGCTTGGGAAGGAAAAGTTCTTCCTCTTTATAAGGTTCCAATGTGACTCTAATTGTATCATTGACAAGTTCTTTTAGAGTATAAACCACATGGTTTAGGCATTCCATTGGGGCGTTACAATAATGATGTGTATAGGATAAAGGAAAGTGATAAGTGTAATTAGATAAATGAAACATCTTAGTTTCTTTATAAATGAATGTATAAAGTGTGAGAATAATAAGGAAATGAAACCATT
Source organism: Carya illinoinensis (assembly GCF_018687715.1). Lineage (NCBI taxonomy): Eukaryota > Viridiplantae > Streptophyta > Magnoliopsida > Fagales > Juglandaceae > Carya > Carya illinoinensis. The sequence goes on from NC_056759.1 coordinate 27,768,753, forward strand.
TTTATAGAAAAATCCCACATTGTAATGTTTTTTTTTTTTTTTAAAAAAAAAAAGAAGAAGAAATTTTATATAAAGTATGAGAGGAATGATAAATGCATAAATGAAACTATATTTGTATATTTTTAAAGTTTGAAGTAATGCTTACTGAATATTCGACTCATTTTATTTTCATGTATGCCCCACCCAAGAACAAAATGAAGAAGAAGTGTTAGGATGGACATGGCCCAAATGATAATGTGACAAAAGCCTAGGTTGCTTTTAATAAATATATGAAATCATATTCATTTTTTAAAAGTATTTCCTAAAATTTTACTGCAAGGACAGGCATTACAGAGTGGTATAAGAGCAAAACCTATAAAAGATGCTATAAAATTTTTAAAAGAAAATAGAGAAATTTTTACAAAGAAAGAAAACTCTTGAAATGAAAATAGGTAGGGCAAGGAAAACCTACGCTAAATTCCTCCAACGACCTGTACTGTTCTATAGTAAGTATATGAAAATGTTTATGTTTTAATGTTATGATGTTGAAAAGTATGAATTAGTCAATGCATGCATGTCAGAATGGCACCCACCATGAGAAGTGATGTTAAGTATTTGAAGTGAATGAAGTTATAAGGAATGAAGGAAGTTAGAAAGGAAAGAATGAATTGTTGAATTCTAGGAATGTATAGAAGTAGTTATATGTTTATGTGATGAACGAATTAGAAACGATAATTAAACTATGATAGTAGATAGATTGCGCGTCATAAAGTGAATGGATGACAGAGTTAAGTTAGAACCAAGTTGGAGGATACGATTGTAATTACGAGCTTTTTTTTTTCAATATGAATTGTAGTATGTAATGTAAAAAGGCTACATGATGGATCAGATTAATTAACTGAATATGATTTGAGTATGTCAACGGAGGATTGTCAAGACACGAGGATACAAGGTAAAATGAAAGAATTGACTGAAGCAATGAAGGTGTATGAAAGCATGAAGATGATGTAAGGATCAGTATGAATGGATTTGGATGGCATATAGAAAAATTCCGATGACGGAATATTTATATGGAGGGGAGATAGTGACCAACCACTCATTTTCCTCTCGGGTTGGTCATGAACTTCACCTAAATGTCTTAAAATCTCGAATATTTATTTTAAATCTAGTGGATGAATTTTAAGTGAGCCAAGTATTTAAAATATTTCAAAGATTTGAAATGTCCAAAATTATTTTAAATGAGGTATTGTTAGTATTATTGGATCAAAGCTAATTTTAAAAGTAAGTTTCTTTAATATTGGAGTCTCAAAAATAATATAGTATTACAAATTCATTTTAGTTAAATGATTTTGTCTCTTAGAAATAATTTTTAACATTAATTTTATGTTAAAAACCCTATTTGTTTAGATGAACTTAATTCTCTTAGAACTAGGGGTGTAACGAGTCTGGTTCAGTTCAATTTTGGATATTTTTTATTTTTTATAATTGAACCATTATATATCGATTTTGAAAAATTAAAAACCAATACTAGACCGATTCATCATCGAAACCGATTTTAGTCCAATTCGGTCCGGTCCAATTTTTTTAATTTTATAGATGAACAAAATCATAGTCTAACAAAATTTTAGTAAGTGATTGACCTTAACCCATATCCCTTATTTTATGTTATATTAATGTTATGTTTTAAAATTAAATGTCATATCAAAATTTAAATGTTATATTAAAATTATAAGATTAATTTATATTATATCATAATTAAATATTATACTAAGATTTATAAGGTTAATTTTATGTTATAAAATTAATAGACATGAATAATAACATTTTAAATTTTCATCTTATATTAATTAACAATTTAACATTTAATATATATAATATAATATTAAAAGTATTTTATAAATAATATAAAAAATTAAATATATATATATATATATAATTATGCACCGGTTTGGTTCGGTTCAAACTGGCATTCTAAAATCCAAAACTGGAACTAGAATGGTTTTCAACCGGTTTAGCTAAGTAGGAACCGCTAGCCGACTAGACAGATTCACTGGTTTTTCCTTTTTTTTTACAGCCCTACTTAGAAATATTTATTAAAATGAATCATATTATTTTATAATGAAAAGTTTGATTTTGGACTTAGTCTGTTTTCCTTTCCTTTCTATTTTCACTATTAGTTCCTTTTTATTTATCTATGTTTTAAATATAAATCCTTGGATATAAATCAACCACTTTCCCTAGTGTATGGTCCGGCTTGCGTCTTGTCTCTTATTATCCCTTTCCTTTAATCTCTTTCTCTCTCTCTCTGAGTTAACTCAAAATATCTCAATTGGTCAACATACACACAACTCTCTTTCGCGTCCTCCTTATCCCTCTTCGCCTCTTTAACTGCTCTGTGCAATTGCAACTCCACCACCAGCTGTTGTGTGTAGCTACTGCCATCGACAGCACCACTCAATGGAAACCCCAGTCGTGCCTCCCCTCCCCCCCCACCCTTCCACATCTGCATTGAACATCCATCACTAGTTGTGCCACCTCTCACCTGTAAGCTCCTCCCTCTCCATCTCTCCTCTGACCGCCTTTCTCTCTAGTTCTCTCCATTTTCCCCTCTCATGCTTCTCGGTTTCCATGAGTTCTACAAGTTAAGGTCAGCCCGTAAGCACACCAACCACCATTGAAGAACTCAAAACCACAGCAAGAAACACCACTACAAGTCGAGAGCCACACATAGCAACCTAAGTCTCACGGTTTTGTACTGCACAAGACTCACATCAATCCAAGTGTGACCCACCACACAGCAACACCTCCCTCACCCCCAGATCACCACAAACTGTTGTAGGCTCCCTTTCGTTGTAAGCGTAGCCCTCTGTCTGCACCTCCAGCCATGGTAGGCCAAGGACCTCCACCCTTTTGCTCATGCATTGAAGATCAGCCAAGCAACTCCCATTCGCAGCATGCACGTTGTCCTCTCCTCCATCCGCCATTGCTTAGCCCTTCAATTTTGTTATAACCTGTAATTGCTTATCTCTTAGATTAGTATCTTTACTTGATTAAATGGTTTTGCGTCCAAATATATGGATAGATTTTATGTACATATTGAATGTGTTTATTGTGATAAATTGAGAAGTGATGATATTAATGTGTAGTTGTGATGTGGTCATGTGTTGTGTGAAGTAATGGGATGATTGTGTAGTTTGTGAAGTGGCCAGATGCCTCATAAAGTGTTGGGATTGTAGAGGTTGGGAAATTGTGAAGCATGATGATTGTAATGGTTTTTATGGATTCGAATTTATATAAGGACCATGAGGTTCAAGATAGTTGACAAATTGTGTTTAAAGTGGTCTTCTTGCTTCCTCAATTTTTTTTTTTTTTTTTTTTTTTTTTTGTTTTGGGTGAGGTATGCATAATTATAGTTGCAAGATGATAACATTTTGGAGATGTATGAATACCATTAAGTAGCATAAAAATTGTATAAGGATACTCATGAAAGATATGACAGATTTTGTATATTTAATATGTTGGTTATGATAAATTATAAGTGATATATGGATGGAGAATTTGTTATAGAGTATGCATGTTTGGTGGATAGACTTATTGCATATTAAATGTGATATGAAGTTTATTTGGTGTGTGATGGATTTATGTTAAGCCCAATCGATTGATGGTTGTACTATGCGTATTTTGGTGTGAACAGTATGCATTTGGACAAATGTATATTGTGTACTGGCTTGGTGTATGGTTGATGGCTTGCAAAATTTCATATTGCAGATTTTACAAAAGCCTCCGCTCGAGCAAATTCAGGCAGATTCAAACGCTCGACTGCCGCTCGACAGGGAGCTCGAGCAGGTTGCTGAAAAACGAAGATCGCTCGAGCGGAGACATTGGCCGCTCGAGCGAAATCAGGCAGAGTCGAACGCTCGATGTGCGCTCGATAGGACGCTCGAGCGAAATCAGGCAGAGTCAAACGCTCGACGCGCGCTCGACACCCCGCTCGAGCGAACATCGTATTTTGACAGATTTTAGGTTTTCTGCCGTGGGACCATATAAAAGGCCATTCTTCACTCTAGAGCCGCGAGTTTTGACTGGAGAACACTCTTTGGGAGAGAAAAACATAGCTAGAGGGATTCAAATCATTTGTTTTGGAGACGGAATTCCAATTTATTGCACGTACGTTGGATTCATACACGAGCACGGACGGGAGAAAGGCGTTGAATCGTTCTCTTGAGCTTTTGACGACCAGTTGAGGCTGCAAGGAGGATTTTTCAGTGTTTATTTTCTTCTTCCCATCTTCTCAGAACAATTATGGTGAATTCGTTTATGTTAAATTCCAATTCTAGTATGAGCTAAATTTTCTTCTTTCTAGGAAAACGATGTAACCTAATTCCGAACTATGCTTGTTTGTCCATGCTAATTTAATGCAATTCTCTCTTTGTTTATCTGATTTATTCTGAGTTTAATGCTTCTAATTAACTGGCCATTGATTAGATGATTATTAATCTTGTGATTTGCTATCGAAAGAGGGAATCATAGGGTAGATCTTGGATATTTCAGCATAGGTAAGTATAGAGATCGAAAGACTTGTATGAACCTGTGTAGTAATTAAATCATTGGTCTTATTGCGTTCTTGATTATTTAATTTGCATACTCTTGTGT